>NW_024582073.1:15000686-15508303 GCF_017639235.1 Corvus kubaryi
AAGCCGCCCGCGGCCGGGGCAGCCGTGGCCGCGCCAGTGCCTGCGTCGCGGGTCCGGCCGCGGCGGGGGCGCCCGTGGCCGCGCCAGTGCCTGCGCCGAGCCCAGCCGTGCAGAGCCGCGCTGAGCCGTGCCGTGCCCTGCAGAGCCGAGCTGAGCTGTGCGTGCAGAGCCGTGTCCTGCCCAGCCTTGCCGAGCCGTGTCCTGCCCAGCCCAGCCGAGCCGAGCCGCACCGCGCTGTGCCGTGGCAGCGCCCGCGCCCCGTACCGCCGGCCTCCGCGGGCGTCCCTTGCGCAGCCACCCGAGGTAGATCGGCGGGAGCTTGCTCGGCCGTGAGGAGACGGCGAGGCGGTGTGAGGCTCTGAGCTGCCCCAGAAGTTTGCTGGCAGAAACTATTGCCTTTACTGGCAAAGTCTTCAGGCTCTCCTCAGAGGAATACCCCATTGCCTAAGATGAGTGGCTGTAGGAAGCGGTGTAAGCGGGAAATATTGAAATTTGCCCAGTACCTTCTCAGGCTAATCACAGGTTCTCTTCACACAGGTAATGACTGTTTTTCTCTGTAGTCGAGCTGTTCAGCATGATAACAAGAGAATTGCCTAAGGATAATCTAGGGTTGTCATTGTTTTATATTATCATTCCTTTCATCTTATAAATAATAATAAAAGAAGATCTGTGAACTACTTTCTGGCTGAGTATAATGAAAACAGCATAGTCTGATGTTACAGTGTTTAGACAGTCTGACATTCGCTAAGCCTTTACACACACAAACCCAAATCGGGATGTGAGTGTACATGCTTACACCTGTCCACCTGTACATGTTAAAGGTACTGCAGAGAGGACACATTGGTCATAAAGGATGAATCTTACGGTTTTTTTATTTTCACTGTTTCTTGGGCTGATTTACTTTGACAAGCACACTACATTCCTTTTCTCGAAGGCTTGGTTTTGCTTATCTAAAGATGTAAATCAGCTGCAAACAGTCAATGTGATGTTATAGTAAGTATCTTGTAGGGAATTTTAAATAACACTTGTGCTTTTGCCCTTAAGGAATTTGAAACTTGGTGGTTGTCAACTTTCCTTAGGTAATTTTTTTCTGTAACCTTGGACAAAGTGTGCAGTACCAGGAAAGGTTTCTAAGCTAGACTGAGCAGATGCTGTAGTTTTCTTCTTATCACTTTGGAAAAGATACTTTTCTCACAATTCAGCATTTTCTATGGTTGTTCTCAACAGCTGACAAATATGATAACTTACATGATGTCATTCTGTATTTATAAAATATAATTGTGCTTCTTTCTAGACTTCAGTTACTTTTTTTTCCCCTACAGAACTGCAAGTCCAGCATCAGCAGATAATATCCAGTTATACTAACATGATTGTTGAGAATTAAAAGCCACTTATTGAAAGTCATCTGACAGTTTCAGCTGGTCATTTTTGTTTGTTTGGTGGTGGTGTGTTGGTTATTTGTGGTTTTCGTTTTGGCACTGATGAAAAGATTTGAGAGCTAAGTTGACTCTTCAGTAATTATTGGAAGAATTGATGCATGCAATTAATCAGATTTGGGATTACAATGCTATAAAGGCCATAGCACAAACTGGCAATGCATACTTTATAGGATGCTTGTAACTTACGGAAATCTGACAAAGCTTTTTAATAACTTTGAGTGTCTGGTAACAGAATTTCCCTGCCTTTATTTTCTCTATCACTCCTAGCCTATCGTAGTTTCTCTTTTGTGAATTACATCAATTCAGATTTTTCTGAAAACAATCTTCTTGCTCCCGTGGGTTGCTATGGAAATTAAATAATATATGATGCAAGAAGAAAGATGTGTTAGAAATTCATACCAATACTCCTTTCACAAAGTTATCTGAGCTTTTCCTTTCCTATCTGGCGAATGATGCACACACACTATGCTATTTTTCAGACTGACATTTGTGCTGCAACCTTTCTGAGCTCACAATTCAAAACCATTGTCAAGACTTGCTGTGGATACTGATTCATATGCTATCACTAAAGTTCTTTTGTTTATAATTAAACAGCTCATTTTCAATGGTAAAAAGCCAAGTGGAGTGGCCTTTAACAGAAGCAAGCAAGAAAAAAATCCCCACTCATAGGAAGAGCTGAGATAGTTCCTTGGAAGTTTTCAGTTTGTTTTTACTACAGGTAGTGGTATCTTAGTACTCTTATTAAGCTAATAGACTTCGTCATGTTCAAATTATATGGCAAACAAGGTAATATTATAATACCTGAAATGCTAAAGGAGGTAGAGCTCCACTGTTATGCTCTTGCATAGCCCAGTCCTATTCAATAACCTCAACTGTTGCAAGCCAGTTATTTTTCACCCTGGAGAATCTAATGCAGAATTAATTCTGTTGATAATCAGTTGATAATTAATGAAGATGAATGAGAAAGCCTAGTGGAAAGTGTTAGAAAGTTATACTTCGTATATTAAAGATACTGCTGTTTCTATCTTGAGCATTCAAAAATTTAGGATAGGTATCAGAAACATAAAAGTGTGCTTATTTAACTTCTTAGAAGCAGTCAATCTCCTCACGCAAGCGACCAATAAATTTCAAAGTGTAAATGTTTACTAAGGAGCACAATGGTGAACATAATTTAATTTCCTTGTTGATATGATTTGGCCTCTAATTTCTTTTTCAGGTGTTCCTTACTGCTTAAATTATACTTTATAGTTTGGAACTACACATTCTCGAAAGTACTTGCACTGAGTCTAATCCATCCCTTCTTTTTGTATGGATAGGCGTGTTGAATATATACTTAATCTACACATTGGTACAAGCTCTGCTGCAGCTGGTGTGATTACATTGATCAGAAAACAAAACAAAGTGGTATAGGAGGGAGACTGGGTTTACTGGCTATGGGCCCAGCTAAGGAGTCACTGTTGATTACTGGTTTTATAACTTGTGTTTCATAACCGTTAATAGCCCTACAGACCTGTTCTGTGGTAAATCTACATGTGTAAAATAAAAATTATTTCATATAGCAGTCTGTATCATACATAAGCATGGACTTGTGCTTAATAGTCAACTCAGCTGGAACCAGTATTAATGAAACTACTCCCTTGCTTGAAGGTAAATGCTGCATAAATCTTTACAATGGGTTTTAAGTGACAGTCTCTGCATGAATGCATACAGATCTCTCTCAGTTTTTTTTTTACAGCAAGTCACTATGATTGATAGCAAAATATAGTGAAAAGAAATAGTCTTTTAAACAAAGTTTTTAATTTTCCATGATTTCTGTTATATAGTAAGTTGATGTGTTTCTACAAGTGAAACATACTGCATCAGGTGCTTGAAGATTGCAAACCAAATGTCATGCCAATTCCTACTTTGTTGCCTCCTGCCTCTTGACTTTCAAGCAGCTGGTCTTTGAAACACTGTCGTAAAATCTTGGCACTACTCTCGAGAATGTTTTAGTTTTTGGATGCAACATGGATTTGCATAATATAAATAACAAAATAAATCATTGTGAGATCAAGAAGTAGGTCACAGGTTATTTTAAAATGGAGGAAAAGTGATTTCAGAGCAATGACTAGGAAATCTTTCTTAACCGTCACAACTGATAAAGTATGGGGAATAAAGAGATGATAGAGCTAAAACAGTCACTGAATTCAGTGGTAAATTTTCACAGTTATGTCCCTTTCAGGCATGTTTTTATTAAATGCCTGATAAGACCTATTAGGTGTCATATAGGAGGCCAGGTTTTACAGGACAGATTCAAATTCCCAGTTGGCATATATGTATACAGGGAATGAAGGAACAACCCTGGCTATGAAGTTCTACTCTCTCCAACAAACTGAAGTAATCTCACTCTTCTAGGCTTTTTAAAATTAAGTTACGGATTGATGTCAGGTTTTTTGACTTTTTTAGGTTTTCTTGGGGGTTTGTTTGTTTGTTTTGGAATATCAAGATTGATGAAACTGGTATAAAGAAGCACTTACCAAAGGCTTCATATTTTTCTTAGGTAAAAAACCCCAAACCAGTTAGTGAATGCAGATTGTACTTTTTGATGGCATGTTCTTTGATAAAACAGATTATCAAAGGTAATTTCTAGTCCTTCATTTTGTCATTTTTTTTGCACAGAAATTTTTTCTGACCTACTGCCAGGAGAAATATATCATCTGAACATAGATCTCAACCTGTGGGAGGCCTCACAACTGTACTGCTCTGACTGTCCTAGTTCATGTGCCTATTGCTGCCAAAGTCTGAGACTGTTTAGGACAGTAGTTTATTCTGAATTCTTTCAAGGGCTGCTCCTTGGTAAATCAAAGAGGAATCACCATTTTTTGAATGCAGGTTACCATATTCCTGTAAATTCTATGGTAAATAATATGAGAAGTAGAATAAATTAAAAGACAAAAATAATTCAAAATATCAAAATAATCTTAAAAAAAGTATGAGACCGAAAGAGCAGATGAAAAGACTGTTCCCCTTTTTATGCAAACAGGATATAACATAAAATTATTTTAAAAGGACCTTTTAGGTTGAAGATGTCATGGAAAAGCTAAAATGTCAACATTCATGGGAAAACATAGGTTTAATGTGTTTCCAAATGCCTTTTTTGTATTGCTGAAATATTTCCTTTTTCTTTTTTATTTAATACAAAATCAGTATTATTTGTCAACCTAGTTAGTATTTTTTCATTTATTTTTAATAGGAAAGAATTCCAGATTCAAGGTTGGCATCTCTTGGGTGTTGCCTATGAGGTAGTTTGAACCTCTGGATTTTCGGAACCTTTTCCTATACAGAGGTGCATTATTCTCTCTGTGTATAATTTCACAAATTCCAATGTGCAAGAGTGAAATATTTGCCATGTCCTGTTTAGGGAAAGAAGTGTCGTTAATTTAAAAGTAACCGATCCAGATTTCATTTGAAATTCTGCATTGTACTTTATGCTCGCCCAATTTCCTGACCAGGATTGGCAACTTTTGCGGGTGCTGTCTTGGAATTCATCTACCTCTGAAGGAAATCCCTTCAGTGGAAGGGTGTGCTGGATACCACATGTCAGCAAAGTGGGATTTTGAGTAGGTTTCATATAATAGCTGACAGAGGTGCCTGAGTATAAAATATCAGACACTGAGAGAAAAATATCTGAAAAAACACCAACCAAACAAAATCTACAAAAACACCCTCAAATTTTTTGGGTTGTTTTGGTTGTTGGTTAAGTAAATATATTAGTTGAATTTTGCCTGAATTCTCCTGTAATATGTCTAGGAATTTTTGTTTATTGTATTGTGGAGTACCTGGCTTTTGAAAACACTTTTCTTTTATATTATGCTATCCCTGTATATATTATCACTCCAATAGGCTTTTTGTTTAGAATAGGCTGTAGTGCAGACATTGCTCTGAGACAAAAGACCAATATGTATTGAACTTAGGAGCAGGCAATGTGAAATATATTCTGGGAAAAGCTGAGAATGCCTTAACTTAATGCACTTATGATGCATTCTGCTTCGAATTGGAGAAAATTAAAAATATTTATTTTGTTCTCTCAAAAAATCTATCCTACCTATATGCCTGTCACACACTGCAGACTTACTGTGAACTTTCAGCAATTTTGTAGAAAATTGCTCAGATTTCAAGTAACATAGTTTGTTAGAAAATGTATTATAATAAATTACAGTTAAGCACTCAAAAATTATATTTTTTTCTCCTCTTCAGAAATGGGTCTACATAGACTGCCTTTGCTCTTCCTGGTTTGCATCTCAGTGTTGTGCAAAATGTTTCAACTTCAAGTTTTATAATCCTGCATATTCGAGATAGACTCAACTTCACAGGTGCATGAAGTAGTAGTGGATATCTCGAAGTGGGGCATCTAAAGGCAATACCCTAATCTTTAAACATATTCTCCTAAATATGTTTAAATATTTTACTTGGCTCATGATTTTTAGACATTAACTCCACCATATAACCTATTTAAAGAAGATTTTTTTCCAGATCGTTCCAAAAGAGCCTTCACTGAAATCTTAAGGCTTCTTATGGTGTGTTAATTGGAAAAGGACAAAGTTACCATGCTGCATACTATTTCTGTTGAAAAAATTGAGGTTTTAATCTCTCATTCCAAGTCTGAATCTTAATTATAATGAAAGATACAGTTCAGCTTCTCTTGCAAATGACGCATTGGAAAGCATCCTGTGGTCATCCTTCATGATCTTCCTTTTATAAGTCCTATGTTCTGTACTGTTGCTGTAAGAGTCCAAACTACTGATGCCATTTATAAAGACAGTATTAAAATTCAGCTGTATGTAGGACACAGCACTTGATATTATGTTTAAAAATATTCCTAAAGGAACTCTTATAAAATTACCAAATCATGCAGACAAAATGTTAGGAAATGGCAGCATTAAGACTGTCTCAGCCTTGTGCAATATAATACAGTTCTTCACTGTGTGTGTACTTTTCATTTAATAATTGTACAGAGTAACTTGGAGTATAGAAGCAGCAAGGAGCAGGATATATTTGAATTAGAAATTTGGATTCAAACTGAAATAAATACAATCTTGGAATGCACAGACTTGTTTTTTGGTTCTTATGTTTTTGTTCCTTTTATAGGGACTTTCTACTGTAGACAGACATTGTGCAATGATTCTCAAAGACAGTAAAATGACAGATAAAGTTTGATGTAGCATAAAGTGAAGTGGTATGCTGGGCAAAATGAGCTTTATGTCTAAATGGATAGGTGGTGAGCTTACTATTACTGGCCAGAGACAAAACCCTGGGGCTGATAAACGTGTGAAATTCCTTACTAAAGGGTGTTGTAAGTGCAAAAAGTTCTGCATGAGTCCAGAGGGACCAGCTAAGCAAGGAGTTGGAAAACAAACCTGTTGGGACACACTGTCTAGATTAAATATGTAAGAATTTCCCTGAGATGAAAAAAGTCCATGGCTATGAAAGTGTTAGGGGAAAATGTTCGAAGTGCTTGTTCTGTTTCTCCTTTTCACTGGGCTTACATTGATAGCTGTTGGTGAAGACAGGATACTGAGCTAGATGGATCCTTAGTCTGAACCAATACAAGTAGTTCCTATGTTTTTATATTGGTAACCTGCATTCAAAAAAGGGGATTCCTCCTGGATTTACCAAGGAGCAGCCCTTGAAAGAATTCAGAACAAACTACTGTCCTAAGCAGTCTCGGACTTCTGGCAGTGATAGGTATGTGAGCTAGGACAGTCAGAGGAGTGCAGTTGTGAGGCCTCCCACACCTATGCTCAGATGATATATTCCTCTTGGCAGTAGGCCAGAAAAAATCTCTGTGCAAAAAAAAGACAAAATGGACTAGAAATTACCTTTGATAACCTGTTTTATCAAGGAACATGCCATCAAGAAGTACAGCCTGCATTCACTAATTGGTTTGGTATTTTTTTACCTAAGAAAAATATGAAGCCTTTGATAAGTGCTCCTTTACATGAGTTTCATCAATCTTGATATTTAAAAACAAACAAACAAACAAACCCAGCCCCAAAAGTCAAAATAAACTTCTCTGGGGTCAGGATGTTATCACTGCTTCAAACAATGGTAGAGTATCACAGTTCAGCAGCTGTAATTCTGCGTCTTTTTGTTGTCAAATAAGTGATCTCTCCTGAGCACCTTCCTGCAATTGCCAGAAGTTTAAAACAGATAGTTTACATGGAATCATAAACTGAATATGAAGTCAACTGAATTAGTTTTTCAGACACTGATTTACATCTTACTAATAAGAATTACTGCATGTGTTTTTTGATATATTGGGTTTGTTAGGCTTCACGATGGAGTAGCCTTAGGCTAAGTTCTATGAACTAGTCCATAGGAAAATGTGTGTGTATATACTTTTTTATGTCCTGTAGTTTTAGATACCCTGAAAAGGGATTAGAAGTTCTAGGGATGTTAGAAGAAATGAGTATGTAACATCTAAAGCAGGGCTAGCTAGGGATGATGGATGCATCCTATCAGTATCGATGTCAATAGCTGATGATTCAAATGGAGGTTTTAAAACCCCAGTATTTTTGGACCTGCATCATAGTTTTATTTGTGGCAGTTAAGGGAAAGATACAAGCCAAGAATAAAAATGAGAAACCATGACAACCTTATTCACCCAAATATGACGATATATGTATGTACATTAGTGACTGCAGTAATAATGTGTATTTTAACTGTTAGTTTCATGGATGGCTGTGGATAACCACATCTTCATACTTACCAGTCTGCAAGGGCTATCTTAAATGTGAACCTGTATTAACAGAAAATGTTTTCTCTATTGAACTGTTTAATTTTTGAATTCTGTAGAAACATTAGAGACGGATAATGGCCAATTCAATACCATATTTGGATATGAAGTTATTGGCCAATCTGGAAAATGGCAGTGATATGTTGGCTTGGAAATACATGGGTGCTGAACTACCTGCTAACAACACTTCAGTCTTTAACTGGTTTTTATGTGCAACTGGCTCTGATACAGCCAAATAGAAACAATAGAACTGATAACACTGCTTTGTGCCTGGTGAATGCCAGCCTTATGTCCCATTACACTGGCAGTCACCTGTTTATGTGCAATAACACAGTGACCCCAGTTGTCACCACCACTGTTCTCTTTCCCGGTATGGTGTGGAGGTGTTTACTTGCTTTACTTAAATCCGGTGTTTTCAGACCGGATTAATTTGTAACATTTACGTTTGTGTTTATAACCCAGTTAATTTAAATTCTGCCTATGGATTTTTATGTGTCTCTGAATTGGTGAACTCTTCACTTGCCTCCTGTCTCTTCATGATGACAGCCTGTCATGGAAGACAATGCAATTCACTGTAATATTCCTTTCATTTCCAAAATTAAAATACTGACTTTTGAAGTAATTTAAAATAAAACAAACAAATGAAAAACTGTCTGGAATTAAACTCCTGAACTTTTCACTGCAAAAAGCTGTAGAAATCGGATAAATTCAATTTTTTAAGCATTAACTAAGATATTACCTTTATGTTCTGTTTCTTAAGTGTAAATTTATGTCTTTGTATTTTTAACTGAAATCTGTAGCATGGTGCAAGTATGTGTATACTTGGATCTAGGGGGTTCACTCCCCTGAAATGCTTCAAAAAATTAAAAATTATTTTATTTTGTAAACTTCTTTTTTAAAGCTACAGCAGGTATTCTAATGGACCCTGCTACTGAGGGTTTGTGCTAATGTTTTGAACATTTTGAACATACAACGTATATTGATTATTATTAGATTCCTGCAGTATTGAACTCTAACTTGTCATTAATTCTGCATTTGATGTTCTATTCCAAATAATGTAGATGCCATACTTTCATAAATTTTGTCATTAGTTTCTTCAGAATACATAAACTGAAAATAAGTATATACAGTGTTATTGTGTGTGTATGTCAAATAGGCTCTTTAACTTTTAAAACTGGTAACAATTTCATGTACCCTCTTGCACTTTTTATGGAGTGCCCATCTAGGCAGTGTGATTAATTTTAAATATAAAATAAAAGTGTTTGGGATGAAGAGAAAAAAAGTCTGTTTTCATCAACACCCATAGTTCATTAGTTTAAGAAATTGAATAAATCTGAAAAGAGGTACTAGATTTCGTGTATGTTAGTCTAGTTTTTATGACCATATTTGTAATTTTTTAAATACCTTTTATGAGGAATGTGAATAAAATCAAACCACATTTAGAATTTGTGCAGTGCAGACTTTTCTGTGACAGCTATTGTAAACTTCATTTAATTTCAGGGAAAAAAGTGGCAGTTGATAATTTATGTTTGATTTATAGTAATACTTGTAAAGGTCAGCAGAAAATGGATTCCTTAGTCAACTCTGAAAATAGGAATTAGAGTTTTATATCATTTACTTCTCAAAAGTTTGTCCATAGCATCTTTAGTCTAATCGCTACATTCATTATGTTAGTTGAAGAATTTCTTTAAAAATCCCAGGTCAGGCTTTCCCCTCAGATGAGTTCCTTGGAACAAGGATGTGATGCCTGTTGGGGGGCTCTGGTTTCTGCAGCACTTAAGAAAGGAAAGTTGCTGGTCAAATGTGGTGCTGACACACACAGATGCATCCAGCTTGGGGCCAAAAAATTTGGGTTAATTTCTAATCAGTTAGAATACACATAGTATGGGTAAATATACCTAGGATAATCAACTGTTGTCGATTATTTAGATTATCTTGGATTATGTAAAAAATATTGGTTTTACCTTTATAAAATTATATATTTAAAATATATAAGTACACCCAGTTTTAAACAAATCCCTCTTCTATACAAACTTAATTTTCACTTAAAAGTTTTAAATGTGCTTAAATCACCATCTCTCATGTCAAGTACAATCAGTACTCTTACCATCTAATTCATTATCAGTGATGCCTATGGAATCCACAGCAGTAAAATCTGCAGAGCTTTCTGTAGAAAATGCATCTGAAATTGCTTAATTACTGTAAATGTGATTCTAGTGATTATATATATTTAGTAAATTTCCCCAAATTATCATGTTTGTTCCCAGACAAAAAAATATTAAACACCAATGATAAGCTGCTTTTGAATTGCTGTAATGCAGCCTAACACAAGTTTTGTAAACTTTTTCCAGTATCAGTTCAGGAGAGGAGTTACAAACAAAAGAGAAATCTAAGGAATTGTCTTCGTGTGCAGATTTAATTGAAATTAAGTAAAACTACTACATTGCAGAAGAATAAGAACTGAAGTAACCTCATTTTAATTTAGCATAATTTATTTCTCAAGGAAATGAAGCCAAATTCTATTTAAATTCTGAATGAGTGGGTCTCAACAGTGACTGAATTAATCTTAACTATTCCACCTTACTGATAATTAATAATTAACTTTCCTGAGTAGCCTATGTGCATAGCTCCTCAGGATTCCTGAAAAGGCATCAGGGCTTTTTAGTGAGGACAGGAAAATCTTTAATCTATTCAATCAGCTATTAACTTTTTAAAATGTAGCCAAATGAAGAAAATTAGATGCAACTTAATGTCAAGAGAACAGAACATATAAAATAAGACTTTAAGGAGAATCAAGAGTGAGGGTGAGGAGAGCGGATGGAGGGGAAAGAAGAGCCCAAGTGACACTAGTATATGAAAATGTGCATTTATGCATGGCCTCTGATACCTCTGTGTTGTTGTGTACCAGATTCATGCCTCGCAGGCAAATCTGTACCAATGAAGAGTTTGGTCTGAGAGAAATATTTAGTGGACAGCATGGTGTCATGTCTTAACTGTCAGCACTCTGAACTTGTAACATCGAAGGCAAAATTTTTCAGAAATACGTTGTAGAAATATTTATTCCTTCAAAAATGGACTGATTTTTGCGTCCAGTGAGTTACAACAGTAACTGAAATCCATGTTGGGGAAGACAGAGATGGTGGTGGCTGACAGTCACTGCTCACTTTCAGTTTTAAGTATCTGTTACCCTCACTGCTGGTTATGGAAGTGTCATTGCTATTCGGGCACTCTCCCTCTCGCCACACACAGGTGAATTCCAGTGCTGCAACATCCCCCATGTCCATGTTCACAGTGCTCTGAAACTTTAATGCTGAGTGACAGATGGGAATAGAAACAGCAGGGCGTTCCTGCCCCTGTGAAGACTTCCCAGATGAAGTACTTGAAGCTCCTCAAATAACTGCTGTAGTCTATTGTGAGAAACTAATTGGATTGTATGTATTGCTTACAGGAAGTTCTGGACTGATCTATTAAATTACCTACCTGTAGTCTGTACAGTATCGTACTGTGACATTAATTGAAATGTCATCCTGTTGAGACAGTGTAGGACTAAGGCCAGTTCTTTCATGACTAGTCTGCTGAGATGTTTTCATCAATCAAGTTGTACCATATAGCAAAAAGATGTTCTTTTTCATCAAGGAGGAAACTACCCTTCAAAATGTAATAGAATTCTTGTAATATCCTGGAGTGGGTCTAGCTGAGGGTGACAAAGATGATTAAGGGAGTGGAGCATTTCTCTTATGAGGAAAGGCTGAGGGAGCTGGGTCTGTGCAGCCTCGAGAAGAGACAACTGAGAGGGGACCTCATTGATGTGTGTAAGGGAGGGTGGAGCCTGTCTGCTCGGTGGTGCCAAGCAACAGGACAAGAGGCAATGGGCTGAAAATAATGCTTAGGAAGTTCCACCTGAACATGAGGAAGGACTTCTTTACTGTGTGTGTGACTGCACATGGAGCAGGTTGCCCGGAGAGGTTGTGGAATCTCCCACACTGGAGATACTCAAGAACTGTCTGGATGCGAAACCAGGGTTCTGGGATGACCCTGCTTGAGCAGGGAGGTTGGACCACATGGCCTACTGTGGTTCCTCCCAACCTGATCCATTCTGTGATGCATCTTGACAGTGTAAATAGGCAATTTGCTATGTATTCCCCCTTCTAAAAAAATTAGTAGAAGTACTCTTACCTCCTGTCTTACCTGGTAGAGTTCATCAGTAAAGAGAGCCATGTAATGATAGAAAATAAAGTGTCTACACTATTCAGTGCTTGTAGGTTGACTGTGTATTTTAGATGTATTGCTACTGATCAAAGTGAGAGAATTTAGGTTTGAGATTTTCTTTCGATTACAGCTTACCTGGAGGATAAATGTATACTGTGGCATTGTATGTATGACTATATGAACAACAACAACAACGAAGTTTTACAACACTATTCTTTCCAAACAATGCAACATTTTAGTTTATATTTTGTACTACTATTTTTTTTCCAGATTTAGTTAATCTGCATCAAATACCAGATCTGTACTGCACCACAGCTACTTAAGAAATACCACCAAAGTGTACACCTGGGCATGAAGCATTCCACACTTAAATAGACTGAATACTGCAACTACATCTACCCCTACCTGGAGGTGCATTGGCTTTAAAATCTTTAAAGTCTGACAAGGCAAAGGATGAGAGGCAGAAATGGTTGCACCACAGTGAACTGAAAAAATGAAGTAAAGATCATGGTGTGCTTGTGATCTGGGGGCTGTGAAGGGAAATGTGCAGTGCTGGAGCTTTAACAAGCTGGGCCATGGAGGAGCCGAATTTGAAGGAAAATGCCTTCAAACACATATAATTGTGTCTAGAGGGCACTGGGAAGGTGATGGCTGGTGGAAATATCCTGCTTCATGTTTCTGCCCACTTACATGCTGAAGCAGTGTGGAAGACCCTCACTGCACTTACAGCTCCCTGCAGATGGAATGTGGTACAGGAAGCAATGCCGAAGGTCTGTAGTTAGGACATGAGTAGAGCTTAGCTTAGATTTTTCCAAATTATCTCTGTGCATTTAAGCATCACTTATTTGGGCTCTTTGCAGAATAGGTTTGAACTCGCAAAACTAGTGCTATATACTAAAATTTCAAATTCTTTTTCTTGAAGTTCACAGTGGCACCTGTATATATACAGTTAGGTGCTCTGCTTTTGCTACTTTCTGTTAAGTCCTTTACAGTCTAGGAAATTCAGGTCTTGTAATACTCAAAAATGTACAGTCCCCCTACTTTAACAATTCTGTATGGTTGTTCTTCAATTCTTTTTATACTTCTGTAAGAATTCAAAACATTTTGTTTGCTTTTTGCGAAAGTGCTGCTAAGCCAATGTTTTTGTAGACATATGAATTATGAGAGTATGTTTCCATTTTTCAGTGCTTGTAGTCTGTCTTGATTCATCACCCTATGGTGTGAGGTAAAGTTGGTTTTCCTACCTGCCTTATATTATTAAGTTGGCTGCTTTGTTTCATCTGCCTGCTGTCTTTGATCATTTCATCCCTGGTCACTCACTTCCTTGAGGTCCTTCTGCAGTTCTTCCACTAACCCTTCACTGAAAATCATAAATGGATTTTTCTAGCTTCATTATTAGTCCTGTTTTTCTGAACACTTATGAATATGCTGAATATTTGGAGCTTCAGCATTTACCTCCTAGGGACTCCTTCATTATAACTTCCCTCTGATGTGATGTCACTACTTGTAACTACTCCATTTCCTGCCTTTGTCCTTTATTTTTTTCTAACCTATCATTAAAGACTGGCAGACTCCTAAAAGTAGTGAATCCAATTCAAGTGGGCATGCACATCCTGAAGGGAGCTGATGCCACGAGACCTGCCTCGAAAGATCACTGTTCTCCTTACAACCAGTCCACTGTGTGCCACTCATTTGTTTAAATGAATTTAAAAATCTTGAGGTTTTTAACCTTTTCTCTTTGCTTCCTGCTGGAGTAAGAAGGTATTAAAACACGTTACCAGTGCAGAGTGTATCTATATAAGCCACTGTGAATTTCTTCTAAACACAGCAAGAGGAATGAATTTCTTGCTCCAGTGCTTTGGGAGACTCAATAATGCCTTTGAAGAGTTTCTTTCAAAGATGCTAATGCCAATCATTAAGATTCATCATTCTAAAACAACGCATGGTTGACTAGATAGAATGCAAAACTGATTTGAGGCTTTGTTTCACCACCATTTCCCTGACAAGGACAAGTTGATTCAGCTTGTGGGTAAGTACGATGGGACCCTGGTGCCTACATTCTGCTGAAGTCCAAGAAAACATGGTTAAAACTGCTGTCTGTGCTTTAATGCTTTGCAGTCCTGGGGCAGAAGTCATTCTGGTACAATTAAGTAGCTTGGTATCTGTCTTATGATGTAGGATTAAAGACTTAGCATTCCAGCGCTGGATTCCTGAAAAGTCCAATCAAGAAAATATGTCAAAGGCATACAAACACGTAAGTGCAGTAGCACATGACTCAATACAAAGCAAAGTTGCCAGGACAGCTCTCTTTCAGAAGTGAGTGATTAGCTGCTTTAATATAATTCTATAGCAGTCATACCCTTTCCTCATCCCAGCCAGAGGCTGGAATACCTTTCTCAGAAGGTCACCTTCCACATAGCTTCTTTTTACTACCCAATTTGTTAACCTCTTCTCTCAGGCAGTCTGTTGCCCAGTATCCTGTCTCCTAGTGACACAAAAAACCCCCTACTGAGGCTACTAAAAATTCATCATGTGTAATTTGTTGTAGATTTTTTTCCTTGCTGCCTCCCCAGACTGAGAGCAGTAGCTGTTGAAATTGAGTGCTTAAATTACATGGCAAACTATGATAAATTTCCAGGCACAGAACTGTACCAACTGCTAAGCTAAACTACTCATTTTCATTTCAGTCGATTGTAAAAATGCAATCAAACATCCTGAATCCCAGATGGAAGTTTATAAAATTTAATTTGTTTCACTCTGTCCAATTTAAAAAAAAGTAAGTGTGTTCTTAAAGTGTTGTTTGTTTTTTTTTTTTTAAAGAACCCGTTACATTTAGGTCATTTTTTTTAGTAGATATTTTTACTGTGCGTAGTATTTTTCTTTTAAAGTTGTATTTTAGACAATATCATTATGCATCAAAATTTGAAAAATAAATTGCAAGAAAATAGTAAGTGTGAAGACTTCTGCCTATCCCTTAAGAGTTTAAGAAGTCAGCTATAGAAGTTGTGGTAAAATAGGGGTTGGTTTGGGTGTTTGTGGATTTTTGGTTTTGTTTTTTATGTTTGTATTTTTGTTTGTCTGCTTGTTTTTATTTTACAGTGCTGCTGAACTGAGCAGCAGTTCTCTCATGCTCATGCCTGTGAATGCCCCTTTGGTTTTCAGCTGGTCACAGCTGTCCTTAATGCTGCAGAACTGTTATAGTACAGAATGGGATTCCAGAAGACAGAGGTGCTTTGTCACTGTAGATAGAGTATAAAAGTTGAAGTGCCTGGCCCTGAACTTAAGATCTGCATTCTGATGTTTCCATTTCTATAGAAATGCAGTACAGAATTGCAGTGGGTAAAAAATTCTGGGAAATATTTTATCTCACAAAGGCCCTTTTTGTTTATTTCTTGGTCTTCTTAAGAACATGTGATTTTGGCTCTGGTGTCTGCTTTTTTATTTTTTTTTCCCTGTGTCAAGGTATGGAGTCATGTTAAAAAACCAGTTTGTTCTTGCTCTCAAACACGTAATTAGCAGACAGCAGGGAAGATAATTATTTTCAAAACCCAAAGAATAGGGCCCCAAATGGATGTCAATTATTGATACACAAAGTATGTAAGCTGTCAAAACTGGTGACTGTTTTTTCGTTTGATATCTCCTATGATGTACAATAAGGGTTTTCTCCCAGAAACTCAGCTTCTTTATGTTACAAAAAAAAAGGGATTCAATGATAGAAAATGCTATAAATAATTTTTCATTTTTTTCCTCAGCTTGCTGAATTAAAAGTTCATTTTTTTTTAATGCTAAGCTTTTTCTGTATGCATTAGGTAAATCTGTATTAGGAGAAAATTTGAGGAGTTTAGTGAAGTTCATACTAGGGAAAATACAAAGAATGTATTTAAAACATACTTAAAATACTGCATTAGAAATGTATCCAGCATGCTATAGGCCATGGAAATAGTTGTGTATTTGCTGATAGGAAACCTCAGGCACACGGTTTCTTTAATTATCTCGTTAATTTTCCAAACACTTGATTAAGGTTTTATTTTTTTTTATTTTTATATATATGTATATATATGTATGGTATGCTCTTGTGTAATACTGCTCTAAGTCAATGGATGGAAAAGTTGGATGCAGATTTCCCTGTACCCTATTTCAATAATTTTGTAGTATACATTTAATTTCCACAGCTCCTGTGTAGTGATATCTGTTCCCTCAAAAGAAGACCTACAGCCCCTGGTTTCTACTAAGAATTCTAAAAAAAACCCACTAAACATTTTTTTAAGGAAATTTTTATAGTATATCCAACAAACAGTTCTTAAAGGGACGTTTCAAAGCATATCCAAGCAGTATGTTTGCAGAATGTCCTTGAAGGACCTACTGAGATACTGTAGAAAGATACTAATCTGCTTTCACCCCAGAAGTACCTTTTCTTAAAGAGACTGTTGAGTTTCCATGTGGTTAGTTTGTTTGTTTTTATGTTTAAATAGAGATGAAGGATTCAGTCCTTCACTGTCCTGGCCTTAGCTTCTGAGTGAAGTTCAGCAGCTCTCTGCCATCTTCATTCAAGAGCTCTCTTTTACCTGAGAAGCTCTTCACATTACTTACCTTTTCATTCTCTTGCCCCTGCAATGCAAGCAGTTACTCAATCGAATAAAAGGTTTACTTTGCTTTGTAATACAGCAGTGGCTTTTTTTTTGTCTTTCCAGTTTGTAATTAGTCATACATTAAATTCACATACTCCTTAGCTAGTGCCTGCAAATCATGAGTTTAATTTCCTGACCCTTCACTGCTTTCCTCTTGCTCCTTTAAGCTTGCATGACTCTGACCACTTAAATATCTAATTTGCTTTCAGGTTGTTATCACAAGCAGTACTGATTAATAGTCCAGGGTTGAATGACAATCATGCAGTGACCCTTTTGTAAAAATCTTGCAAAATAATCTTTCTAAACGAAGCAATTTGGACACAAAAGGTTGGACTTGATGATCTTAGAGTTTTTTTCCAACATTTCTGTGACTCTGTAAGTGATGAAAGATTGTGTATATTAGGCATTATCTACCTCAAATTGCAGTGTTTTATTGTAGGCGATTGCTAAAACTGCTAACTTAATTTTTTTTTTCCTATTGCTGTTGAGTTTTGGCTTACAGGTTTCAGGTTTTTTGACTTAATGATGAACACATACTTATGCTTCAGGACTCCTTTTCTGTATTTTCATATTCAGGACAAAGAGCACTTTCATTCTGACAGATTGATTGTGAACTAGAGGTACACTTTTTTCCTTGAAAGAAGTTAATTTGGGGTCTTTTAGTCTTTGTTTTATCTAAAATCTCAGTCTGATCTGTTGTCAGAATTTTATTAACTGCACGAATTTATGAAATTGACTCTGGGGACTTAGAAGAGGCACAGATAGACAAGCTGGTTATTAATTTATTTATGCTCTTGTTTAGGTCTTTATAGCATATACTTGTCTTTGGAAAAGTCTTACAGCCCTCTCATGCTGAGCTAGGTTGAAACTATAGGAAGCCACCTAGTTTTGGAGTCAGCTGTTGTCAGTATACTTCTTTGTTCTCCCTGGGTGTTTGTAGGAAAAAACAAGAGAACTTTGGGAGTGCTCTGTAGCTCTCTTTTCTGTCTCTACAGAAATTATATTTCACTCTTTCATTAAAGAGAATTGCTTTTGTTTACTTCATTAGTTTCATTTTTGATACTAAATGCTATTTAGAAATTGTTCTGAGCCAAGTAGCCTTACAATAGCCTCCTCCATTCTGCCTTTCATGTAACTTGCACTGGGTAATTAGAAGTTCTGGGAAGTTCTGTAGGAGATGCTTCCAGGTGGTTATGTCAAATTTCTCAGTTTTGTTGCCCTGCTTTTTTTTTTTTTTCTTCTGTGTCTTAATTAACATTATTTACATTTTTGAAAAGCCTGACATAAACAACAGGTCTTTTTATGAATGCTTTAAAAGTTAACAGGCCTGGGCTCTTTGCTAGTTTTAATTGAGGCCAGTTACTCCTCTGAATTTTGGGTAAAGAAACTTGATTTGCTGGTAAATAGCAAGACAGTGAGAATGCATTAGAACTTGTAGCAGCTTCCAAAGCAGAAAGGTTGATAAAAGTGCTTTGGCAGTAGCTGTCCTTTCATGCAAACTGTGAATGCAATGGACGTGGAAGGTGTGAAGGAAGAACATAATAAAAAAAGTGTCTTGCTCCTAGTGCCACTGGAATCGGGAATTTATTTTTGCCTCATGCTTCTCTTTGAAAATTTTAGAGAATAAATGCTTTGTTTTGGAAAACAAAGCACACTTATGGCTTTATAGACTGGGTATTTCTACAGACTCTTAGGCATAAAGAAACCCTATTACATTTAACAGCATGTCAGGGAAGGCGTCAGGTTGTCTCCTGAATGTGATAAAACAAAAGAGAGTTATTTCTGCCTGTGTCAAGAAGTTGGTCTCTGTAGCTTAGTTCAGCAACCCGAAAACTCTGGTTCTGCTGTGTTGAGAACTGCCAATCTCCCTCCTTGCTGTTGTGAAATCCCCACTATTAATACAATAATTTTTATCAGGAAAAATACTTTTTTTACAATACTAGTGAACCCTATCATATCATATCAAGACAATTATTGTAATATAAAATTGAATATGGGTCTCAGCAATAGTAGTTTGACAATCATGTAAGACTGTGGGATTTAAGGGAAAAAATTAAAACTGAAACCAAAATATTTTCAAGCAGTTTTGTAATAAGGCGGAGTAGTGAAAATCCAGAGAAAAGGTGCCAAAGTTTTCTGACCTGTTCATGGTTATTGCTGACTAATGGTGTTATTATTTAATTACCGTTTCAGTATTTGAGTAACATTTCATTACTGAGATATTCATTTTGCCATTGTTTCACAATATCTGCTAAATTAGAACTTTAAATAGTTTTAATACTTCTTACTTTAACCCAAACTTACTGTTTTAGAAAATTAATTTGTCAAGGTTCCACATTCCATCAAGTCCACAGAGGATATCATGGTTAATGAAGGCACCATTTGGGGCATTCAATTGAGTAGATGTTGTGGCCATTTTTATAAGGTGACCTGTCCATCTGTTCTCAAGATGCTAGCAGTGTGTCATTTTAAGGATAACCTGTATTAGCATATCCTTTCCCTTTGAGGCTACTGTTGCTTCTTCAATGTTTTTTCTTTTTTTCCTCACATATATACTTCCTCTTCCATAAATCTTTACTTCCCTTATGCTGTTTGGATTTATGTCATTTGCCAGCTTAGCTTTCTGAACTGATATATACATTAATCGACAGTGTTGCAAGGGAACTCTTATTGCATCTAGAAGTGATGACATTGGTTCTGTTTGTACAGTGTAGTTTAAGTATAACTCAAGGTTTGATCATCGCTGTTTTAAAGCCTTTGCTTGATACTAGCACATTGCATGTTTTTGTGCAGATTGGCATGGGATTCCTTTGTTCTGTCTGAGCCATCAAAGCACAGTCATGTTGAAACAAGCACAGGAAAAAGATTTGAGACAGCTGGTGGTACTCAGTTCAAATGTAGCTTCATGTTTAGCTAGTACAGAAAAAAATACAATTCTCCTGTTTATTTTATTTCTTACATCTGAGACTGTCCTTGTTCCTGTTTCCTCAGAAATGTTGAACTCCTTGTTAAAGGATATTATGGTGTCTTTAAGAAGAGGCTTAAAATAGTTATGATGATTTTTGACAGTAAAATGTACCTCTTTATTCCCCTTTTTTCCCCCCATAAAATCATTCTATCCTTATTTCTCATTTGAGATGTAAAGAGAGAGAAAGGGTTACAGGAAAAATTCTGAAAGCATTTAGCTATTAGCCAGAAAAAAACCAATTTCTTCTATATTTTATGAAAAGAAAAAATTACTTTCTTTAAGAAATAGACTTTTGAGTATCCTAGACAATAGCTTTCAATTTGACTATACATTACATAATGCATCACAAATTATTTCAACCACAACCTGCAAATACAAGATTAATGCAAGTAAGTTACAAGGTTTACCTTATGATCTATTGTAAGTCTGACAAAGATAATGAATGGGACGTAATAAAAAACACTGAAGGAAGGAATAATGTGAAGAGTGTTCTGAAGCTCAAGGCTTGTAGGTAAATAGTATTACTTTTAAAGTGAAAGAATAGCAATTACAAGCCAAGGAGAACAGATGGTTCTTCATGTTGACTGAAAAATGTCGGGGAACTGTTAAAGAAGAATCTATGGCTTGTTTTGGAGAAACAGGTAGGACAACAGATTCTCAGAAACATGGTAAAGAATGAGCCTAATAAGGTCCAATAGAAAAAAAGCACAAACAAGTTGATGATTAAATAGATCCCTGGGAGAATCTCTAAATATAATGGGCTTCTTGTACTGTTATTTAAGCAAGAAGAAAATTGCAAGATAAAAACTGTTCTAGTTATGAATTAACAGATATCCTATGAATTTCATCCAGGAGAGCAAGGATTTATTAAGATTCAAGGAAACAGAAAATTTTCTTCCTGCCCTGCAGATATATAAGTCAAATCTTACGTGAAGAAAAGTGCCATTCAAGAATTAAGTCGCAAAGTGTATGCAAAGGCTTGCTGCATTGAATGGGGAAGCAAGAACTTATCACTAATACATTAGTGAAGCAAATTGTAACCCTGTTACAACTGAATGGTTACTTTGCAGGCTAGAATAGTATAGTAAGTAGGACTGAAAAAAAGGGCAAACCTCTGCATTGTATTTTTTTTTTGGAAAGGATGCCTTGGTCAGCTGCAGCAGATGATTTACAGTAAGCTCCATCACTTTCTGAACTGATCACTGAGAATGTAAAAACCACATAGGAACAGATTCTCAAGTGTTATGTTTTGTTTCTTCTGCTTCCAATGCCCTGTTTTCCGGTTTCCTCCCATGTTCTCCCTGCTCAGTGGTTGCTTTATATACTAGTAATTAACAAGTAAAATCATCATTCTAGAGGAAGGTTGCCCTGGGGGTTGGAACAAGATAATCTTTAGGGTCTCTTCCAACCCAAATCATTCTGTGATTCTATGATTTTTCTTCATTGCTCAAGAATAAAACATTGACTTGCATTTTCATACGCAAATTTTTTTGTTTCTGTATCCTTCCCATATTAAATATTGTGTATTAAGAATAGTTATACCATTTAAACCTTCGTAGGTAGGAAGATAGTTAATTCCATGATGTGAACAGGAAAACTTCAGTAAATACTAGGAGAAATTGCAAGCAGTAGCCAGTTTTCCTGGGACAGATCTCAGACCCATGACAGGTAAAAAATTATTTTACTTCCATGTCCCAGTTCCTGCATAGTTTAAAAACAAAGTTAGATTTTAAAGTCAAGAACTGCTCAACATTGTCTTTTTTCCAGCATTCATAATTTTTGAATAAATTTTTGGATACTCTAGGGCATTCTCCATGTACTGCTGTTTCTTTTTCCCCCTCAGCAAAGGAACAGTTATGATGGATTTGAATCTATGCAGTAACTTTCCAGTGGGAGTCTCAGGCCATGTGTGCTTGGCTCTGGTTGCCAGCCAGGAATCTGGCTGAGTTTTGCTGGAGACTGTAGATAAGAGCAGGTTCAGAGACACCCAGCCTCCATGGAGATGCTTACTGCTATTAGTCTATCTTCTCAGTGATGAGTTCAATTGGATTAAAAAATTGTGCTGCTCAGGTGCTGGGGAAAGAAGCTTTTTGAAAGAAGTCTGCTACTTTCCTTGCAGAGTCTTCCACCCCCTAATCACTACCCTGCTTTGGTGAGGGACATGCGGAAGATGGTTTCCTGTTCGTAACTACAGTTACATAAATACAATTTTTAATTTTCATCCTCATCATGTTTTCTCTTAATTAATCTTTAATGGCAAATTCAGTTTACTTCTTATGTGCCTGTGTTTTTCTCTGCAGAGTCTTTATCTTGAAATATATACCATATATACCAGTGAATGAATGGCTCAGTAATACGGGTTAATGCTGGTTTTGCTCATTTAAATTTTCCTCTATAGTCTCATTTGTACTATGCAAAATAGGGCAGGGGGATCATATATCATGAAGATAAACCTGCCAGAGCAACCCAAAGATATCCTTTTAGGAAAAAACCCATGCTAATAAAATAATAGATATGCAAAACCCAGCCAGAGTGGTTTTACAGAAATTGCTATAATTCAGTCAGGCCTAGTTTATCTGTATTTAGATTATTTCTGTATAGCTGTAGCTTCTATATAGGATATTTTTGTAATGAAGTTTTAGTCAGAGAGTAGCAGTTCAACTTTGTATTTTCTCAGACCTTGTCTTACCCTCTGTTTGTATATGGCTCAGTACAGTTGAGTATCTGTTTTCACTTGTTTATCCTTAAAGAAGTTAAATTAAATAATAGGATGTAAATATCAGGTAATATCTTCATATCTATATTGTCCAGCAATTTCTTTTGGAGTGAATTATTTAAAATATTGTCCTTCTCTTGAACTCAGCTGTGGGTTTCAAGCTTATGTGCATTAGGTATAGTAGTACAATAGAGGGGGTAATTCTGGCCTTTTAAGTTTTGCAATTCCTTTCATGTATGGCTACTGTAAGAAAACCAGGAACAGCTTTGCATTTTTTCATGCAGTCATTCTGTAGGCAACTTTACTTTTCTCTGTTTGAAAAGGGAGGATGAGCAACTTGAAGCATGTTGATGGCAAATTCAGTTTGTGGCCAGCTTGTGCTTTTGTGGCTGGAGTTATGTGGTTCATAACTGCTCTGGCAGATTTGGCACAGAGGGCATTTTGGTCTCAAAGCTTGTAAGACCAAAATACACATACACGTGCACACACAAGCTAACAAAAGCTAACAAAAATCTCAGGCAATTATTTTTCTTATTCTTAGAGAAAGTGGTAGAACAATTTCAGAAGATTTTTCTTGAAAAAAAGATATATACTTTCTTGAAAAGTATAGAAAAATACTCCTCTGGGCCTTCATGTTTTCTTTTATTTTTTTTCTTGAATTGATTATGAGTTGAACTGCTAACTCCTGACAATATAATTATTATAAATGCAATCCCTTTAGTCTGCTGAGATTGAAGGATGAGATCTGGAAGAGCATGCATTGCAAAAACAGTAACTTCCATTAACCCAAGAAACTTTTGGGGTAGGATTTGCTTGTTTGGGTTTTCTTACTTTGCTTTTTCTTTCTTTTTATTTTTTTTTTAAAGCGCTGCAGCCACTTTGTCCTCTTTACCCTCTTCCTAGAAAAATATGAAGAATTATCTTTCTCACTTTCTCCTCTAGGAGATAAGGAAAAGGAAATCTGAGGGTCAAGTGTGGCAATATTTTAGCCTTTCTGATATTTAGTTGGTTAGCAGATAAAGACCAACAGAATTAATCTCCTCCTTGGAGCCTTTGAGGTAAGATTACTGTGTTCCTTAGAGCAGAAAACATGACTTAAAAAACCTTACAAACCACATTTTATTTTTTTTTTACATTAGGGACTTGTAACATGACTTCATAGTCCTATATTGGCAGCCACTTTGTATCATACACTGTAATATCAGGTCTATTAATCACTCTGCAGTCAGTTTTCAAAAAGCACGTTACTGTTTTCTGACTTAATATAAAAAATCCATCTTGCTTATCCTTTATTAGTATTATTTCTGAATCTCAGTGATGGTGCACTAAGAAATGTGTGTGTCTCTTTAGCTGTACAGACATATGCAACATTTTATACTTTGAGCATTTAACATCTGTACAATTTGCTGGTAAGATAATCAAGCACAGATGCTGTCATAGAATATATACAGTGAAAAGATGTTCAATTCTTTTCTTGCAGTTGGTTTAGCAGCAATACTGATTTCCCCTCACTAGAACTCCCAGAAAGCTGAGTTAAAAGGAATGGAAACAATGTGCAATACCCAAGTTAGGATAAAATCACTTTACAGAAGTTAAAATGACAGTGTCTGGTAGATGAATGCCTGCAAAAAAGAAAAATGCAGAACTGCCTTGAGCCAATTTTGATTGGGAAATTTAGATTAGTTTCACACAAATGCACTTATTTTTCAAACTAGAAGGATTTTTTTGTTTGTTTGTTTATTTATGGAAATTGCAAGTGCCACTGAGAGTTATCCAAGTCTTTTAAAGATAATAAATAGTATTAATAATTGCAATTTTAAGTCCTCTGAGAATTTCAGTCAGTTCTCAGATAATTTAACTTTTCATTGATCTTGTAATGCATTCTTCTGAGTAATATTAAAGGCTGTAGTCCACAGAATGTGGCAATTCTGCTGTCTTCACTGTGGCCAAGTATCACCTCTGATGAGAGAGTTGAGTTGCACAAATAGATCACTTTGCATCTGTCTTTTGATTATAGGCATAGTATTTCCCTCAAGATTTCAGAACCATGTCATCCTTAATCACTCCATTGATGTTGTGTGACTTGCACATGGAGCAAAATTTACACCTGCTGCCTAGGAGGCTGGAGACGTCTAAGAGCTTTTATGATGTATGCATATGTCTGGTTAACATGTGAAATATTCAACAACATAGGCTGCTTGGTTGCTTTTGGCTATTTCATTCCAAGTATAAATTTGAGCAGTCTTTGGACAGAAAATTCTGATGCACACACATCCCTGTTTTGTGCACACACACACACACACACACGCACACACTCAGATACAAACTAGTATTCAAGACCTACAGATCTGGGCTGAGCTGTTAAAAAGAGCAATTCAGCCTTCTGGAATGAATCAGCCACCCCTGCCCTTCTGCACCGAGGAGGATCCAGTGACCTCCCTGTGCCTCTCTGGAGTGGAAATTATGCTGTCATGGCTCCATCCTAGTGTCAACGCAGGACACTCTGCTCTCTGCTTTCCACTTGACTTTCAGCTTTGCTCTTAGTGTTTCTTTTTTTTCCTTACTTAGCTGAAACAGCAGCTAATGTTTACCATCTTGAGTGGAAGATATTTTTCTTCCTTTTCCATCTAGTAATCAGTCTAAGTCAGAAAAAATGTCCTTTTTGCTGCTGTTAGTCATTTCAGCATGACTGCATTTGCTATGCCCTGTGAAGATCTGGCAGGACACAGGACAGTTTCTCAAAGGGTACTGACAAAGGAAATTCAAATTCCCCTGGTTTCTCCTGGTCTTGGCATTTCCTAAGGATTTTTAAAATGCCCTTCCATCTTCACATGTAACTTAGTCCCCCATATACTTCCCAGCATCAGAATAACATGTATGGGTGATTTAAATGATTTTTTAGCAATGGAAGAAGAGGGAGCTTTCCAAGGCTAAAGAATCTAGGGGTGGAAAAAGAGGGATAAAGCAAGAGCAACAAAGTAACACCAGATATGGGAACTGGTAAGGAAAAAAATATACAAGAAAAAAAAAACCCCAGAAAGAAATATAAGTGGGAAATGCAAACAGTGAAGAAAAGAGGATCCAGTCTGACTTTTCAGATAAATAAAAAATCTCTAACTTGCAGCTTTATTTTTCTGTTGTATGAGCATACCCAGAAATCCACACTTTAGGGACTAGGTCCTTCATCGTAAATAATGCTCTTTTCCATTGGAACTGTTTTGTCTATTTTAATAAGTAGTACAGATGACCAGATAGGTTTGGTCATTCACCTGGGCTCATCAGTTGAAATTGTCAGGCTTTCATTTTTATGTGAGGACTTTTCATAGCGAAGTTTCAGCTCGGTTACAGCAGCCTCTTCTATCTGGTGCTGCAGGATGTGCTTTTTGCACCCCCATTAATAACCTTCTGCACATACTGGAGTTAAAAGAATTTTTGAAGTAAAAAAGCAATGTTGAAATAGGAAAAACTTGGAATAACTTCTCTCTTCAAACTCCTGTTGCAAATATGGGCCCCTTACTTTTAAGAGGATAATAATATGTTTCCTTGGGTTTTCAGGATAATCATAAGACCTGTGTGGGTTATATAAGCTTTCTTGAGAGACCTAATAATCCATGAGAGACAACTGCCTGTTGAGATTAATCCATTTTTATTTTTTTGAAAGCGTAAAAATATGAAGCTTTTCCATTTAAGCCTTGGAGTTAGATGTAGAATGCATTGAAAAAACTCCTTTTTTTTTTCCTCTCCTGCAAAGTTGAAAAAGAAATTTGCAATTATGGTAATGTGCTCTGGAAGAGCTTTTTTTGGGGGGGGGATGGGGGAGTTGAAAGACTAGATTACATACACTTATACCTGCTTGATTAGAGATAAAAATAGTGTCTCCTACTGATAAACTGTTTCATCACACAGCAGTATCTGCTGGGGCACATTTTCAAGCTATTAGAATTTCACAAGTCTGTGAATCTCACTTCAGGAATAGTTTCCTCGCTGACATGTACCTTGTGAATGTAGGTAGATAGAGTATTCTGGAGGTACACCACAAACAAATGCCCCTTGTTAATTTTTCCCTTCATGGTGATGCCATGATGATTTTTGTCTTTTCTTTTATACCCCTGTTATACCTTTTTACAACTTCTGTATTCTTAGTGCTTTTTGCCTACATTCTTGGACTTGTTTGTTCAGCTAGGAGACTAAACATTTTAGAAGCTTCATAGTTAGGGGATGAGTGTGCCCCAGACCCCAAGGTCCTCTCCAGAACACATTCTGTAAACCAAGATAGAACCATACAGGGGAAGGTTCCTTGGGGAGGGAGGCTCACTCGAGCCTCTCATTGGGGAACCTTTGATAGATATGCTAATTAGTAAGACCTGTAATGTTATATCAGATCTTTTGGGGGTGTGCATTGCAATGTGCATTAAGGTGCATTCGACCTGGACGTGTGCACCTAAGGATCCTTTAAATAAATACCAAGGTAAAATCCCTTTTCCCCTTTTAACCGTATTTGACTCTTGATTTTAGAACCAGGAAAAGGCATCAGTGGCAGAGTCTTGATCCCATCCAGAACTATGGTAGCAAAATCATCTGCAACCAAGATTTAGGAATAATTCATCTGTCAGTTTGTTTTCCTATTACCTTTTTTGTATAATTGCCCTAGCCTTTCAATTTATCTGGTTTAGCCCTTTCACTATGGTAAGCTAAGCTGTTGTTATTGGTATAGAAGATGTCAGTGTATATATTGCCCTACTTTGAAAGGAATGATGCTTTCTGACAATAGGAATCATGGGGGAGACAGCTCATATTTTATATGTGATGAAAAAAAATGTATTTCAGTTCTGACATGGCTAAGGATAGTGAATGCCCTTGAAGGATATATTTTCAAAATACTGTGTTAACTGCTTCGAAGTTGATACTTTCAGTATTTACTTTGCAGCCCTAGGAATACACCCACAGTAAATCTACAGTTTTTCAAAGTAATTTTGGTTTAGATGTTAGCACATTTGGTCAGATGGCATTTTTTAATAAGTTGACTGGATGGTGGTGTGCAGCTACCGAAACAAAAAGCATGGATATGGATTTGGGATATTTCACACTAGTATCTTCAGGAACAGTAATAGTAACAGTACACTTTGTTGGATAATTCCGATTTAATTTTATTCTTTCATTCTGTTGGAATTTGTATTGGTAGAGAAATTTACATGGCTAGTGAATGTTTGGGTTCCTCAAATTCTCTCCTTGTGGAAACATTGGATTATTTTTCCTTTTGGGGTTTGGCTCTTGGACAGCAGAATAAAATGATATATTTTTGTTATGGAGGGAAAATATAGGTGTTTATCTGTAACTTTCCAAACGTATTTGAATTTAGTACAATTTTACATCCTTGCTCCACCTGAGACCTGAGACTTTGTATGTCGAATCTTGGTTTGACTGTCTCCAGTGGGATTCCGTGAATAAAGTTATATACTGCATTCTCTGAATTTAAGAATGCTTACTAAAACGAAGGCATCAGATTAACACTGTTTGTCTGACATAAGAAATAACAATTTCAGTGAAAGCAGAACTCCTAAAATTAAATAATTGCAGGAAATACTGCATTTAGTGAGGAATGACTTAAGCATGACTTTTAACCTAGAGGACAGTTCTGAGGACACACTTAAATTTATCACATAAAAACGAGTAATTATTTTTATATAGTATCAGTATAATCTTGCCGCTTGAATTTGTTTATGAAGCTGTCTAGATGTGAAAGTGAATCTAGCCATATTCTGGAATTGATTCATTGCTATTAAAACAAGTGAAGCGTGCAGGTTTGGACCTGTAGTCAGTGGAATTGGCTGGATTTCCTGAAGGAGAAGACAGGGTTGAAATGTGGAGACTCTAAATATTAATTCATATTAATTAATTAATTAGTTGATTGATTGATTAATAAGAGAGTGAAATCATCAGTCACTTGCAGGAGGTTAGCAGAGTAGGAGGGCTCCTGTATTGCCCCCAGAAGTGAGAGAAAGTGGTTTAGTTGCTGAAACTCCCCATTCACAGCGAAGCCATCTTAATATGACACGATATTTCCCAATTGCATAACTTTGGTTCCCTCGTGATGTGTTTCACAGGACACAAGATTTCCAGGCATGCATACAAACACCAAGACTCTAAAGAAAATGTCAGCAGTGTTGGTTAAGAATAAAAGGTATTTAGTTGCTCTGAAATATTTTCTTACATCATTATGCTATGAATGCTGGTAAAGAACATACTTTTCTTTTTGGTATTTCAAGGCACTTTTATTTTTCCTACTGGTGGTACTTCAGAATCCTGGCATCTCACTCATTGTGGCTGGGGAGTGAGGACCTTTCATACATCATAAATGTTGGCGTTTAACCTAGAGGTAATTACATTTTGTGGGGTTTTGTTTTCCCTCTGAGACTCATTTCTGTGCAATCTCTTTGCAACATACCTCATCACCCCAATTTTTGTTTCTAAGTCCATTTTGTGGTCTTAATGGTTTGAAAGTATCAAGAAGAGAAAAGGTTCTTCCATGCGTAAGTCATAAACTTCTTTCAGGAAGAGGAAAAAGGAGGCAAACATACTGAAATTACTCAATTTCTTGTAACAATAGTGTTGTAAGAAATTATGAATTACAGCAGTTGTGATATAATTTTGCAATCTGATTACATTTTTGGCTTCTCTTTGGAGGATGTTATTTGCCCAGGACACGTTTTCTCATGCCACTGCAGTCTTTATCTGCTTTTGTAAGCCAGCTGCTATCATAACAGCAAACCACCCCAAATGTGGATGCGAGTGAATGGCTTCCCCAGAGGCACATTGGTTCTAACAAAACAGACAGCAGTAAACAGGAGAGTAATGTCCTTCAGGGATATCAAATGCCTTGCATTCAAAGAAGGGGCATCCTCTGAGGAGCAGAAACCTGCGTCATGAATATAACTCTACTTCGGTTTGTATTTACCCACCAGCCTGCTCTCCAGTTTTCACATATTTCAGTGTTCCTTGTATTTATTTTCCAACACTGTGATTCACAGTGACATTTGCAACTTACAAAATCAATTCAGGCAAAGTGGATAAGATAATAAGTTACTGATGAGAGGGAATAAAATTTAATTAAGGTCTTAAATGTAAATCAGTGTTACAGACAAGAACCCACCCACCAAGCCATGGGTTTGGGTCTGACCTTGAGTGTACATTGAGCAGAAGTTGTCTAGACACAATTGGTCCTGCCTTTTCTCCTCACAGAGCTCCACTACTTTTATTGAAGTGTATGTATAGAAGGAGAATAAAGAAACCTACTGCTATATATACTGTACCCCTTTCCTCACTCCATTTTCTTACAGATCTTTCAGTTTTGCTTTGTAAAAATTATTTAAATGGAGTAATAAGTTTTCTTCTCAAATATTAGTGGCTTATTTATCAGAGTCAGTTTCTCAAATATTCTTTATACAGTTTAAAGGATACATCCAAAGAAGTGGATGAAAATCACTGATTTGAAGCAAATTTAATGTTAAAACCAGTCTTCAAGTAGCCTTTTAAATTACTTATGCTCCTCTCCTGTGTGTTCACCACACAGTGACCTCCAGCACTTTCCTATTTTTAGAATGATCCTAAGTGTGGTTTTAAGATAGCACTGTTTTATTTGCACTTTGAAACATATTAGATGCTACCAGGATTTGCAAGACACAGGCTAATGTTGGATCTCATCTACGATGCAAAAAAAGAAACAGGTGTTAGCAGCTGCAGTATGAACATGTTCTTGCAGTATTATTTTGTCAAGAAGGTATTTATAGCTTAAATATGCTCTTAGTTTTTGCACTCAAGATAGTATTTTATGCTACTCCCCTGGATACAGTGATATTAGATCAAGCCCAGAAAGTTTATATGAAAGCAGTTTGCTAGCACTGATACCCTGTGATTACCCAAACAACATTGTAGGCTGCAAAAAGGAGCCAGAGACAGAATAATTTCATTTCTGTAAGTACAATGAAATAGATTTGGTTCTCCTGGTTACACTAAGACTTCAGAGATCCTCTAAATTGGTTAGCACTGGAGCACCAGAAGATCTCATTTAAGTGACTTTATCAACTAGTACTCAAGGTCAGTGCCAGAAAGAAACATTCAAAACAGTGTACACAAGGCAGGTACAAATCCACACCAATTGATGATGTTTGATCTCCGACAGGTTTGAGGACACATTTGAAAACCGGAATAAATAAAGGCTTTATTTCAATCCTGTATACACTAAGAAGTAGTATTAATCGTGTCACACCTTTTTTAATTCTTGGTTGCATGATAGACACAGTGTCCAAAGAATGAGGATGGTGTTGATTTTTCTGCTCTTCTTAAGTAACTGGACTGATACCAACATTAGGATGGTCTTTCAGCTATCTAAAATCACAACAGTTTTATGTCACTGTTAAATTGAACTAGCTTTGAGATAATAATAATTACTGGAAACTCATGGTCATTTAAGTTATATGGAAATAAAATCATTATTTAAGGAAAATGCATTAATTCAGTTAAGGACAGTTATGTCGCTAATGCGTTGAAGATATCACTGACAGGACAAAGAAATCTCAGCTTTGATTTTCAGAAGACTGGGAAAGTTTTGCTTTCAGATTACAAGCTAAAATTAAGACCTTAGAATACTGAAAAGGATTTTGGTAAGTATAATACAAAAAGCATGCCTTCTTTTATGCTGAAGTGCTATGTAACTTGCCAGGATTGTGACTTAGTTACTACAAAGATTATTTGCATTACCTGTTGCTTAAACTAAATTACTCCTTTCGAATCTGGAAGTAGTGGGATACCAATAAAAGTGTCATACTGCTTCTTTTATTGGATTCGTACTCAAGAAATTGCAGCTGTTGAGTGTCTTTCCACTGAGCCTGTTTCTTTTAGTAGTCTCTCGTGTCTGTCTGACATAATAAATCATCACATGTCCTTGCTGACATTAACCTGGCTAAAGGTTGTTTGCTCCCCTGGATTTACAAATATTAATATAGACACAAGTGTTCACTGTTCCCACCATTTTATGTGATAAAGAGGACTATGCACAACCTTGGGCACTCTGTTGCCAGTGGACTTTTAATGGAAATAGATTTTGTTCTGTGATTATTGTATTTTAGAAGGTCTTTGTAGCATCTTTCACAGCTTTTTTATGCTATCATTGAAATGATTGTTAGGTGGCTCCCAGCATTTAGATATTACAGCAGCAAGTCTGGCAGAGTTCGAGGTGTGTTTGGACAACACTCCTGGGCACATGATGTGACTCTTGGGGATGGTGCTGTGCAGGGCCAGGAGCTGGACTCAGTGATCCTTGTGGGTCCCTTCCAACTCAGCTTATTCTGTGGTTTCCTCTGGGAGAATGATACCTACCAGAGGCCATGGTTCAGTGCATGGACGTAGCCCAAGCAGGTGTGTAGGCACTGGGACACAACGAAATAAAAAAAAACTTGCTTCAAAGTACAAGGCTTTCCCATTATTATTCACCTGGTGTGGTATTAATTGCTATTATTATAATAAATTATTTGTGCAGTAAAGTGTAATATGTATTGGGAAAAGCCTACTCAATCTAATCTATAGAAAAGACCTACTTTTTTTTTTTTTTTAGGTTGGTAGAGTTTGAATTACTGTAAGGTTCATAATACAAAATTAAACTTTATGCAGTTAAAAATTTACCACCATAGTTCTTCTAGTTCTGCACATGGCTTTTTGTTTACCATATTTATGTTTGAAAATGTTGAAATGTAGTTGAAATACCAAAAAGAAAAGTATGTTCTTTACCAGCATTCATAGCATAATGATGTAAGAAAATATTTCAGAGCAACTAAATACCTTTTATTCTTAACCAACACTGCTGACATTTTCTTTAGAGTCTTGGTGTTTGTATGCATGCCTGGAAATCTTACTGCATAACAGTACCCCAGAAAGTAACATGAATGCTCCAATGTGCCCTGCACCTACTGTGGAACTTCTGCCTGGCCTGCAGTTCACATGAAACTCCCCTCTGATAACATTTCAGCCACTGCACAACATGTACTGGGAGTGGAGTATTTGCAAAGGTGACACAGAATCCCACTTACAGACATGTCATATTTGTTAAACCCACAGAGAGCTATTTCAGGTGACAGTAAAATATGAGTAGACAACACAGTTACAAATTATTACAGCAGAACAGCTATGCTTAAACTGTACTATGTTTGCAGTTAACAAGGTATTTATTGCTCTTGTTTGTCTGACTTGCTGCTTCTCTCAAGACAAGGTATAATTCTATTTCAGACCTTGCATGAATTTTAATTTCTCTGTTAGTTGGGTACTTTGTAACTGCTCACCAGTTTCAGCTGCCACAGGCTTGCTTTGTTTTTCACATGGAAACCCCTCTATCTGCTCTATAATGGCAGACAGTCTGGCCTTTCCTAAATAGTGGACAGTTTCACTTTCAGAGGAATGTTAACATCATCTTATTTCACTAGGAGTTGTTTCCTGCATTCTCCTCCCCAGGCTTTAAACAGGGAAATGCAAGACCCAAAAGTATTATATCATGGAAGGTGCACAGAATTATCTAAAGCATGGACATTTTCTACTCTAAGCATGTTATATTGCTTTGTAATGCCAGCATGTTCATTTAGAGATGTCTAAGATCACTTCTGAATAGGAAACACAATTCAGAGCAAATGCCTGCGTAGGAGAAATGGGTTTTCCTGTTGTTGGTTGACATCTTTTGAAAGGGTGTATGAAGGTTTAAGGACAGTTCCTTGGGTGACTGTGGTGTTCTGGAACCAGCTGAGGAAAAGAGAAAATGAATAGCCCATTAGAGTACCCCATAAATACCCCATTAGGTGCCATACCTGTGTTTTTGTAAAACACTCTCTCTTGTGGTAGTCGTCATGGTCTCTCTGCCTAAGGCTGCCAAATCTCCTTCATCAGTCAAAGGATCCCAACATGCTCAGCTCAGAACATCTTTGATGTTATATGCTCTACTGCATGATATCTTTTTTTCCAGGTGAACAGCAAGGATTTAGTGGGAAGATCTGAGTATTTTCATACCTCAGGGTGCTAGGCAGTTGTGCAAGAGGTTCCAGGAAGGAATTAGATATTGTGGACAGATGGTTGCAAATTCCAGAAGGAGAGAGATTTAGATTCTGTCAGCATCTTATCAGTGTCCCGGTGCTGTGTTGCTAAAATCACTTGTATTATTCTGATTTTAGACATTCTGATGTTTACTTTTTCTTTAGTTTAAGGAGAGATTCACTAATTACTGAGTTTGCCAAGGAAAATATGACAGTAGGAAGGTAAAGAAGGTATTTTAAGTTTTAGGCTTAACTGTGACACTGTGAGAACAGCATCTATAGTTGCATTCAACTCTTGTGAATTCTTGAGAGGCCACTAGCCCAGTAAAGCACTTACTGCATCATTGCAGTGAAACATTCCAAAAATGTATGTAATAATTCATTCGGAAAATCTGGGGGAGCTATGTTGCTTTAGAAAATAGATTTGGATGTAATAGATTTGGAAGATTCTGCAAAATTCAACATTTCCACATTATTTAGGAGCTTCAGTTTTCACCTAGAATCCTGAATTTTAAAAAAGTATTTATGAAGCTTGATTCACTCCATAGGTTTATATTGTATGTCTGCAAATATAGTGATGGTATAATGTGCTAGGTAAAGAATAAATTGAAAAGGTACTGTAGACATAGTACATAAATTCAGCTTGAGAGAATATCAGCTTTTTTTGTTAAACTAATAACCTTTTTCAGTGAATTGAGTCATTCTCTAAGATGACTAGCACCCTTTTAAAAAGTGGTTTATCAGTTTCACTTTTTATAAAATACAAAAATTGAGACACTGATATGTTGCAGTTCACTTTCTCTTCATTCTGTGTTTATCTCAATGGCAAAAAGAACAAGTCTAGTGTGGAATGAATAAGTAAAACAATGTTAACTGAGACTCTTGTCCTGAAAAAATGACTGTCTGCTTCCCACATACATCAGACTGCTTCATAAGGATTTAAGGATAGGCACGGGCTCTCCTGAAATAGTCTGTCTTTCATAGTTATCTGTCTACCTGATCCTGTTTCTATTGATCATAGTCTAATTGGATGATCATATTCTTTTTTTTCTCCTTGCCAAACAAGTCAGTCATGGTCCATTAAATACTGGGAAGAGATGTAAGTGTCTTTGTTGAAAAGTACTGTTCCATCTTAAACATCTAAATACCTTCTCTCTGGTTATTGCACTGCAAACATAAACTCAGAATCAAAAGAATTCAAGATATTTAATGAACTTAAGAAAATAAAGTTAATACTGAAATGTTTTCATTTTTAAGGTATTAAGAAACAACAGTTTCCAGCTTGGCGGGAGTAAATGCATCCAAAACCAGATGTTTGTTGTGAAGAAATGAGGTTCTTGTACCCACAGGTGAGGAGAACCTGTGCCACACTAACAGTGCTCTGGTGCAGAACCCTTCTTTTGTTACCAAGGTTGTTCTGTTTCAAGCATGTAACAGTACTTATAGTCCCATGGAGAACAGATTTTCTCTTTAGTGTATTTCTCACGTGTGATATTAGGTAAGACAAGCCTTAGATTTACATGGTGAAACTTAGGCTGTTAAAATAAGGCTAATGTTGAAGAAGGTTTTTAAAGTCTCTGCTGTAATCCTTATTAAAGGTGTATTTTTTGATTTTATTCTTTGAAATTTTCATTATTAAAAATATTCAGGCCCAAAAAGAATGAACTTTCTCGCTCTACGTGTTTTCTGGAAGATACTGACCAGACAATGTTAGAAAACAGGATCGGAATGCTCAAAGGTGTTCTCAAAACTACCTCATTGTGCAGAAACTGAGTAGCTCAAATTCTAAATGGATGTTTAAGTTATAACATAGTTTGAAATATATACTAGCCTTTTGTGAAATTGCTCTAGGACATGTTTTTTCTTTTGCTCTCAGAATAGAGACACTTTCAAGGGGGAACATGAAGGAGGGCAGTAAGGTGGTGCTTCAAAAAGCCAAGTAGTCTGTATTCCTCAGTTGCTTCCTTTACATCCTACTACTTCAACACACTTGTATTTAAATTATCTTTTAATGATTAGGTTTATGTCCTTGTAAAATAGCTTTTCATCATCTACTTTGCTTTTCTAATATACGTTTATTTGTTATCCCTTATTGGCTTTAATGAACTAGATTGTTGTAGTGCATTTCAGACCTATTGGATCTGTAATTTTATGTCATTGCTTTTAAATAAATGTTTCTTTATATATTTTTTAAAAGTTCTGCTATTTTATGGAGCTGTCTGTTTAATCAGGAAACTTGACAGTAACTTTTGCTGGTTCAAATTCTGTCTTCTACTGTGTTCTGAAAAGTTTATCTAGAAAGTCATGAATATGGTAATTTCTATTTCTGAGCTGCTTTTTTATGTTATTTTTGTTCCACAATAGTTAGATATATAGTTCTAAGTGAGTAGGCACAGTGTGAGCACAAAATGGAGATATGGCTTTCTTATAAAAAAGTAAGCTGTAAAATGAAAATCATTAAATGATAATAATACAGTAATCATGTTTCTAAATTTTGCAATGTTAATTCAAGCATATAATTCAAGTGTGACATAGTACTTCTTAACAAAGAATAATTTTTAAACAGAGTTAATCTTCTAATGGAGGATAGTTGTCACTTAAATTTTGCGGATGAATGATTTTAAGGGAAAGAAGAATTGTAAGAAGAAAGTGTTAAGTAGAAAAGGAGGACATGCAGTGTGAGTGGGGTGAAGGTCAGAACAGGATTTCAGAAATACTGATTTGTACTCCAGTGCTTTTCAGAGATTCTTGCTTTTTAAATCAGGAAAAAGAAAATCTGTCTAGTCAAGAAGAGAATATACTGAAGACCTCAGCCAAACTTCCAGAATAAATATCATGATATAGCAATGAGGAGGGCAAAAAATATTTTGAAGTATAATTATGATAAAATAATGAAATGAAAACATAACAACAGTTGTATCATGTCATATACTAAGTATTCAATCAAATTCATGCACTGACTAGTCATGAAAAGCATAGGAGGAATTGAGGGTAAATTTAATGTGATCTTTCCTTGTCATGGCTTTTTAGGCTCCAGCAAGAAGACTTTTAAGAACTTCTCAGTTAATAACAGTAGCCACAATGACTATTTCATTCTTTTGCCATTTTTTACCACTTTTTAATGAGGTTTTCTTTTTTTTTTGGTCTGTGTGGACTTTTGACCTCATAACATCCCATGGCTATGAATGCCACAGTTAATTATATGGTAGGTAGGAAAAAAGTCCCATCCCTTTGTTTTAAAATTGCTACTTGATATTTTCATGGAGTGTACTGTAGTTTGGTCCATTTCTCCATGGGTATGTCTTTTCCAGAAATCACTCTGTATGCCTGACCATCCTTGCTGTCCTCTTCTCTTAAAGTTTCTTTTTACTTTATATTTGAAGATTGGAAAACCATCACTGTGCACATTATTCAAGAGTTGAGTGCAGTATATAAAAGCACAGGGATGCCTTTCTGTTTTCATGTCCTTTCCTAACAATTCCTAATGTCGAATTTGCTGGTTTATCACTGTTAATCACTGTGGTGATATTTTCTGATAGCTGACCTCTGAATCACCTCTGAATGGATGTAAGTAAGTCACTGTGAGTAACTTCCTTTTTGTGCTCAGTATGTTACTAATGGATTTATTATTTCAGCCTTCATATTCCTGTGTATACTGTTGGACAAAACCCAACTGAGACATGAATTGTAGGATTCCTGGCTGAGAATTCTGATTCCTCAAACAGTTTTGTTATTTTGCAATATTATTTCATAATTTTGTTATTCAGTTTCTTAATTGTGAGAGTGGCTTGATAGTGGCAACTTTTCAAATCTCACATTAGTTTTATGAGTAACAATAAGCTGATGTATATTTTTTAAGATTAAAACACATGAAAAGCTTATCTTCTTCTCATTGGAGAGGAAAAGTCACAAAAAATGATTCAATTATGGTCAGGTAGAGGATGCACATAGTACAGGTGAAAACCTAAACCCAGGAAACATCAGGTTATAGTGCACAGTGTTTGCCTTTTGTAAACATTAAATTAATATTTAGCAAATTATTTGAGTGGGATTTTGTAAGGAATATGCAGTTGTAAAATTTCAATAGTATGACAGGGACTACTGTGTTTAATGAGTTTCTCCTAAAAAATCCAGCAAACATGGGGGATTGCTTCTTGAGAATAAACTCTTTGAGCAGTGATGAAGGAACTGTTCCCTGCTATGTTGACATAGTTGAGTTGCAGTATAAGCAAGAAGTGTTAAGCAAATACATCCTTTACAATCAGAAGATAAAGAAATAAGGTTGATTATCCCACCACAATTTATTATTCAATACTGTGCAATGCATAAACTCTTTGTACAAGCAAGCAAGAGCAAGCAAGCAAGCAAGCAAGCAATAGTCGTAAACTATGTAAGATGCAGTCAGTATCTGATAAAAAGAGGCTGCGTTATCCACAGTTTCTCAGCATCTAATCTTACCCAGGTTGCAAAGATGTCTGTCTGTATCTTAGGAGGTTTCTGTTGACATTGCTTCCTTGAAAATGAGGTGACCTACTTGTCTGGGAGGCTGTGTTAAATTTGTTTGTTTGTTGGGCTTCACATCCTACACCATGACTTGCTAGTCAAATAAACAGCTCATTTCAGCAGCTCTAAGAAGGCGAGAGGATTCTTTATTTCTGCTGCCTGCTTGGTTGCTGATAGAAAAATGCCTGCAGACATAGTAAGGCCCTCTACCCATTTTTTTCCACTTTCTTGTCAGCCTATGTCACGTTAGCAGAATATCAATATTGTGCATAGAAATGTGAACTATTTATCATGAATAATACATATAAGTTATGGAGCGAGATTAAATTGTAGCACGTGTTAGTATTGCATGATACTGACATAGTGCAGGTTGCAAAGTATGATAGACATGAATAACTGCCCTAAAGTACATTATAGTTGGTTCCAAACTTTTCCTGTCAAAAAGAATTAATTTTGTTAGGCAGTATAACTTTATTTGGTCATTTTATCTGCAATGAAAATTATTATACTCTTTGAAGAGTTTGTGAGGGTTTATGGGCATATAAATGGCAATACAAACCATAAAAATCTCTTGTAGGTCAGAATGAAGTTCGTCTAGTTTTTATATCACCTTTGTCAAAGGTCAACAAGTTTGGAGAAGGTACTAAAAAAAAAAAAAAGCATATATTGGGATGTCCTAGGAATGTTTTCGGAGTCCTAGCAATGTACAATTCAAGGACTTCCCAAACAGGAGATAATGACATTGCATTTAATAGTTATTTGTATATTTTTAATCCATGAATTTTAAAGGTAGGGTTTTTTAGGATTAATCTCTGTATTTAAAATCTGCAGCATTCTATGTAAAAACATTTTATATCTTAACTGTGCAGTGTGTGAAGAAGATACTTCTTTCTCCACCTGCTAGTTTCATTACATGTCCTCTAGTTTTACAGCTGGAAGTGCTACTGAGCTACTGTTCTCTAATTTTATATTTTGTCAAATTTTGTACAGAAGTCCACTCCTTATCTTTGATCATGCTCCTTGCCCTTCTCTATCCTTCTTATATTTCTGCTATAAGTTGAAACTGTAGACATTATTTGCCTTAAGTTTTATTTTGTTTTTATTTCTGTGTCTATTGGGACAATCCTTTTTAAAATTTGTTTTCTAGTTTTGTTTTTTTGTTGTTGTTTGTTTGTTTTTATATTTCTCAAGCTCATTTGCATTTTAAAAGGTAAATGGCTGTTTAAATTTGAAATTATCCATGCTGTGTTCATATATAGATATATAAGTGCAAATATAATTGGGCCTGTAGCAATAGGACAAGGCAGAATGGTTTTGACCTGAAAGAAGATAGAGTCAGACAAGATATTTGGAAGGAACTTTTTATGTTGAGCATGTGAGACACTGGCACAGGTTGCCCAGCAAAGTGGAAGATGTCCCATCCCTGGAAACATCCAAGGTGAGGTTGGATGAGGCTCTGAACAATCTGATCAAGTTGAAGGTGTCCCTGCTCATTGCAGGGGGCTTGGACAAGATCATCTCTAAACAAAATCCATTCTATGATTCTATACTTTAAAAAACCCATTTGTTAAAAAACCCCATTATTGTGTTTTGGTTTGGTATTTTTTTTGTTTAGTACAGGTATTTTTTGCAAGAAGAAGGTGTGCTGAAGAGCAGATATCTTCATAAATATTTCCTCTTTTTTTCAGTCATTGTTAAGGGTAAAGAGTAAGTCCTGTTTGCAGCTTGATCTGTTTTACAGTGACTAGTTGACTCTTCAATGATGTTTTTGAATGCTTCATCCCTTGAGAGCATTTAAGTCATATGATCTATTTATTTATTTTGAATGAGACTATTTTACATTTTCAATAACTTCAGAGACATGTAGACAAGTGGCACAGAAGTATACAAATTGAGATTTATTATCATTTTTGAGCTAAACTGCAATGTAATTATGTTCGTTTTGCCTCCTATAGGGATTATTTACATTTTTCCTGAGGATATGCACTCAAGACCACAGACACAGCTTTTTAATATTTTTATTAAACTGGATATTTTAACATTTTTGTTAGACTAAAATGACATTTGATTGTTTTTACCTTTTTACCTTTTTATTCTTACCTTCTTCACCTCTGGGGTCACACAGACATATGGGTTTATGGCTTTTTGGAGTTTAGTGAAGGACATTGCTTTGTTTTTTCAAAGCATCAGTCATGGATAGACCAGGTGAGCACTGACAGAACAGGCTTCTAAGGTTATATGAATCTGTCATGTCATTTACAGCTGCATCTCCGCTCTTCACTGCTGTGATAAAAATATTTTGGGATATAAATAATTTTAAGTCTATTTTTAGTTTGGCCAGCACCTGAAGCAAATCAAGCAAAAGTAGAAAAGGTTTTAGCCTTTTCGATGAATGAATATATGTGTGTTCAAATAGCAGGGCTCCTCTTTTATACATTCAGAAAAAACCCTGGCTTAAATTCACAAGCCTTTACAAGAACGGGAGCTGCTGTTGGCATCTTTTTTCCAAAAGTCCCTGAACCATACCCCAGAATGGGGGATGTGCATTCACTACTTTTCTGTGCAAAAGAGGTTTAACTGCAAATCAGTGCCATCAGTTTCTTAACCCTTGTTTAACAGGAGGTGGAAATGACTTGTCTTGAAATGGCATGGGCTGAAATCTTGGGAGAATGGAGATCTGAACCTCTACTTCTTCCATCCCTGGATATGTCACTCAGTCCCACTGATGGGTGAAACTGTGCCTTCATTCACTACCCTATATGGAAATGTTGAAACAAAACCTTAAAGGATAATATGAGAAAATTACAGCTAGGAGTCAGTATTTTTACCTTTCTGTAACTTTTTGTTGAGATTTGTGTTCTTGAAGCATGCAAATCATACTTTAAGCAAAATTCTGTGCTGGTTTGCCACATTTTAACAATGTTTATATAATTTTCAATACTTCATACTTTCCTTGTTTACCAAGGAGTTTATTTCATGGGGCATTTAACAGAAAATGTCCATTAAAGTCTTTCACATAGATAAAATAATTTTTAATAAATAACATTATTAGTAAATCAAATGTTCCTTTTCTGTGTGTCTTAAAAGCAACAAATAGTAATCAGGTCTGTGATGATTTTGTACAGACATTTTTCTGATGCCATGACTCTCAGTGCATAGTATAATGACCTACTTGGATAAAATTATGACTCTTGCCCTAATGAAGGAGAAAGGAAAGACTAGACAGATTTTCCATGTTCCTTAAAAAATGTGGTTTTGTCCTCTAGGTGCTTTTTTTTTTTTTTTTTTTACAGGAAAGTGGCAGTCTCTCAAAGAACATCATGAAACAGACCAGAATATTTGTCGAAGAATGTGTCTTTCAAACTTAGTCTTTTAATAGAATTTATTTTTTCAGTCAGTACAACTGCCCCTACTGGTGCAAGCTGCCTGTGGATATAGGCTGCTGAGTGCTTTGGCCTTCCTGTGAGTTCTTTCTTTACTCCTGGTTTGATTAATGGGAATATGAAAATCAAACTTCAAGACTATCTGCAGAATTTAAAGTAGAATGGTAGCTGAAAAAGGCAGAAACAGACTGGGACAAAGGAAGAAAAGATAGAAGTGAAAACATAAAACTGTACTGTCAGAGTTTTAAAAGGTTTTTTGAATTTAAAGGAAAAAATATTGCTACTATTTCATTATGCCTTATTCCTCTTCCATCCATTTTTGATGGATGTGACATTGAAGAACAATTTTAAATAGTAATCCATCATATTTTTTTATTAGTGTGTAGCTATAAGTGTAATAATTTAGGATCTGAATCTAAGAAACTTAATCAGCAAATAATGTCCTAGAACATGCCACTTATAAAATACAATTATAATGGAAAAATGTCATTAGCCCCTTTGAAGATAGGTTAAACATGATTTCAAATGTAAATTTTTAAAATCCACAAATTCCTGTTGAATTTAACAGCTGCACAGGGAAGAAGAAAAATATTTAAGTTTGTTTGCAAGAGCGCACAGGATCTAGTTCAAAATGTTACTGACAAAGAGCTACTCTCCAACTCTTTAGGTCACTATAACGTAATTAGATTCAATATTCTGATAAGAACAGCAGAATTCATTATATTACTGCCTAACTTGAAAAAAAAATCATCTATCTTAACATGAGGAGTTCAAAGAATAGAAATTGAAAGAATCATTTGTAAGGGTAAAGTACATTAGGATGTAATAGGGATAATTTTAATTTTAAACATCTAATTAGAGCTTCAGTGAAAATTCACACTACAGTATCCAAACAGATGTCATTAAGGTGTCATTAAGGTGTCAAAAGGTGTCATTAAACAGAAGAGTCAAATGTATTACTAACTAGGAAATCAGTATTCAGAAGGTCCAAGAAGGGAAACTAGAAAAATGTACACACTCTGCCTAACTGTAAAAATATCATGACATTCCAATCAAATCTTGAAAAATAACGTGATAAAGGCACAAGAAAAAAATGCCAGAAGGATTGTTCACTGTGTATAAGCAACAGAAAGCCTTACAGAGGATCTACAGGACAAGTAGAGCTGGTCTTTTTTGTTTGTTTTGTTTTCGAAAGAACCTATATCATCTGAAAATTTTGTTCTTTCAATAGGATGAGAAGAAATTGTATCGATATGTCTTAGGCCTCCTTAAACCTAGGCAATGTCACTTAGCATGAGAGTGCAAAAGCTGAAAAGACCTGCAGGGTAGTCCTTTCTAGAGGAACAGTAAAACCATCTTAATGCCTCCTGTTAAAATGAGAATCTGTTTGATTCTTTACATTGCACACAATATTCAAAGAACTGAAATGGCAACATTGTCAAAAGTGCTGGAATTAACTAAATGGGAGGGATTACCAAAGCAAATTACAGTTCAAAGCATGATGAGCAGGGGAAATTGTCAGAGGAGGGAGAGGTACATGTTAGGGCTAACAGGAGCAGCAGGCAGAAGGGCCTTCCTCATACAAGTTAAATTACTGGCTCAAGTGATCTTTAAAGCACTTTTCTACCAATAAGACTTAGATATTGATTAAAGTATTCTACAAAAGTAGAAAACAGTTCACATATAGCTGACTCTCCAAAGGAAAAGTCTGTGAAGTACCACTGAGGTAGTTATACTTAAGGAGCTCTCCATTGCCCTGTTTATCTCTCTTTTCAGATATTTCTTTTTGCCTTTAATTAAAACCACAAAACCTGCTTTTTAATACTTTGATTCACAATTGCAAATGGTGGAAAAATAGATCATATTACCAGAAAAACTAGAGTAGTTTCCGAGCCTTATATGTAAGGCTTATAACTATTGGGTTTTTTTTCCAGTGACCTCCTTAAATCTAGTCTAAATCTCATCGTCATTGCTGCTATCGCAATCCCAGCAAAAGGGGGGATTAGGCGAGGGAGAAGTTCCTTTTAGGGCAGAAGGGCAACACTGAAGAATTGAAGAAAAGCATTGAACAAATGGGTTATAAGGTGTCAGTAGTCATAAATGTAAAGTAATGTAAAACACAGTCCTCCCATTATATCCGCAGTGGTGTGCCGTGTTCCTGGTTTTATTGCTTGAGAAAGAGATTTACGAATTATAATAGGTTGTGCTCTGAAAGTGTCACTTTAGTGCTGAGTAGCTATCAAAACAGCAAATATGACATTAAGAATTATTAGGAAAGAAAAAGAGAACAAAAGCAAATATCATTATATCTCTGCATGAAACCATTGCCTTTATCTTGATTCCTGTATGCTGTTCCAGTGTCTCAAAAAGGACAAAACAAAGCTAGAAAAGGTACAGAAAAAACCAGCATGAATGATCAAAGGTATGGAGGGGGTTTAGTACAAGGACATGTCTAAGTAGATAAGAACTCTTCAGCCTTGAAAAAAATGACTAATGAGGGAGAAGGCAGGAGATGAGATAGGAGGTTATAGAAGTGAGTACCATGAAGGGACATAACGAGGTTCAGTGTTTCTCATTATTAAGGTGTGAGGAGTGAAATTACCCTGTGGCAGATTCAGAACGTGCCGGGGGTGTACCTATCACAGTGCATATAGTCAGCTTGCAAACGATACTGATTTTGGCCAAAGCTCAGAAGGATTCAAAAAAGCAGTTTTACAAATTCGAGAAAGCTAAATCCAACAAGGCAACTATGCAGGAAATTTACCTCTACCTCATAAAGCCCTGGCTGAAAACATCAAGGATATCTTAAAGGAAATACCACTTTTTTAGTCTTCCCCAGGCATCTACAGGATACTAAGTTGGAGGTGTATTTGCCCTACCCCAGTGCAAAAGTTCTTAAGTTATCGACTTGTCCTGTGCTGGCTCTGAAGTCATGGGTGGAGGAGGAATACCCTTCTTAGAAACCCCGGATATAAACCCGGTTACAGCTTCTGCAGTCTGTGCTAGGAGATGAACACATATAATTTAAATAATTTTCTGTTCCCCTATAAAATATCATTGGGCTGAATAGTCCAATAGCTTGAAAATTTTTAGAGAAGGGGCAAAGCTGACTGCTTTGATTGTGTCTTAGGGTGTGGGGTTTTTGAAGGTTCCAAATCCTTACGGCTTTTCTAGATTTCTGTCCTTGGCTTTTAAAAAGGAACTGCAAACAATTTTTTTCCATGGTTTTTGCAATATTAAGAGTTCTTACATGGGTCATGACTTGTGAAGATGCATTGGCTAATATTAACTGGTGTTTTCACCTTGGCTTGTTTCTTTGCTAAAAATCATGCATTTTAGAGCCAAAATAGTGCAAAATGTAGGTGGAAGAATATAGACAACCTCTGAGACAGAGTCTAAAAATAGGGACTAGTTGGTTTTCCTTTAATCATGCACCGTGAGCATTAATACTTCAACCATATATGTATAAAGCTTACTGTGAATTCAGTCCTTTGGCAGCTGAAGGAAGGCTCATTGCCGCTCTACAGACCTGCTGTGGGAGACACATTGCAGGCAGAACTTGTCTTGCTTGACTTCTTTGTGCTGACCTGGGAATTTACTAGATGTTTGCTGCACTGCTTTGTCTGAGGCAGCACAAGAGAGAGGCTCTTTTTATTGTGTGATATTTTTGTTTTTCTGAACATGAGAAAGAAAAAAAAATTAGAGTCAGCGGTTTATCTGAGACAGCTTCTCCTGTGCTTGTCTCTAGAAATATAGGGGACATTAAGGTGATCAAAACTCATAGTGATTTCCTTCAGCACTTAGAAATGAATGCATTTGCTGAATTTCTGAATATTTGTGATGTTGGTCCCCTCAGGGGAACTTACAGTAAAATTGGAGTGATTTCCCACCTTGTAGCCTATCAGTGAATATGGGGGGGAACAAGTTCATCTTAAGAGCACATGCAGTCAGGTATAATAATGTGAGAAAAACATGGCTTTTCCTGTGTTTTGGGTTCTTTGTCCTGTAGCAGAGCTCTTCTTGCTCTGTGAGAACAAAGGATGAGTGCCACCCATGGCTGTGCCCAGCTTTGGGGTTTGCGGTACAACAGAGAGGTTGGCAAGCTGGAACAAATTCAGCTGAGAACAGCCAGATGTTTAAGGGGCTGGATTGAACAAATTCAGCTGAGAACAGCCAGATGTTTAAGGGGCTGGATTGCAGCTGAGAGAGCTGAGAGCCCTTTTTTTGCCTGAACAAGGGAAAGCTAAAGGGGAACTCGCATAACCTAAGGGCTGGTTAGAGAGAGAGGGAGCAAGACTTGTGCATCCACCAAAGCTACAGCAAGGCAAATTCTGTGTCATCATAAGAAAACTTCTCAGCCCTGAGGGTGAACAAATGCTGGAATAGGTTGCCCAGAGAGACTGAAATCTTCATCCTGAGAGATTTTCAGAACATGGCTGGAACCAGGCCCTGAGTGGCCTGGCCTAACTTTGAAGATGGACTAATCTTCGAGGCTGGTTCTTCTTCCAGTAGGAGACTGGACCAGATAATTTCCAAAGGTTTCTGTACAAGCATTAAAATTGTGTGAGTGTACGAGCCAATCTGAGGCCCTTTGTGGCCTGCAGAGAGTATGCAGTTGTTCTGCGACTTTAAATCAATTTATAAAGCTTTGCTTATTATTGGGGAAAAAAAACTTTTATTCTCTAACTTCTGCCTCTCCTTGGCAATTACAGTGTTTTTCCTGGTCAGTTTTATAAGTGATTTCCCATAAATTATTACCATGGTCCTATGTATGTATTCTCTGTTGAAGAATAATGACCCTGTTTATCTCTCCCGGCACAAAAATGCCAGAAGCACATATTTTACTTTTTTGTTTTGTGAACTGCCATACCTTCTCTATGCCACAGGCCATCTACCCTGTAACATTTTTTTGTACCCATTTGACAAAAAAACATGCTGGTATTTTTAGTTTGTGTGGATTTGTTTTTCTTTTTAGGATTATAAGTTGCAATAAGAGGGGTCTATTCTGAAAATTGTGTAGATACTTCTAGTGTAGTCCAGTAGTTTATTGCAGAATCTTTCCATGAATCAAAACCAGGCTGCTTGGTCTGTCATTCCATTAGCACTCCCTTTTTGTCAAGAGGCAAATGCTATATTTGCCCTTTTCCAGTCCTTTGGGACCTCCCCTGTCTTCCAGAAGCTCATAATGATAATTGTTAGTGATTCAGAAATCGCTGTCTAGTTTCTCTAAGGTGAATTTAATAGAGCCCAGCCAATTTGAATACATCCATCTTACCTAAATATTCCTTAATGTATTCTTTATATACTTCAGCTTGCAATCCACTTTTTTTCTCTAAATGGTTTTGAATGGCTTGTCAAGATTTACCTTTTTTTGAAGGCTGGTGTGTAGGAGATGTTAATTACATTTTACCTTTACCTGCACTGTTTTCTTTCCCTTTCTAACCTGTTTATTTTATTTTTTTTTATATATATATTGGGTATTTTAAAATGCTTCTTTTTGTTCTTTTGTCTCTTGCAAATTGAAACTCGCTTTATACTTCAGTTCTGTTTTATACCCTTTTTGTCTATATTCTTCCTTTGTTAAATGACCTTGGGTTTTTTGTGTGGTTGGTTTGGGTTTATTTTGGTATGATTACTTTTTGACAGCCAATTGTTGAAGGTTTCCAAGTGCATCAGACTACTCTTTCTGTTCTTTGGTACAATTTGTGCATTTAATGTAACCTTCCTGCATAAACTGCCAGCATACTTGCACATGTTTATCTTCAAGTCATCTTTCTAAACAACCATTAACCACTCCCCAGAGTTTGCTGAAATCTGTTGGGTTTGATGGTGATGGTGTGATTGGAGGGTGTTTCTGTTTTATCTCTGTGGCTGTTATAACTCATTTTCCTAAAAAATCAGTTTGTGACTGCATTTTCCCAAAAGACCATTGTTAGTCCATTCTTTCCTCTTAGCACCAAAACTAAAATAACCTTGCCGTAGTAACTTCTTCACTCTGAAATGGCAATTTGCTTCCAATGATAGTCAGACAAGTCTTAGCTTTAACACCTGGTACCTAAGTATTTAAAGTCCCGTCATCTCTCCTTCAGATGACTTTCAAGTTTCTCATTCACAGAAACAACAACTTTTTGCCAAAAGAAAGAGATGTACTCCTCACTTTCTGGGTCAGTTTAGCACATCTGCTCTTTTCCTTTTTTGGTTTGCACCCACTCCCCAGGAGATTCAACAAACTCTTTTGAAAAATCTGTTTCTCTATTTCATAGCGTTTATATGTGTTCTTGAAACAAAAGATAACATTTGCCCTTTTTTTCACTGAGAGACCTTGCTGAACAAGTGATTGTTCCACACCAATATTCCAGTCCTGTGATTCGCCTCATAAAGCTCTGCCATGCTGGTTATGTCTTCACTTGTGAAATAATATCTCATTCTTTTTGCTTTCTTCCAGCTCATGTTCACCAGGCTGTCATGCCATTCTTTCTGCATGGCCAAGGAAACTTAGTCATTGTGGTTTTTGACCAGTAAGTTGCATCCTTGCAGAGTCTTAAGTAACTTTTGCAGCCACTGGAACATCCCTGCAGTACTATAGCAGGTAACAGATGTCAGGCACCTGACTTAGCTACATTAGGATCTTTATTCTGCTATTCCTATTGGTGACAATATGGCCTAGGTGCTACTTGGCCATGCCATGCAGAGTGAGCTTTTTGCAAAGTACCTTTTACTTTTGGACACAATATAATATTGGTGTGCATTTAGCTGTAGCTCAAGATCTCTGGTCTTCCTATCACAGCCTCTACTTGTACCTTTCAACTTTCCTGATGAAAAAGTCATTTTTGTAGATCTTTGTACCCTTTCATCCATATAAAAACTTAGTTTCCTGAAATTTTTCAGTCTGAAAACTGAGTAGAACACTTTCCCAAAGAGAATGTCGAGGGTACACAAACACGGTTTTTGTCTGGAAAAGCTACCAGAACTCAATGCATCAGGCACAGTTCTTCAGCTGTCCTCCCAACAAGATTTCCCCTTGTAGGCTAAGAAATTTCTCAGTTTTTAAATGTTTGTTTAAATCTTTTGTTTCTCTACAAGGCCAAATACTTGGTTCACTGGTTGGTTTGTTCTTCTCTCTGTTATTGTTCCCTTTCTTCTTCTCTTCTGTGTCTGTAACATGTAGACACTTGACCACCCTGGAGTTATTTCGATGTTCCCTTAAGATGGCAGCAATGTTTCTAGGTTGTAAAATGGTTGGGTGCTTTCACTCATCTCTCTACAGTATTTATAGAGCCCTCCCAAAGGTATAAGACATCTACAAATGTTTTCTCAGCTGTTTTGTTCCTTCCTAGTGATTACATGCTTTGGAATAGTATGACATTAATACCATGAACTTCTATCCCATACTGATAAATATGTGTCCAATGCTTAACAAAAATAAAACCTGGGCAGTAAGTTCTGCATTTCAAACACTTAGTTTTCTTGATTTCATTTTCCCTCTGTTTAATTCTACTCTTTTCTCTTGTTTTTTGTTCTCTTTTTTTTTCCCCAGTGGTACTGTAATTAACTCTCACACTACCCCCAATTGTGTCCTCACATCCAATTAAAAATTGGCAAGCACCCATATATTTCTGGGCTGCTGATCCATTTGTTTTCCACTATAACATTGTCTTTTCCCCTTGAAGTACAGCTAGTTCTGATACATAAGCCTTTTTTTCTCAGTTAGGATTAGCTAAATGAACAAAGAAAGAACACTCAGGGTAAATAAAAGACTCTACCAGGCAAGTGAAAAATAAAGTGAAAAGAAATAGCTGCAATTCTACATGAAAGGATGGAAAAATTGGCAGCTCTTTTCCATCTCCTAGCAGAATAAGACTCTGAATTGGAGAAGTGAGGCCAGAGCCCTCTGCCAGAGAAGCTCTTCTACCATAGATGGCAAGATTAAATAGTGAGTGAGGCTTGGATATTGCTAAAAAATCGCAGAAAGATCTGCATGTGGTTTCAGTCACAAACACAGTTCCTTAAGCTCAATAAACAGAATTTTATTTCAAAACAATGAAAGTACACATATAAAAACAATTCCTAACTCTTCATCAGGATGTTTTGAGCAGTATGTGGCCATACTGGCAAGTCTGTCTGCAGTGTGGGAACTACATGTGCAATACCGGCACTAAAATTATTGTCGTCGTGGGAAGAACAGTAATTCTCTCAGTAAAAATTGTCAGAAAATTACTGTCTGGTACTAACTGTAAAACTTTTTTTTTAGATGTTGAAATTATGAAATCAGGGGCCTTTATTATATGCTTTTCTGTTATTTGAGTTAATTTACATTCATTAATGTAGATTAGTTTCTGAATTCAAAATCCACAGAGAACGCTGTTTTTTACCTTAGGTGTTAGAGGCTGCTCATTGCTGCAGAATAAAAATTCATGTAAAAAAATGGGAACATTAACAATTACTCATTTATCTAATTTTTTGCCAGATTTTATCCTTATGCTTGGTAGAAAAAGCAATTCATTTTTTATCAAACAGCCAAGGATTTTTAATCTTGTGGTAATGCAACATAGTCACAAGATTCATCAGATTGTCAGGCTTGTGAACCTTAGCTGCATTCAAAGAGCATTTTATTATTCAAAAAGGAAGTTTCCTGTATCTTTGCAGCAAAAGATGAGGTCCCTACTATTAAAGAAGTATTCAGTATGTGAAAGATTGAGTTTTAAATATCCCCTATTTAAACATTCATTGGATCAAAGCTACAAATAATTTTATTTTCATTTCTTCTGCCAGTTACAATATGGAATCATATATCTAACTATATCCTTTGTTTGATACATGTTAGGTTTTTAGAAAATTTTCTGCATGTAGCAGATAATCTTGCCAGTACATTAAGCAGCATGTTTCAGCCTCAGCTGCTTTTTGACACCAGAAATTGATAGTTGTTAGCACCTTCCTGCATTCCACTATCAATTATGCAGACGTGTTTTCCCAAAACAAAGCCAGTCACAGAGCATAATTTGTGAGATAGGAATAATTTCAGACAGAATCAGCAGCCTGCTATAAATAAAGCACTTTTTTTGACAGCACTGTGATCAGCACTAGACTAAAAATGCTTTAAAGCAATGGAGTGCCCTGCACTCCTTGCCTGAGATGAAGGTGGTGTGACTGGGTCTGTGTTTTCATGAGCCTGTGGCAAGTGGTCTGCTCTGAGTGTCAGAAGCTGAGAAGGAGAAAGTAAATATGGATTAACTATGAATATCTGCAGAAGAAATCATGGTTTTCTGAGAGGGAAGTTTTAGTTACTTTCACTGATATGCATAGATACTGGGGGTTGAAGTCTCTTGAACTAGAATAAACATGCAACAAGTGAATATGCCACTTTTGGCGAAATACTTGTGTTATTGGAGCTGCAAATACTTTATCAATATATGTCCTCTCGGGTATACTTTCCTAACACAGCATGAAAGTTGCTTGCCTGTTACACTTCGGAGGAGACACATGGGTTGGCCATGTCTGGTTTGCTCAGTGCTGGAGAAGACAGTGACAAGGGACAAAGCTGGATGAGTCACTCCCATGACCTGCAGTTCCTTCCCAGCTGCCCTTTTTCCTATGGGAGTTTTCTTCATGTGACTGGAAGCACATCTGCCACGGGACCAAAACACAGACACTTTAATTATGAGGCAGGTGGGCTGCAGGGCAGCTGGTGATGAGCCAGTGGGTGTTTGTGTGTCGCAGCCCACGTTGAGATGAATACCTGCTTTGTAATAAACCCCTGGAAGTCTGTAATGTGACATGGAGAAATGGAAGTGTCTGCCCTGCATGGTTCATCCAGATTACATGGAGCTTGCTTTCCAAGGGATAAGCATCCCTTAATCTCAGCTGGAGACCACATTGCAGCCCAAATAATCTTCTGCCAAAAGTGGATGTGTTTTTTGAACATTGGAGGTACTGTGAATTCTTCAAAAGCCTTGGCACAGCTGTAGCAAACTACTTAATTTCTTTTGTGGCTTATTTCTTCTTTGAGCAGGAAGGTACTAATTAATGTTTGGCACACTCATTCTTTTGCTTCCCAGTGTACTAATAGTACCTTTCCCCCCTCCAAATTCACAAAAAACATGCGTATTCCTGGCTTCCATGAACTTCATTGTTCTATTGAGAACGAACACAGACCTTTATTTTGTGACGTATTCACGGTTCAGTTGCTCTTAGAGAAATAAATAAATAAATAAATAACGCTCTCATTAGATTTTTCTAAGAGATAAGATACCGTAAAAATCAGTAAACATAGTAATATCGCATTTGTGTGCTCTTATCTCCTCAATAAATATGAAGGAGTTTAAACATCTGTAAGAAACTGGAGTTTTTAACCATGTAGGAATAAGATGCTGAATGAATGAACTGAGTGTTTGAATGTTATGTTCTAGTTTTCTACAAAGTAGCATCTCTGTAACTACAGATGTATATAAATATTTGTTTTTTCAGGAGTAAAGGCATTAATTTTGTTGGGTATGTCTTAACTACATTTTTGATTCATACACATTTGGTCTTATAACTAATCTGATTTTCAACCTCCATTGACAGGCCAAGTCACCATTTACTCCATGAGCTTAATATGTAAAGCCACGTTCAGCAGTGTCTGGGAAACACTTGACCATAGGAGTTATGAGTACCATCAGAAAGGCTCCATGGAATGATGGTTTTGGATCCATTATATCCCTCGAGGGTATACAGAAAACAAGGCAGGGACAACTAACTAAATATGGTTAAAATAATATGGCCTCATTTCTTCTGTGAAAATGGTCTAGCTGTGCAATTAGGAACAAATAGGTAGTGACATTACCTATGAGACCAAAACTATGGTTTTACAGTATCCCCTAAACCCATGTAACAGAAAAATATTATTGCAAATACCATATATACATATAGAGAGTGCATATATGGAGAGTGCATATATATTACCTGTATAGAGAGGGCACATATGTATGTCTAGTAATGTTCCTAGATTAACAGGTCATTATTAGTTCATTAACTATAGTTTTGTGTTTATAGTTGTCTCTAATACCATTTCTCAAAACATTTTTCTTACTTTTAATATCTGTGCCATTCCATTATTTATTGTGAAGCTGGTTAGAAAATTATAATAACTCTATAAACCATATCTGGGTAGTTTTTTAAAATACTTGTTTGTGGAGCGGCATCAGACAATAAAACAAAATTATATTCTCCGTTTGTGTGCAAACAGACAAGTTTATATATATATATATGTATATATGTAAAAAAACAACTTTGAACTTCATTAAGACATCACATCCCCTTCGTGGAACTTTTTTTTTCCTTTCTACAAGTATTATGATTTTTTCCAAGATCCTGAAATTCTGTTAATTTCTTCTTTATAGGTAGACTTTAATTCTTTCTTATGCAAGCCAAACCCATTTTTCATTAAGTGACTTTAATTTATAAATTTCAAATTGAAGTAATTATTTTCAATGAACTTCCCTAAGCTGAACTGAAGTAATCACAAAACCTTTAGTGAATGGGAAGGAAGGCAAAAATTTAGGCCTCACCTAAACACCAAAATCTGATTCTTAATTTGTGTGTGTTTCTAAATTGATTATTGGGGATATTGAAGGTGATCTGTTAAGGGAACACTGTGGTGATGTTTTCCTGTGTGACAAGGAAAGGCTCACCAGAGCATGGTTGGTTATGATGGACAGGCTCACTGATACTTATTGGAAGCATAAAAGGGACAACGTGGTTAAAGAGAATGCAGGGATATCAATGTTTAACCTGGTGACTGTGTTACAGTGTAAAAATAGCTGGCTACGCTTAAACCAGCTGCAGGAGCCTGGAGCTCAGTGACATCAATTAGTTTACTTTCCTAATGAGCTTGCAATGCTGAGGTACCTGCGTCACTTTATTTCAAGGCCGGCTTTAGTTTGCTTTCCTGGAGAGTGGAAACTGAAAGCAGTAGCAAGAAAAGATGCTGTTACATGGTTCTAAGCCAAACAGAAATCCAATTTTGACTCTGGCCTATTCTAACTGCTCATTAAGTTCAAGCAGTTTCCACTTCAGTGGCCCATACATGTTGAGTACTTGATAATCAGCTCTGTGACTGAGCTAGGTAATTACTGAAGCAGTGATTTTAGGGTTGGGGATTTTAATTTCTGTGAATATTTTTTGCTGTGAAATAGTCTACTGCATAATGAATTTTGGCATGGCCATATTACATTTTCTCTCATAAATTTTCTTTCACATATTTTTAGGATCACTCCTAGTACTTTCAGGAGTTTATGAAAGATTACGGTCTCCTTTATTTCAGCAAAATGAAACAGCATTTAGTAGACACAGGAAATAATCAATCAGTCAATCCAGCTTCTGTTTTTGAAATGTAGGTAACTGTGTAGCAGGTTTATTTGTGTGTTTGTATGTATCATTACCACTCTCTTCTGTAAGCTGTAGGAGCTATCAGTGGTATCCTTGTGTAACACTGGCTAGATATTCTTCCTCATTCCTGTTAAATTCAGGGATTTAACAGAGTATGGCATTTAACTTACACTAAACCTAAAAAAATTGTCAGCTAAAAATGTCTATTTCAAATTATGCTAAATGACAATGAATTTCTGACATTAATAATGAAGTTTTGAATATAGGTATTACCTTGCTTTAAAATCCATAGGTCATGTCATAGCTGCAGGCAGCACACAGACAGCTACAATGCTCTGTTCCTTTAACTGCTTTCATTAAATATTTCTGAAATTAATTTGAAATATTTTATAATATATTGAAGTTGAGAGGTGATTATGGATAACCTTGTGCCTGTAGTTTCATAGTAAATGAACTTAAAATCATCCATAGCAAAGCATAGATAAATTTGATTTATACTGATAAAACAACTCCTTCCATTATCGAAGATAAAGCAGGGTGACAAGCTGGGAAGTCAATATTGATTTACCAGTATATGAAAATAACAATAAAATAATTTTTACAAGATTGATTGTTGTCAGTCATTCTGTGTTTACAGCCATTGCTGATAGTAAAAGTTGAAAGAAATTGTAATTTTTTAAATAGAAAAATAATTCTTCACATTTTCTCAAGACTGTTTTGATGTAGCCAAGTATTTATTTCCTCCCACAGATTTAAATATTACAATTTAATAGCTTCTTCTTTTTGATACACACCATTAGACCCTTTCACAGAAGTAACTTGTCACTGTATATTTAAATCATGAATCAGCAAGTCCCATAGGAGAAATGAGCCTCTCTAATGGGATACTTCTTATCCATTTTTGGCTTGTCTGATATTCTATATATCCAAATTAACATAATAAGATTTAAATTCACACAACAGATGCATCATGAGAGTACATACATGTGTGTTTATATTGGGCACACAAATGTTTTGGGAGATCCTCCAGTAATTTCATTATTGAGTTACACAATAGATACAGGTTTAGCCAGATGTCTAAATCATCCATATCCTGTCACATAGGATAATCTACAAGAGTAGTTCTAATAAACTGATTTTAATGCAAACACTATGTTTTCAGACATTTTCACATTCGACATAATTTCCTAAAATGTAATTATTTTTCCATTATCTATTGCAGAAAATACATCAACCATACTGCTTAGCTTTGCTTAGTTGGCATAGCCATCATTAAATCTTTGACTATTTTCATGACTATACAAAGTCTTTTCCTTGATGAATCCTTTGAAACGCACTTAAACTAATAACTGATTTTCCTAGAAAAAATAGTTCTTGCCTTTTCCAAAATAGCAACAATTTTAAGCCTTTAAGAAACTATAAGAAGGAATTTCAGCCTTTGACTTAAAGCATGAAAGGATAAGTAGTGTTATGAGAAGGTACAAAGTCAACTGATGAGCAAAATAGACCTGCTCTGTTCAAAATTAGACAACCTGAACATGGTTAGAAGGAAAGCAGTACCCAGTAAGTAGAGGTAGAGAATGGAAGGGATGAAAAGTGCTCAGTTCCTTTATTTGTTTTAAATGGGAGGGAATATGGGTGTGGAACATTGCTGCAGTCAGGAGGATTTTAGCCATAGATAATACAAATGTGGTCATGATTTTTCCTTTTTTAAGGAGTGATTCTGAATCCAGAAGCTTACAGACTGGGCTGTGAATGCTTTTGTCACCTATTCCTGAATATTCCCAAGTTCTTCCTATCAGGCATAACAGCGGAAAGTTTCTTTCACATTTTTACCTGTCAGTCTGCATCATGGTTGTATAACACAGCAAAGCATCATTAAACATTTTGGTGAACTGTTTTGTATTTCAAGACTTTTATTATGGATAAAAGGAATATTAAAAAGAAGTAACTGTGGTAAAGTAAAAAAAAAGGACTCTGCAGTGATTTGGAATTCTAGAGCAGAGAATTAGTCTTCCAAACAGAATCCAATTCACTCGGGACAAGGAATCTATGGACTCTGATTTCAGCTGTTCAGAATTTTCAACTGGCTTAGCAAAATCTTGAGGCAAGTCAGTTCTTCCTCTTAAAAGGCTTTGCTGCCACACTGTGGAAAAAACATTTATTCTGTTTTAACTGTTTTACTGTTACAAATAGCACATCAGCTGAGTTCCTATCTCTCCCCAGCATACAATCCACCCTGCAGAAAAGACTGCCAAAGAACTGTAAAATAAAAATACCGTGGTGGGATAGTTAACAATCTAGTTTCAGTTTCAGCTTTGACCTTAGTTGCATATTCTAAGGCAGGAAAACAATGGTAATAACATGAAGAACATTATTTTAATGAAGGACTGATAGAAATCATCAGAAAGATTCCTCCTATTTAAAAATGACAGGTCCAGAAAAACAATTATATAAAAAAATATATATCCAAAGTCACTGTCATTGCAGATATTAATAAGCTAAAAAAATTCAGAACCAAAAGAAATTTTCAGATATGACTGTTGAATCCATATTTCTATTTTTTTTTCAGTCTGGATTTATTTCTGCTATTAACAAGCCAAGACACATATTTCTCTATGAGCAATGTAAAGCATGTCTGAAAGGCACGAATACACTATGGTGGTTTTTTGGTTGATTGGTTGGTTTTTGGGGGTTTTTTGTTTTGTTTTGTGTTTTGGGTTTGGGTTGGGTTGGGTTTTTGGGTTTTTGGGTTTTTGGGTTTTTTTGTTTTGGTGGTTTGGTTTGGTTTTTTTGTTGTTGTTTTGGTCTGGGGGGGGTTGGTAATTTGGTTTTTTTCTTGTTTTATTTTCTTGACTGCCATTTCATTTTCAAAACTTTAATTCAATGCACAGGCCTGGTGTAATGCAGAGGGGTAGTACTTGATACAGTTTTCATTACAAAAGACACTCAAGACTCATAAAGTATGGAAGGAAAATGCCATTTATTGGTGCTAACACTAGAAGGGAAAAGAGCATAGTGTAGATACTCTTGCAACCCATCAGATGGACTGATGGGCAAAATTCACCGCATCATTCATGCCTTAAGCGCTTGGCTGGAATTTTTCTAGCAGGGAGCAATTCCATGCACCGTTTCTACTGGCAGCAAATGTTCACATGAGAACACGCTGCTTCCCACCAAGCTAGGCACGAGCACAGGCAGGTGCTGTAATGCCTGGTGCCAGGGGGAGCTGCCTGTAGGCTCCTGGGTATGATCAGCTGGCGGAGCGTGTGCTCTGGCCGTGCTGTGAGGGGGGTAGAGCAGCCCTGCACCCTGCTCAGGGCACCCGCTACCGTCATCTGCATGGGCAGTGCTCTCCCATTAGTACACCTGCACTTGGAAGCTGGGATGTAAGCACTAAATTATTTTACCAGTCTAGCTTAAGATGTTCTCTGTTTTCCTGATTTAAAAACAGTATCTTCATTTTACATGGAAAGTTGATGGAGCAAAATTATGTGACAGGACCTTAGGCAGTGCAGCAGCTCCTGCCATGAATAACTATTAGACTTTAAACTTATGAAAAAAAGATTGTTCTCAATAGAATTTTCTTGCCATTATCACAGCTTTCATTTCACACACTGTTATTTCTTTACTTTCTACAGATATTATTTTCTGTCTTCTAGTTTCTTTTATAGTCATTTTAAAAATTGAACTTTCTGGCTTAGCAAAAAAGGAGAGGAGGAGTGCACTTCAGGCTATATGATACTCTTCGGAGCATGACATAGAAGTGGAAATTAATAAAGAATAGCTTTCAGGCTTCCAGCAAGGATTGGCTCCATTAATCATAGGCTGAGACACAGTAAACAGGTGAAGCTGAAGATGACACAGTTGAATTGTATTAATTCATAACACTTTCAAGACATTGGTATCTACACTGTTCCTAGGAGTTCTTAATAGAGGCATTAAATACATGAGAACACAGAGGAATAATACAAAACCATGATGTGGTTTTGGATTATAAATAATGAGATGAATGTCTAGATTCTCAAACCTGGTATATCAAGGCACATTGTGGACACGTCAATATAGAAAGAGATAAACATACAATTAAATAACTGGGGTTTCATACACTTGTATAATAATGTATTTTATTTCTGAGACTGGAAATGTTGGAACCAGATTTGACCACTTAAATTAAAAAATCTCATAGCTGATTAAAATGACATTTGAAAAAATACCCATCTTACATAATTTTCCTTGTCTTTCTTTGTTTTTTTAACTAGATTTTTCACAAAGCTCCTTGCTGTTCAGTTTTAAAAATAGAATAAGTTTAACTATCTCCTTAAGGAAATAAAACTGTGTTATACAGAAAAATTGTCCACTGTACTACTAAACATAAAACCTACTTACTATCTAGTGCAATGTTAAGTGATAAGAATAGAAAAAGAGTTCATGAGAAATTTTTTTAAATGCAGATTTTTGAAGAGAAAGGCAAAAGCTAAGGGAAACATTTGGAGTAGTAATTTGTGTATCTCAGTATGCTTGCTCATTAAAAAGCAAAAAGCAAAAAAATTGAGTGGTGTTAATTTAGCTATCAAAGGGATTCAGGTCACTTCTCTGTAGTTAGAGAAGGTAAAAATAACAGTAATCTTTATTTATTGTGAGCATGTGCGAGACACTAGAATGAAATAAGTGCACTTTTCACATGCTTCCCTCAAGGTTAGATTTTTATGGAAAGAGGTTTGCAACAGAAGGTATTTGTCAGTTAATCAGCTGTTGTTTTGATGAATTTTTCTGGTTGTCTGTCTTGTGACTAGTTCATATGATAGTCATAAGGTATATAGGAACACACTGTCCTACCTTCAAAGACATGGGTAATGTTAGTTTTGGAAATAAGACAGATTTTACATGGAAAAAAAAACCCTAGAGGTCTGGTAGGATTTTCTGGGGAAAAGAAATCTTCTACCATGCATTCTTTCTTCTAATATCATGTAAGGGAGAAAAAGTCAATTGCTTAATTATTAGCTGACATTACTGAAATAAATCATAAAATTAAAACTATATAGTTGGACAAATCGTAACCTTGTCATTAGAGCATGTCATATTTAATAATTGTTTTAATTGTCTTAGTAACTCATTCCAGAAATAGTAATGTACATCCTTTAATGTGAAAGTACAAGGTAATTTCCAAACCCTTATAAAGCATTTTAGTCAATCAGTCTGGCATTAATCTCCAGTTCGAGAACAAGGGCAGTGTTCTGTTTCACTATTCTCCGACCAGGTGGAAGAAGTGGAGAGAAGAAAACTCCACTCTTATAAGTAATTCCACTCAAAGACCTCATTAGCAGTGTATGAATATGGAGTTACAGAGCATCCCTGTGAGCCTTTAATTAACAAATAAGAAATAAAGGAAGCACAGCAGAAGCTTTGTCCTTCAATCCGCACATATTGAGGAAGTTTGCTTGAAAATTATTTTGAAAACAGGATTAGTTTACGTTTGCTAAAGCTCTTAGTGTTTAGAGTAGACTGTGTGATTAGAATATTCGATGCAGGTTACCTGGGAGTGTTTGTATGGCTGCATGTTCCAGCTGTACATTTTGCTTAGTTCAGCTTTTTTTTTTTTAACTTCCTTGATTTATTCCACTCCCTCACCAAATGAATTGCCAGAGATGTTAATTTTGTTGTACTCAGATTTTGCTTGAATAACTGGAAGGTCACTTGCCAGATGTATAGCAGCATAAGGAGAATATTGACGGGATTTGGTGTTTTTCTTTCCTGAAGAAGGTTCCATTTATCTCTAATATGAAGAAATCCTGTTGGTACATGCTCTGTTAATTCACTCCTGTCTGCCATTGCAGTGTTCCTTTTTTTTTGGCTTGAAGACTGCCATTACCTAGTGTTTTTTGGAACCACAGGAGGTGATGACTAGAGAGAATTTAACACAATCAACAAGATGCATGGAGGGAAGAACCTGACTGAGAATATTTGCATCTGAAATATATCTGGACTGACTGAGAGTAGCAAGAAAGGTATTAATCATCTCCTGTATTAATCAACATAATCAATACTGTTCTTAATTTCTCATTTCACTTTCTTGAAATTAAGCTATCCTGAGTACATTAAACAAATTGTGATTAAAGAACCAATTTAAATCACATTTAACACAAGTTATTAAATCCATGCTATACCAAAAATGCACACTTTAACGCTCTGTTTAAAAACTTAACGTTGGTGCAGTTTCGGGACAGTAGTACAGAGCTGTGGAAAGGATGGAGGAGTGCATGAAAGTTCAACAGTAGATGAATTTTTTCTGAGGAATTTAATACAAATAGAACTTCATCTTACCGTTGTATTGGGGACTTAGGCAAATTTGTGACAAACTTCTTAACATTGATTTGTATGTTTTATAAAAAACACATGCATTCCTTCCTACTGCTTTCCCCATCAATTTTATAGCCTCATCATTCCTTGAGTTTGTACCTGAAAGTTTGTGGGTCCTCAGGTGAAGATCAGCATTACCGCCAGTTATGCACTCACTGAACCTGGCATATGTAGCTGAGCTGTTAGAGTTTAAAGAATGTAGTTAATGTTTGCAAGAGTGCTACTCATACTTCTTACAGCAGTGCCTGGCAGCTAAGACCAGAATTCAGCCTTTGCAGGTACAGAGAAACCAGGGAAGCAGCTACCAGTATAAACAGGCAAAGAGACAAGAAAAACAGTCAGTTGGCTTGCAAAAAAATCTCGCTTTTTTTTTCTCTTGGTTTTCAGGACTCTGGAGGTGATATCTTTATCCTGTCTCTGGCTCATGGAAATTAAAATTCAGTGTTGTCTGTATAAAAGAGATGCAAATTATCTTAAAAATGTAGAATTCCAAGGGCAATCTAAAATGAAAACTATGCATAGTCCTTTTTCTCATGGAAAGAAAAATACCCACTGATTAAAGCAAAAAACCTTTATGAAGTATTAGCATTTCATTCATTGGTTAAATTGGTACTATCATCACCATTCACTCTGAATCACATTTTCAGAACATAAGATTTTATGCTATAGCTATGAGCATGACTGTTTCTTTTTTTTTCTGTTCTTTTTGTATGACTTATTTCTGCCCTTCACAAATTCCTAACAGTAATGTTTAAATTTCTCTGGATCATAAAAATTGCCTATACCTCCAGTATAACTTTTAGATTTTATAACTATTTTAAAAGTGGAAAAAAACTTATGTAGGGAGTAAAATCCTAAGAGGTGGATCCTAAGAAGTCCAGAGTAGACATAGGACGAGTTCACAGTCTGATTCTGTAAAGTTCATAATGACATAAAATATGAAAAACTACTGATGATTTTTAAACGCCCTCCAAAAGTACTTAATTGCTCCTGATGGACTTTAAACAAAAAAACCAAACAAATCTCAACAAACCAACCCCAAAACATATAGCTTAGAAAAACTAAGAAAAGCTCTTTTGGGGTGGTTAGGTGGCTAATGGCAGCTAGAAATAATGAAAAATCAAGAGTTGTTACAACAGAAGCTTCCGTCCGGAGTAATCCATTTCATGTCCTTTGGCTCCATTTCCTTTGGGAAAGACAAAACAGAAAGATGTCAGAGAGGTTAGCTGGGTGTTTTTTCTCCTAACCAACCTACAACTGGAAAGTTCAGTTATTTTTCTGAGAAAAACTTTGTAAGATATTCAACCAGCTGGTTTATTCAAACCTTCCAACATGGACCTTAACTCACTGTTTTACATTCCCCTGTGAACTTTTACAGAGTTATCCAGGCAGATAATATGACATAGTAGTACATCTTCATTTGCTTTGTTGCATAATATTTTCACATCTTGTTTTAGGATGAATCTAGAATGCTCATTTGATTTAAATAAAATGTAGGTGAATTTGACTTGCCCAGGAACTGCTGCTGGATAGTAAATAAGTCCGCTGCATATCACAGGTCCTGTTTGGTTTTGGGTTGGTTTTTTTTTTGGTTTTTTTAAGGGGATGGAAGCTTCTGTTACTGAACGAGGCACAAACTATTTCAGTCAAAAAAAGCACAAGCTATCAAGCAACGAAAATGTGTCAGGGTAAAGTTCTTGAATAATATGTGATCTTTTCAGGAAAAGAAGGATTTTTTTTCTTCCATTCCTCATCAAAGTGTTGCTTTTATTTTTTCTTTTCAATAGCTGTAGTGTTGTTTTTATTCCTTCTTGCATGCAGATGTTCTTTTGCTTTGCAGTAATTATCAGAGTGTCACTGCTTGCTGATGCATTTATTGCTTCCTTCTGCACAAATCTCCCAAAAGAATTTTCTATATTGGGAAAACAGCTGTTTCTCCCTGCTTCTGTTTGCATTTCATATAATTTCAATGCATGCCCGGTCTCACACTAAAGTTTCTTTAGCAGAAATAAAGACTTATGCAAAGTTTGGTTGTACATCAGTTCTGTGGAGCATGTTGAATGTATAATCTGCCTCTAAACTAAGACCTTTAAAATCACGAGGAGCAAGGTAATGGCACAGCTTCAGAGTTCTGGAGTGCATTTCATTTTGTTTTAAAAAAATCTGTTTTTCTATGAAGGTCTAAGACAGCTAAATATCATCAAGCATTTTCCCCCTCTGGTCTGTGATTTGAGGGTGATTTTTTTTCCTGCAAAGTAATTTTAATAATTATGCATGCTATAGAGCAGTACCGTTAAAGATGAAAGCCGGAAATGCTTACACCTTGCCATGAATTACTCTGTTGGAAAGCAAGGTCCTGAGGAGGAAATTTTCTGACATTTTCTTTTCTTATTTCTTTTGTCATAATTCTCACACTCACCTGAAAAAAGCACACTGCATCAGTAATAACTACCACAAATTCAGCTAGTTGGAGATTTCTTTCTGCTAGGGTGATGGGACCTGTGGATTTTACATCTGCTGACTTCTTTTATTAAATAATTGATCAAGTTTTATTATTTCTAATGGGTTCACTTCTTAGAACTGATGAAGCTCTGTCATTTTTCCTGAGAGTTATGAACTTTCAGCTCCACAGAAATTATGGGCAAAGGAAATTGACAATTACTGGATTTTCTTTTTAAGGAGCATCAAAGTTCAAGGATTTGAGTATCAGTAAATTTCAATTTTGTGAGCCCATATGAAATTCAGAAAAAAAGGAAAGTTTTGAAAATACTAGTTTTTTAAAAACTGTTTTTCCTCCAGGATCTTTTAGCGGGAAGGAATGGATTCTACATTTTTCTATCCAATGCTACATCATTATCTATTCCTCTTTACTTAATTTTAGCATATGCTACACTTTATCCAGGCTAATACAATATAAACAGCTTTTTCTATGTGTATTTTCAGAATACTTGAACTCATATTTGAAGAAGTGTGCAGGTAACAGTGCATGAACTAATTCAGATGCTGAGGATGTTTTGTTGTGTCGTATTCAAACTCTCCCACTAAAACATGTCTCGTATTTCTGACTATGGATATTGAGCTAGAAAATCTGAAGAGCCCAGCATACTCATATTGTAAAGAGATGTGTGCTCATAGAAGGCAGGTGGCAACAAATGTTACATTCTTTGGGTTTGTTTTTATCATCCCATCTCATTTTCTGTACACTCTGATAGATGATCCCTAATGCAGTAAACGAGTATCAAGAAACAGAGTTGTGAGAGAGCAGATGAAGGCGAGTGTTACAATTAAGAGTTTCACTGGTTTATTAAACAGGGGAGATGCAGTGGAGGTGCCAACCTGTTTCCGTGTCATACATGGAAGCGTATCAGCATTGTCTGCAAGTTTGCAGATTATTTTAATTTGTATATACATATGCATACATATGTGATGTGTGTATCAAGTTAGACTTCGAAATTCTTCGTGACATATTTTTAATCAAATGATTGTTTTGGTTTTATTGTAAGATTTTTTGAGGATAAGCAAATAAAATAGATATCTGCAGAGGATATTGAAAGGCCAACTACTTAGAATTAAGACCAAAAATACTCCACTGTATTAAGTAAATTATTCATAATAATTTTCCTCCTCTGTATCAAGGTCCAGCATAGAGAAAGTTGACTCCATGATAGTGCTTAGATTTTGCTAGTAGTTTTAGGAAGCTATGATTATGGGTTTAAGGCTTCTCATTGAGCAAGGAGATTTCCTCAGTTTTGACTTTGCCGTTTATAAAGTCATAACTAATAGGAAATAGCAGCAAAACTGACTGCAGCAAGGACACTCTAGCAGGGAATTACAGACACAGTCACATCTGCCAGGGCTCTGGTTCCAGGCAATCAGATGTCCTTGTCACACTCTCTGCTTCATGACCAGCACTTTGGGTTGGACTATTCATCATGCCTGCAGCAGTAAGCACTCCTGTTATATCACAGAAAGATGGCAAAACTTTCATTAAAAAAGCACAAGGTAGAGCAAAGAAAAAGGGAAACTTTAAAATGAGATTATTCTACAGAGTGTTTTCCAGGTCAGATACTGAAATGTTTCCAAGTTTGTTCATCAATATATAGGCTAAAGTTTTGTACATGTGCCTGTATGTTTGTGGCCAAAGAGGGGATGATTCAGGAAGAACTCTAGTGAGGAGGGTGCATATGGCACTTGTCATTTTTCTGATTTATAGAAACTCAGCAGCTATCACAAAATGAGAACATAATTACTGTAACAGGAAAGATTCTGTTGTGTATTAGGACTTCACCTCCCAAGCTTTCCCAGAGACGTTTTAAAGAGTAGATAATCTGTGAAACCTCTAGTTTTCAGATTTGCAAACACAGCTGCATTAAGGTCACATTCAACAGTGTTCTCTCTGTTGAAGAGGATTTTCAGGTACCTATAGTGGCTTCTACTGATACCTGAGTGCAGGTATTGTCTTCCCCTGCTCTTAGTGTGTTTTTTAAAAATATAAAGACTGTAATGATTTCTGTCCTTTTTAGTAGTTTTAGCCTGTTTGGTTTTTCTTTTTTCTTCTAACGGTTGTTTTTACATTTATAATCCTTGCTACTGTGCAGCTAATTGGATCAAAAAATAATAAAACATTTGCGGAATTTCTTAAGAGATGAAAAGATTGTGCTATGATAAAGTAGATTTCAGTATTATACACTTCTGGAAAATTTAGGTTAAATGAGACGAGCCATCAGAATGTTCTCTTTTCCTGTTTAAGCAACATTGCTGCCTTTTAGAACTTGGTGTTTCAGAAATGTGTTTCACTAATGATTTGTCAAAAGAAAACTGAGACAGTGACATAAATCACCTCAAAAAGAATAGGAATCTAAGTTAGGTTTAACAATAATAAATTAATACAAGAAACTGTGGCTTGAATAATTGAAGTACAAGAAAACATGTTCACTAAATAGTGGTATGGGGACTGAAGGAATGAAACCTAAAATAGCTGACATTCAATTCTCTGTAAATACCACATCTTGTAAATTCATGGCGGAATGCAAAAGGATGGAGGGAAAGAATGAGAAAGGAGCATTTCCCTACTTTATAATATGTTGCAATACAATCTTTGTAGTAAAAATCAAACTTTGCATGCAACTACAACAGTAAATATAACTTCCAAAGAATTTTGGATGTTGTACTGTAAAGTCTTTAATGGCATCTGAGCTCCGCTGCTGGCAGGCACGGCTTCATGGTGGGAATATCAGCCCTCCTATGCTACTCAGCAGCACCTGATTGACCTTGATCAGACTTGGGTTCGTGATCTTACTATGTCAGTTTAGTCAGGCAATCTGGATTTAGACTGGTATGTTTTCTCAGTCATCCTTATGCTACCTGGGAGGACAAAGGAAATCTGTTGTGATGAAACCCAAGAGTGATGGGGGCATATGATCTAACCTTACAGATGAGAGTGTCAATTCAATCGGCTAGATTTTAAAATTTTTTTCAATAAAAAGATTAACAAAAAAGGCAGTCTTGACAAATGTCAGGAGATTGTCAACATTATACCATATTTTGCATCAGTCTTACTGTCTTAAAATACATTATTACTCAAGTCAATGAAAACCCATTGAAACATGTATGAGGAAAAAAGTAGAAGACTGAGTAAAGAGATAAACATAAGGATCCTTTTTTCACTAGGGGAAAAAAAATAAAAGATTAAAAAGATTAAAGCATAATCCTCCTTTAGTTCAGCACCCGTAGTCTTTGAAGTGACTAATAATACTTCAAAACCATTCAACATTTTCCCCAAACTCCTCTCACTTAAATGCTCTCATACAACATTCCCAGCCTCAGAATCAAAGCTTTCCTCTTTGTTCCAAACAAGTACTTTGTGCCAGGTCTTCAGTCTATTTCTTGAATTTGTGCCAATTCTTACTCCTCTCACATGCATTTTAGAACTTGCAATCCTGGTAGGATATTCCTCTCAAAATAAGTGCCGCAGATCTGGCTTTCAGCAGTAACACTGCCACACTGCCCATTTGTCATTATTATATTTTTGTTAGCCAGACAGATGGGTCAAAATTTATATACCTAAACAGACCTGTAGAAACAAAAGGGGCTAAATGTATGGGAAGGCAGTATTTTATGAGCTCTGTGCCTACAGAGAAACCAGGATAAATTTTGGCATTTGCTGTAATAAGGCTGTTTTATATCTTTTAGCAACCAGTCTAAGTAATCCTTAACACCTTAGTCCTAGGAATCATTTTTTTCAACCTCTTTAACTCAGTGCCTGACCAAAGAGTGAAAACAAGTATTTTCTTTTAACTGGAAGTAATAAATTTGGTATCAAATCTTCTACTGAGAAAGAGCTTAAGCCTTATACATTTTTATAGTGATGCCCAATTTTCCATAAATTTAAATATACTTTTCAACTAGCTTTTTCTTTAAATGAATAATAGGAAAAATAAGAAACACTTGCTTAATCTTATGCCAAATTTAATTATTCACCAAGAACAGTCTCTGAATGAAAGTGATGATAGTTTGAAATGATGAGATGGTGACATGACTTTCATCAGAAACTATGTGTCTTGTCAGATATCAGTCAGCATAAATGCACACTCCAAACAGGAATACTGTTACTTCTAATATTATCATAATCTAAATACAGCCTTCACTTCTTCAAAAATATTAAAAATCTATGGTGCTTGGTTCAGTAATAATTATTATCCACATTTTTCATCAATAGATTAAATAGATTTTTATCTCTGTAACTCTGCCATGCTTTTCAGGTCACTGAATATCTCAGAGTTAAAATATACCTGAGCCATTTTAGCTTTCATTTTTTACTCTGATTTTATCCTCATTTAAATTGTTTCCATTAGTGTCCACAGCTACACTGCAAAAAAAGATAAAGTTGGTGTCATTAAGCAAAGATGTAGTAAATGCCCTACATAAGTGTAGAGATGGAGAAAGGCAAAGCCTGAAAAATAAAAAGTACCATTGATATCTAAATCTATGGTTTTCATACAAAAAGTTGCAGTTGGTTTTGGACTAATAGAAAAGTAGCTATAATAAAAAAAAGGAAATCTCTTTTGTTTATGTTTTGGAATCTTTGGACTTTACCCAGTATTAAATTACTGCACTAATATGATAGACTCATTTATGAAGGAAAAGAGTTCATAAAGTCATTCAGGGCTTCACCAGAATGAAAAGTCACCAAGCTGTCTGTGGAAGACTCTGTGCACAGTAAAGGTATGGAGCAGTGACATTCAGTGGTTTGAAATATCTGGTTGGATCAGCTTTGAAGTGATGAGCTGTGAGCTCTGGTGGGTAAAGGAATGCTGGCTAATGGGCACAGTGCTTGTAATGAGAAGAAGCCTCTGCCTTAAGTCTGTGGGCAGATGAGGTGTTCCTCCTTCCTCAAGTTTGATAAAGAGAAAAAAACCATAGTAGGACAGTACGGATAGCTGGCCAGGACATGCAACCAGTAGAGTCCCTGGAAAAATCCACACAAGTGGGTGTCCAAAATACAAGGACTGAAAACTGGAATTTCTAGAGTAGGTGAGTGTCATGGTTTACTCCCTCCCTCTCAGCCTTCCCCTGTGCAAAGGAGAACCAGAGAGAAAAATAAAAATTGTGGGTTGAATTGAGAACAGTTGTATAATAGAAACAAAATAAAATGTTAATAATTAAGATAATCATAACAACAATTAATAATATTAATAATAATAATAGTAAAGAAAATGTGAGACAGAGAGGTATAAAACCCAAGAGAAATCATGCACAATACTATTGTTCACAAGTCACTGACTAATGCCCAGCCCATCCCTCAGCAGTGATCAGGCCCCCTTCCAGCTAACTCCCCACAGTTTGTGTACTGAGCATGGTGTTCTGTGGAGTGGAATAGCTCTCTGGTCAGTGTGGGTCAGCTCTCCTGGCCATGACCCCTCATGTGCCTTCACGTGCACCTGCTAGCTGGAAGAGCAGGAGACACTGAAAAGTCTTTGATTTAGAGTAAGCTCAACTTAGCAAATCAGTGTGTTATCGACGTTATTCTCATACTCAATCCAAAACATAGCACAGCACCAGATAGAAGAAAATTAGCTTTATCCCAGCTGAAATCATGACAGAAGGAAAGGCAAAATTTGACCCAAACATTAAAAGATTGTATTCTGCAAGTCTTCCAGCTGTCACTGAAAATATGTACCTGATACTGGCAGGCATTTAGGTCACAGCTTAAGCCTTAGAATGAGATCTAGATGAATCATGATCTTTGCATTTTATGTGAAGTAGTCTGTGAACCTTCATGGAGACTGACAGTGCGAAAATAGGAAAATCACAGCCTGACATGAACTGCAGGTAAGCACTGAACTGTGTGAAAGAAGGGTTCACTTTCTTCTTTATTCATCCAGAATATGATATGCCTAAGATGAGCTAATGAAATAGCAAATGCCTCAATATAAAACACAAGTGAAAAGAACGAGAACTGTGTTTTTTCTTTTCATAGTTAAAATAGCCTCACACAGACTTTCTGATAGCAGCTCGGACATTGTACTGACACCAGCAAGTCAGATGAGATTAAAATTAAGTAACGAATGAGAATGAGAAGCAGCGTAGCAGAACCATTCAATATGACAGAAGTGCAGCATTTGAAGAAATAACACACTTGAGTGAACCAGCAAATAACACTATCTGCTGGCAGTCAGCTGCACCGCTCAGTGGAGTTTGTGCTTTTGGTAATGAGTTTCCTTGGTGATTCATTGGCAGGTGATCCATGGAGGGAAACGTGGAAGAATACAGTTCTGAGAAGCAGGTGGTATCCTCGAGTGATAAACACTGCTTCAGAGTTGTAATTATGGTATAGAAAACAGGCAGACAGAAAAGCCTTTCACAGCTCTAAAAGCATTGAAATATGATAATTTTAGAAAAAAGATTTTTTACAAACTTTCAAACCATATGGAGCATCATATATTTTACAACATCTGCTTGTCAGTTTAAAGAGAAATAGTAAATTTGTATGGCAAAATAATTTAGCAGATTTAGTTTGCGGGGACCATGTGCAAATGGAAAGAGAGATATTCTGGAATCCTTAGAACACCCATGAAGAGAAGTTTTAATAGGCTTCATGTTTTAAGTTGAAAAATATAAAAGGTAGGTGATTTTGAAATTATCATTTGTCATGTTCTGATCACACCTTGACTGATGGTGCTCACCAGCTCTGGTTACGCTTTTAAGTGAAATCCGGTTAACTTTGTTTCCTGTAGAAATAAAGTGTCTAGTATTTTTACACTGCTCATCTGTAATTGGATGCATGTGTGCATTGTGTGGGACATATCTTTGACTTGATAATGTTCAAAAAAATCTAATTTTATTCACATTTGGTGGAGGTTGAATTCCTTAAAGGTTACTTTTCCACCTGCTTCAGGAAAACTAAGGATTGGTGGTGGGAAGGAGGCTGAGCAGAGAGAAAAGCCTTAAGAAAGAGGACCAATAACTATCACCCGAGAATGTCCAAATAGCTGCAAATTGCAGCTCAAGCAAAAGTCTCATATTTGTCGATATTTTTCTATCTAGAGCTGTGTTTTTCTGGATTAGTACACATTTATTTATATTCCAAATGAACATACTTGAGCACCCTTAACTGAGAATTTTTACACACCTAAGTTGATTGTTGGTATCAAGTACTTGATTCTATTTGTATATACAATTGTTTTATAACAAACATGCAAGACTTAACAATGTATAAATAAGCCAACTAGTCAGGAAAATAATTGTCAGTGCTCAATCTCTGATAGAAAATTATAAGTATTTCACTAAATATTTCAGATGAATAAAGACTTCGAAGATTTTATTTCGTTTTTACTTGTTCATTCAATGTGGTTGATACAAAATAGCAAGGTGATGGTTTTCAATAATAATAATAATAACAATCCAATCTTTTCTGTACCAATAGGGGTTAATTGCAGGGAAAATAAAGTAAATACCCATTTTTAATTAATAACTGTATTCTTTTACATTCCTTTTATATATGTAATGTTTCATATTTGGTTTTTCACAGTCTCCTTTAGAAAATTACAGGCTTAGAAGTCTTGTTGCCCATGTTTATGGCAAAGAAAAATCTTCCCTACAATTTTTTTTTTTAGTCTTTTTTGTGGTTAGTTTTATTGCATCCATGAAAGATACCAAAGTTTCTTATATCTCTTTTTCACAGCCATTATTTTTTTCAGCTGAATCCTCTGTACCACTTCATAAGGCAGCCATGGCAGCCAGTGTTGCTGTACTGCAGATAGGATGGAGTAAGTACCCAGCAGCCCAGGTTGCTGTAGATCTGAAGGAGGGACATTCAGACAATTATGGGAAGTTCAGAGTAGCCTTTTCAATTTCTATCCCATATCAAGCCCCCAGCTTTTCTCCACTCATACCCCACTGCACTACCACGTGCAGAGGGATGGTCATGCAGCCCACATGGTGGCCTAGGTCAGACACCCAGTGCTTCTGAAAAATAAGGAAGAGGGAAAAATTTTTTTCCAGCTGGGCCATCCCTGAGCCATCCACCTGCATGAACTGTTGTGCCAGGAGAGTGGACAGGGAGGATGAGAGGTTGAGAAGGGACCCAGGAGAGGAAAGTAGGGAACCAAAAGGTGCTAACACCAGAACAGCTTTAGGAGTGAAGAGGTTGTGATTGGTTGCTTTATGATAAGCCAAAATTGTGTGGGGGTGACAGCTGTGTTAGATTAGAGTGGGCACAGCATCCTAGGCTGATGAATTAAAGAATTATTTTTACAACAGATTATAAGTGTAAAGTCTCCTTACATCCAGCTGATGTCAGTAGTGTATCAAATGTTTTATTAGGCAATTGCTGTATAAAATATGACTAAGGAGAACCCTTTGAAATCTTACTGCAGTATACAGCTATTATTGTCACAAATGATGCTCTTGTTTATTGCCACAAAGTCTGCCCTTGTCAGCAAAGACAGAGTGGGCCATGAGAACTAGAATCGCTCTGTTGAGATGTATTTTCATCTACCACTTTTATGTCTCGAAAAGTACTGCAGTTGTCTGTATTTGAAGAAAGTGTATCACATCTTATGCTGATCTTAACTTTCTAAATGAAACTTGTGGGGTGATTGAGGTTGGCATGCTCATTCATGAGGAAAAAAAATCCCAAAACAACCCAGGGAATCTTGGCATTTACACTTAAATTGCACATCTTGTATGTGGGGTGTAACACAAGGCTGTGTTTCCCTACACCAGACCATGCGTTATGTTGCGCTTCTAAGCGTCAGATGATGCCATGAATTAATGAGCATTCAAGAGTTTGATAGTAGAAACTAAATGTGCTCAACACTCAGCATGATCCAAACACTAAAAATTCATGCCTGTGCTCGTGTTCACATATATAGAAACATTATTACAGGCTTTGATACTGCATTAATATAAACTTCCAAAGCAAAGTGCCTACGCTTTGAAGATAACCTGGAAAGTCTGGCTACACTTGTTATTGTATGGAACTTCAAAGTCAAAGTGAGTAGCAGGGGGTGTTTCAGGGACTGATGGGGGAGCAGGCCTTGTGTCCTGCCACGCAGAGGACTATTAAACAGGCTCAGTTGCCTTGGGAAACATACCTTGCTTTGCAGCCTGAGCTGTCCCTTCACCTTCCCCAGAACAGCAGGTTTTTTTGTAAACTGGATCAGTTCCCAGTTTGGTTGAGTGCAAGTCACAAGCAGTTGTGCTCGTACACAAGGGAGAGATGTAGTGGTGGGCAGGTACAGGTGGGTGGACAAGAGGTCGGAGGTGTTGCCATGTCACCTAGTTAGGTTGTCTTCACAAATGCAGATAAAAGCACAGGAACATTCATATTAACTATTTAACGTGCCTGTTTAGAGAACAAGGCAAAGCAATGTGGCAAAGTACCAGTCACTGTAAGGACCTCAGCAGCTTGTCAGCTGGGTATCATCAGTGTGGTCTGAGCAGCATCAACACAGCTGGGGGTGCTCTGGCAGCTGTGGGCAGCAATGGGTGCTGGTCTGTGCACATGTGTACAGAAATACCGTGTTTGTGTCTGGTTTGTAGACCTCTTATTCAAGGCTGCAAACTATTTACTTTACTGAAATCCGTTGAAAGCCAGTACATCCCTGAGTCCATCACTTTGTCCCCTTAATTTCCATGAGGTACTGTTTTACTTTTCTGACATTAATTCATTATATAAGCATTTATATGACATCAACAGCATTGCATTACACTGCTTGCCAAATGACAGAACATGACATAAGAAAAACTACTTTGGTGAAAAGCTAAGGATTTAATAGTCCTTTGATGATGATGGAAGTTATTATTCAGAATAAGAAAGTGTTTCAGAATGAGGTTTCTGGAAATTAAAACACTAGGTGGTACAGCAGTCTGATTTAATTTACAATCTTTTCATCACGGTGAACATATTTCCAATTCAGTAGCAGGCATCTAATGTTCTATGATGTTCTGTGATGTTGGTTAATGATTTCTCAGATATTCCATATTCACCAAAGCTTTTCTCTTTACAGCTGTTCTGTAGGTGAATTTGCATTTTAATTAAAGTGTTTAAATGAGTGATATTAAAGCCTGGAAAAGGGAACATAATTTTCACATCCTCTCTAGTGTAATTTTAAAACACTGGATTTAATCCATTGTATGACATTAAAGTTATCATCAATTTATGTTTATTATTTTAAAGTTTATTTAATATTTGATCTATTTTAATTAAGAACTGTAAATTTAATGTTGTTTAATTTAAATTAATATAAGCATAACTACTATACTTTGTGAAACACATGACTTCCTGAATCTTTATGATTTTGTTCTTACCGTGTTACTAAAATCTAAAGCTTTAAGTATAAGCCTCATAAACCACACCATTTCATAAATATTAGTAAGTGATAAATTAAATACATTGCATCTATCACTTCAAGAGGGTTTGTCCCATTTCTTTCTGAGTGATGCACTCTAAGTGGCAAAAGCATAAATCCGTAAACAGATGATTAGATAGTAGAATAGCAGAGAAAGGCAGCCAACTACCATTTAGAGTTAAATATATAATTACTATACTATACATGGCCCTAAAGGAATGCTCTAAAGACTGCCGCTTTCAGTTTTTCGTCTTCTGGAAAGCTCTAACTAGATTCTCCACAAATTTTTCTAGAGATCCAGCAGGATGGCCACATCAGGCCTACTTTTGCTGTTTTTGTCTTAAAAACTTTAATTCCACACAACTTTTCCTTGAAGGACTTTTTCTTTTTTCTCTCAGTATGACAGAGATCACTGGTGTTCCAGTGAAAAGTTCTGTCAACAAAGATAAGACATAAAATTATTCTCTTAATAATCATTGAAATAAAGGAGGAAAACAGTAATATTTAAGGCAACTCACTTGTGGAGTTCGTACTTTGTATTCCTGCTAGGAAATAAGATTTCCTCCACAGCTGATCCTCCTTCCCAGGGCAGTTCATTTGTTTCTTGATCTCAGCTGAAGTCTGTTTACCCATGATGACAGACCTACTGACATGTGTCAGTAAGGTCCATCTTTTCCCATCGCATTGATTGTATGAACACAGTTCTTCCCTTTGTTTTTCTGACCTTCTAGTGTGTTGCTCCTTAATTTTTCAAAAGACGCATTCTATCATCAAAATGGATTTCTTTTAACTCAATGTTAACTTCATTCAAAGTCATTCAAGCAAAGCATAGAAGTGGAATTCAGAATTATCCTACAGGTTTGTAGCAGGCTTACCGAGTATCTTGTGCCACCAGACCAAAAGTTACCGTCTGCACTGCAGACAAAAAGTCTTTAGGTTTTTGAAATTGGATTTTGTAATCTTAGACTGGTGTGATCATGTACCATTGTATCTTCCTTCTGCACTCACAGTTATGAACTGCATAAAACATTTCCTTCAGAGGTATCTAGTATTCTTACAGGTGCAGTGATTTGGGCAATATTTGTTCTTAGTTGTCTTACATAGCTTCATTAAGCATAGAGTATTACTTTTTGTATCTTAGTTTTTGAACTGAACAGCATTTATTTTCTAAATAAAAACAAATTTCAGGTGCAAAAATCTGCTTCTAAGTAGTGAAACTTTTTTTTTTTTCTGTGTTGGGAATTTCTTACACTGTGATATGATATCTGTGAAAATGGGGATGAGAAAACCAAAATAGTTTTGTATTACAATACATTTGTTTTATGTTTTGAGGGAAACACGGGTCAGACGTGCCATTGTCTTGTGTGTCCCACAAGTTTGCCAGGAGCAATTAAAGAAGTTGTGGGTTTCATGCTGCTGCATCAACCACTTCTTTCTCAGTTCAAAACTCAAAAGGAGGTATTGGCAGCCTGGGTTGCTCCGTGGTCTCGATTGTGTTACTCTGGTACTCAGTACCTGCTTTTTCTGTTTCTCGGGTGGCAACCTCCTCAGCAGTCAGGGTGCCAGAGGTAAGGCCTTTGGCCAATTGGATTGCAGTGATTACTTGCTGTCCCTGTTTAAGGTGATACTTGAATTTGTACAAATCTGCCTTGATATCTCCCTCTGCCTACATGCTCAACAGTAACAAATTTAACTGTAAATAAAGACTGCTTTTAGCGAGCTTATAGGTATAAACTATTTTGACAGAGAGTATACAATAGGTGATAAGACCAGATAGTATTTAACTGGAAGAGGTATGAAAAAAAATAGGAATTTTCCCTCCCTCTCCTGTTCCCTCCCCCACTGATCTTTGGATTGGCATCCAAAGTGAGTATCTGAAAGCAGGCAGGGAAATTTGCATGTTAAAATAAGTGGTTTTAGGTTTTGTTCTATAAAAAGTTAGTTTAAGGCTTCAGGTTACAGTGAATTAATTATAACATCTAGTTAATAGAGAAGACAATAGATATGAATCAATTAATATTTTTTTCAGTTTCAGGATAAACCCAGCTTTGACACCATTTTTTTGCCGGTATTTGCAGTTTTCTTTTCCTCTGTGCTATTAGCAAGTGTATAGGTTTTTATGGCATTAAAAAAAAGGTAAATCAGTGGATCCATAATTTTTGTCTTTCCTGAGAAAGGTTTAAAAAGTTATTTGAACCTGGTTTACTCTTAGAATACATATTAAGAAAGAACTATGTGGAAGACATTAAAAAGGAGACCGAAAATTAAAATTGACATACAATCTTGGTATATATATGAAGAGTGTTAAAAAAAAAAAATAGACCCAGAAAAATTTTTCTTTTTTGTTCATATTATTTTCTAGCACTACTCTACTTTATAACAGTTAATATTAGAAAGATTATCGTACCATTAGATAATAATATAATGCAAAATAATACTGACATATTAACTGATTTACAATATGATTTGAAAACCTAAGTAAATTCTATTTTTTATATAATCAGAAAAATATTCATGTTCTTTGAAGTAGAGTCAAAGCAGAAACTATTTAAAGCATGTTGCTGAATATTTTCAGCTCTGCTGTTGTAGCAACAGGCTCAAGAGGGCAGCAAAGAAGCTCCTAGAAGTAAAAGCACTTTTATTAGGAAAGAAATATAAACTAATAACCACTTTCAGTGGAAAGATTGATACTATAAAGTGTCTGAGAAATAATGATTGCAAAGCTAATTGACAGAATGTTCCTGAAAATGTGTTTTTCTACTGTCAGAGTCATCTTCCTGCTGCCTATTACCAATAATAGGATTACTGGAATACAGTCAAATAATACTGTTTGCCTGATAGTCATGCTGAATGAAAAACAATATGACTTAGAGCATCACTGAAGATCTGTTGAATAAAATGTTTAAGTAATACTCTGAAGAGAGACCCAGCCCCCAAGGTTCTCTATGGCAGGAAGACTTATTTTGGACACAGTGCTCTCTGGTCTTTAACAGGGTGGCTCTTGCTGTCCTAAACTGGGGTCTGATTCAACAGGCAGGTCAGGAATGCTCTGCCAGAGTCCCTTTCTTAGCCTGGCAATTAAGGTCCCATCGTAAAGGAGATACAAACTGCCAAATGGAAATGATTTTCAGCACCGTCTTTTCCTGGATCACTGCTTAATCTATTCAGTTACTGTGCAAAACAAACCTGCTCCTTTTCTTCTCCCTCCATCCTGTGTTTGGAAAGTCAAGTGAAAGTGAAGCACTGTGCTGGATTCTGTCCAAAGTTCTGAGTGGATGAGGCTTTTCCCACACCCCTCCAAACCAAAGCTGAGCTTGCTGGGTTTCCTGCACTCCCACATGGGGAAACCAGCAGGTTTAAAGTGCCTCCTGGCTTGGGCAATCAAATTGCCTTCTGCAAACATGAGCATCTCCTATCTAAACAATGAGTTTCTTTGAGTTTAGCCTAAACAATGTGCACTGAGTCATGGAAGTATTTGTGCTTAAGCAGGATTAAAACACAAATCTGCCTCTGGAGAGAGGCAGTGCTTAAATCATTAGGCCAGGTTTTTCTCTGTGAAAACTACATATTTTTTTCTTTGTCCAGTTTCAGTGCCTTGCCTAGAATGTAAATGAATGGAAATTTATGATTACCAAGGTTGACAGGTTAGTATATTTTAAAACAAGATAATTTATTTTAAAGTTATTTTACTGTTAGGAAAGAGCCTTTAGTGACCTTAATTCTATAAAATGCTGCACCACAGGAGAGCAACCCATCAGACTTGAGTTGACTCAATCAAGTACTCCCTCTGCTTCTGATTTCCTTCTGTGCTAATAACCTTAGGAACACATTCTTATTTCAGCATCTTACTGGAGTAGCTCAAAACTTACGGCTGTATCTTTCTTAAACCATTAACTGTATTCATAAACTCACACAGTGGTTTCAATTTACTATCACTGATTAGACTGAGAGACACCTATGATAAATCAGCACTTAAAATTTTTTCTTTTTAAACTTTTAAACTATTTTTAAAATTTTTAAACTCTTTGCAACTTCAGTTGACACTAATTTTGGGCACAATTAATCTCTGCTTTCCCATCTGATGCTGCTCACATATCATGACTTGCCATGTAAAGTGGACCTTGCTTTTCACTGCAGCTTCTGGAAACTTGTGTTAAAAAACAGTAAGCAGAAAAAAACCAAAATTTATTTTAGAGAAAGAGAAACTGACCCAAAAAATAGTTATATTACAATAGACTAGAATTCAGACTTTTTTTCTACACAGTAAAAAAGCATGGTAATTCCAAAATTTGAACTCACAGAGGGAGAAGAAAAAATATTTAATGTTGAGAAGTAAGGAATTACTTTTTCTGGAAATGTTTTGCATGTCCTTATAAAATGCATATACTGTAAATGAGATGTTGAATATGTGGAGCATAACACAGCTATCATACAAATACATCCCATGGTAAAAAGTTGTTTCTGGTCATATTAACTGAAAAAAAATTGTTCATTGCTGATTAAGGGTGTTTTTACTTCTTTTTTGTTGTTTTAGAATAGTATCAAAAAGTAAAGTTATCTGTAGCTCCAAAGTTTAGAGGAAAATGAAAAATGAGCCTGTATAAATTGCATTCAAATTCAGGAATAAAATTATTGTATTTTTTTTCAGTTAAATTACTAAGGAAAAGGAACTTTCTGACGTTGATCTGAATCCATTTTTTAATGTTCCTTCTGTAGTAGTACTGTTTGTAATGTGAAATTGTGCTGTAGTGCTCCTTAATAAATCATTTTAAAATGTGCTGTAATATTCCTAAATAAGTAATATGTCAAGGAAACAGTGCTTGAGCATTCAATAAATGTAATTAAATGGCATTCTGCTCCCTGCGTTTCTCCAGATAAAGTTTTTTGGGCCAGACCACAGAAAGATGCTGAAGTAACATGCAGACATCAGTGATAAGGTTGAAACAGCTGGAGCTGGGCTGCTAGAGCTGCGGTCTGTGCTCTTACCTAAACCTGTGCAAGAACAGTGCTCATACTTGTGCTACCTAAAAACTTGTTGAAGGAGATGCTTACAGCCCCACTGCCTGCCCCACCATACCTGCTAGCAGGCAGTCTGGCAGCTTTATACACTCCTCCTGCCTGAGGGGACTTTGTACTCTGGAATCAGTGCCCCCTGGAATCAGGAGACCCCCTTTGTAAAGCATATGCTGTTGCACAGAAGCAGATGAGAAGCAGCGAGAAAAGCAGAAACCACTGCAGTGTGTTCTTGTAAGTGTTGTCCTGGGTCCCTTATCAGAGGCAGAAGGGAGGAGGATGTGGTGATCAGAATGTCTTTGATCCATGTAAACATGGCAGCGGCTCTTAGGAGCTGGTCATGAATAGCAATGTGTACAAAAGCCCTTTACTGCTGGCGAAGCCTCAGAACACATCATGGGGCTTACTTCATTGAGTCAAGGAAGCCATGGGTGGCTGCAAGTACATGGACCCACTTTATGTTTGTTGCAGCTCACACTGGTGTGGTCCTATGTCACAACTGCTGCTCTGATGTCTCCCATCTGACCTTGCTGTAATTCCTACGTGGGCTGCAAGTATTGAAGGGGCGTTAGCTGTCATTGCACTGTTGGAAAATCAGTTTGATAAATGTGACATAACTCTGCTAGTTTTGGCTGGGGTGGAGTTAATTTTCTTCTTAGGAGCTGGTATGGGGCTATGTTTTGCATTTGTGCTGAAAACAGTGTAGATAACACAGGGATGTTACAGCTGTTGCTGACCTGAGCTGACACAAAGCCAAGGCTTTTTCTACTTGCCACACCACTCCACCCACGAGGAAGCTGCGGGAGCACAAGGAGTTGTGAGGTGACACAGCCAGGACAGCTGACCCCTACTGACTGACCCAAGGGATATTCCATACCATAGGGCAGCATATACAACTGGGGGAAGAAGGAGGAAGGGGGAGATGTTCAAAGTGATGGTGTTTGTCTTCCCAAAACACTGTTAGGTGTGATGGAGCCCTCCTTTCCTGGAGATGGCTGACCATCAGCCTTCCCATGCAGAATGGTGAATCATTTATTTGTTTTCCTTGCTTGCAAGCGTGGATTTTTCTTTACCTGTTTAACTGCCTTCATCTCCACCCACGAGTTTTCTCACTCTTACACTTCTGATTCTCTCCCTGATCCCACTGAGGGGGTCAGTGAGTCAATGGCTGTGTGAGGCTCAGTTGCTGGCTGGGGTTAAACTATGACAATCAGGTAATAGTGCTATAGCTGACTTTTAGGTAGATAATCTCTGTCATTTAATACTCCAATATCTGAATAATAAATACCCTTTATAATACTGCTTACCTTACAAACTCACCAGAATATAATACATGTTCTACAAAAATTGTTTTTCTAGTACTAATACTGTGGGGTTTTTTTCTAAATGTTGCTTCAAAATTCAGTTTGTTGGATTAGGTTTTCCTCTTAAATGGCATTGTTTTATTGTGAGTAGGGTGTTTTGTTTTTTTCAAAAACACTAAAAACATTGTATTTCCCACATAACCAATCTTGTTAGTTCATTATAATTCGAAGGGAATAGATATCCTACACATATGAGCCTAGGAAGGTATTAGTCGATTAAATAAAAAGTGTGCCTTTGTTCAGATACCAGGTGTGTTAATAAAAGGTAATTATGTTGACTGAAAATAAGTAAAAGCTCCATCCAGCAGACATGTACATTTTTTTCCATCACTCTCGGTAACAAATGCCTTTTAATACAGTGGAAAATTACTAAGCAGGTCTGCAATAACTAAGCAATTACTGAAGGCTTTGTTTAAAATTCCTCAAGAGAATGTCACAAAGAAAATGATTAATATTATTTCAACAATGAATACAGTACAGAGGTTTCACATGAAAAATAAGCTCACATTTAACTATCAATTAGCAACTTTAGATATTCTGAAATTGTTTCAGCATTAGTATATTGATTCACTAAATATGAATCAATATGCCTGAAGAAAGATGGGAAGAAACTCAAGTTCTAAACCACTGCACTTTGAGTGAGAATATTGCAGGGGATGTCGACTCTTGTTTAAAGCAGTCAATCTACTGGACTCCTTATTTAGATTGCCTGAAAATTTGGCTTATTGGTATGTGGATTTTCCTCCTGCGTGTGAGCTATCAGAATTATTTCCATTCAAGGCAATAATATAGGAATAATTGAATGTAGGAATTAAAATAAGGGGAGTGGTACACTATACCCCTATATATTTTTTTTGGTCAGAAGTAAAGTAGCTTTTAAAAAAGGGATAAGGAGTCTTTATTTTGGCTTTTTGTACCAAATGCCTTTTGTAATGAATGCTGTTGGGCACAGTTGAAGGTCTGTGGTCAGTGCTGAAGGGGTCTTAAAATATATATACATCTAGCATATAGAAAATGTTACTTTCAAATTCAGGCTAACCTCGGGTCCTTGCTCCTGCTTCTGTAGCATCAGGGTTGGATTCAGTCCTGGGACATAACAGAAGGGGTTAAAAACTCCTTCAGACTCCCAGATTGTTACCAAAGGGTTTCAAACATTAAAAAAATTGAGTTGTAACATAGCTATAAGTGAAGATAGGTTGGTTTCTGGTCCACTCAGCACACCTTTGATTACCCGGAGCTAACAGGGGTGGTGGACCCTGCGCCAATGTCAGTGGCAGAACCCTGAGCAGGATAAGGTTAAATGTTTCTCTTTTCTTTTGAGTGAAATTGGCTGGTGGATAGCCTTAGCACACACCCTGTGATTTTAGCTGGCAGGAGGGAGACTTCCAAAGCTCCCAGCTAAATATGAAACACTCATTTTTACTTTGATTAAATCATCTGCTATGATCCCTAAGGTAGGAATTACACATTGTTATGATAGTTGTTCTCCAAATAATGCACATAACACCTAAATGTTGTAAAGATGAGTCCCACTTTCAGCGGAACACCCATGTATCCAATTTGCTTGAACACCTGCTGTGATTCAATGCTCACCTCTGTAGGCTCCCAGATACTTAGTAGCTGCCTTAGTTGTAAAAAAGTAACTATAAAAGCCAGTGAAGCTAGTGGGAAAACAACAAAACTTAAAAATTACAGAGTAGAGATGTATTTGTGACACAGTCAAGAGCAACTCACGACGAGATTTGACTCACTCTGTGATTTTTACCACAAGTAAACAATGTCCTCAGGATTGAAAATAAAAGCGTTCTGACTTGTCAACAGCAAGTACCTAAAATTATCACAGCTTTATTATGAGACAGAAATGTCCTCTTGATGCCTATGTTAAAAGTTAACTCACAGCAAGACCTAGATCTGTGAAAGCACTGCCATGCAAGGAAATCTAAAAATGTTCACGGAACAGTCATCAGGGAAACATTTTGAATGGCTTTTGAAGTTTTTGTGTGTGTAGTGTTTCAGTAGAGAGACTTGTGCCCACAAAGTCTACCATCAGTACTATGAATTACACTAATAAAAGCTTCTCTTTTAAAGTGAGGCTTTGGGTCTCTTCACAAGAGGGAAGATTCTAAAAGAAGAACAATGGAAGGAATGAGGTTATTAGTCTGTTTTACTTTTTAAGTGTTTTCTGTCATCACCTCAGACAACCATTTCTGCCCATACATATACTCATTCTTCTGCTGTCTGAGAAAAGAAAAACTAGTTTTTCCATTTATCTAATTGGCTTTATACTACTGTAAATTATCATGTTTATGTACTGCCATATTTTCAGACCCTGTATATCTTTTTGGTTTAATTGTATGAGTGAACAATTGGTTTCTGTCCAGAGGTTAAGGTTTTTTTCAAGCTTTTTTTTTTTTTTTTTCAGTATTTAAATGATGGATAACCTTGTAGAAGAGAAAAACAGTCAAAGTAAATGCCATTGGTTCCTTTGTCTCACTGGGTCATGCTCTGCTTTAAATGTATTTAACCTGGACAGAACCAAAGAGGTGAAACCTAATTTAATAGCTATCAAAGGTAGAAAGCTTGCAGGAAAGTCTGTGGTTTAGACTCAAATCTAGTGAAGGGGAAAAAAAGGAAGAAAAATCCCAAACAAACCAGTTGCGTCTTCGGCAACTCTAAGGAAATTTTCTGATTTCCTGCCTAAACTTATTAATGGGCAGTTTAATCACTGGCTCTTCCTTCAGTTTAAACAGCTTATCTCTCTCCCCTGTATTTATCATCTTCATTCAGCTATTGCCAGAGTTAGTATCTTTACCCATCATTTTTCTGTAACAAGCAAGCCAATCTTTCCTGGCCTCTTACAAAGGGGAAGTCTGCAATGCCTGTGTCTTCATGGAAAAGAACAGGATTTCAAAGAAAAATTAAGTCCTCTTCTTTTCATCTATTCTGACACACTTCAAGCTAATTTTTCTTGGACTTAATATGGACAGAGATGTGTACTTGTTTACATATTATAACCTGGTAACTTTTCACTCCTCGGATCATAGAATGGTTTGGGTTGGAACATTAAAGATCATCTTGTTCCAGCCCTCCTGCCATGGGTAGGGACACCTTCCACTAGACCAGGTTACTCAGAGCCTCATCCAATCTGGCCTTGAACACTTCCAGGGATGGAGCTTCCACAACATCTTTGGTCAACCTGTTCCAGTACCTCACCACCTTCACAGTGAATAATTTCTTCCTTTTATCTAATCTAAACCTGTTCTTTTTCAGTTTAAGGACACCCCTTGTCCTATCACTATCTGCCCATGTAAAAAGTCCCTCTCTGGCTCTCTTGGAGGCCCCATTTAAGTACTGGGAGGCTGCTCTAAGGTCTCCCCAGAGCCTTTTCCAGGCTGAGCCATCCCAGCTCTCTCAGCTGGTCTCCAAAGGAGGAGTGCTCCAGGCCTCTGACCATCTTTGTGGGCTTCCTCTGCATGCACATCTGCAGGTCTTTGTCCTTCTTAGGTTGAGAGCCCCAGAGCCAGACACAGCCCCTACTCCAGGTGGGGTCTCACAAGAGTGGAATAGAGGGGCAGAACCAGTTCCCTCAACCTTCTGGCCGCAGTGCTTTGGATGCAGCCCAGGATGCTGTTGGCTTTCTGGGCTGCAAGTGCACATTGATGGGATGGGTCATGTTGAGCTTCTCACCTACAAACATCTCCAAGTCCTTCTGGGCAGGGCTGCTCTCAATCCATTCATCCCCCTGCCTGTTTTGATACTGGGAGTTTTCCCAACCCAGGTGCAGAACCTTGCATTTCGCCTTGTTGAACTTCAAGAGGTTTGCCCAGGCCCACCTCTCAAGCCTGTCCAGGTCCCTCTGGATGACATCCCTTCCATTATGTGTGTGTTAACTGTGCCACACCGCTCAGTGTTGTTGTCAAACTTGTTGAGAGTGCCCATGTCACCGACAAAGATGTTACATGGCACCAGTCCCAATACTGACCCCTAAGGAGCACCAATTGTCACTGGTCTCCTGGACATTGAGCTGTTGAACAAAACTCTTTGATTGTGACCATCCAGCTAATTCTTTATACCAGGTGGCGATCAGTCAAATCGATATTTCTCCAATTAAGAGACAAGGATGTCCTGCAGGACACTGTCAAGTGCTTTGCACAAGTCCAGTTGCTCTTCCCTTCTCCATCAATGCTGTAACCCCTTCATAGAAGGCTACCAAATTTGCCAGGCACAATTTGCCCTTAGTAAAGCCATATCGGCTGTCACCAATTACTTCCTATTTTCCATGAACCTTAGCATAGTTTCCAGGATTCTTCATCACCTTGGCAAGCATTCCATGAAGGTTTATACTTTCTTGTTGTCTGTGAGTTACTCTCCTTGCATATTCTATAATCACGTACTCTAATATATATTCTTGCACTATTTTTTACAAAGGTAATGCTTTTACAAGTTTTCTCTTATGGGAAGTGTAGGCAGAGGTTCTGAACCCTTCATCTTCAGAAATATTATTGGAAACAAGTTTAAAATTTGCTGAGAGTCCTTGTACAGTATCAATTAATTGATTTACACTAAATATTTGAAAAGACCTTCTAGCTCCATCAACTCCACTGACCTCAGCTAAGAATCCCACACAATCAAAATGAAAAGATATTTGTCCCAAAGGAAATATCATTACATTCATACACTTTTCCTACTCTACTACTCATGGTGCTTACTAGCATTTTATTCTGTGTATTTTGATTTTTAGTAATTCATTTAAAATGATGACTTTTGTATTATTTCTGTGTATGTTTTTAACCTTGCATATGCCAGGGATCCCATAGGAATGGCCCTGAAAAGATTTATTCTTTCATGGCTGTTAACCTGAAGATTCAACTTTCAAGGAAAAAATACCTGCATGCATCTCACCTGCCTTACTAATTCATTAATAAATGTTATAGGCTACAGTCAAAACCTAAATGCTAAGTACTTATGAGATAATCAGGAATAGTTTACCCACAAGAAGCTAGTAAAGCACAGAGCCACTTCTTACAATTAATTTGAACAAGTCAGAAAACAGAAATAGGTTATTGGGTCTTCAAGAGTACAGAACTGTCTTAACTATCTCAGGTGTTACTTGAACATTTTCTACCCTCTAGTGAAAAGTTACTCTTGCAGAAGAAGGTTAAAGAGACTGTTCTTTAAATCTGTGAATTATAACAAACGGGGTAAGAAGTTTATTTCTACTGCTACATGTAAATTGGTAAGTTTTGTCATTATTTCTCCCGTCCCAGTTTTGCATGGGTCACCGAACAGTAGTTACAAGGTTGTCTTGGTATGAATTTCCTCGTTTTAAACAGTCCTTGTCATTGTAGAAGTAAAACAGTTCTTGACTGAAAAGAGAACTTCAGAGAAAAGAAAGTCATGACTGAAATTCTGAGAAATCCTTCAAGAAAAAGAACTGCTTTATGTTCTGTGTTTTATGGACAGAGTCAGCTGAAATGCATATGGCAAGGAGAAGAGGTTGAAAGTAGTGTTATATCTCTTTAGTTAACAATAGCTTTTTTGCTCTTTGTTCTGCACAATCTTGGTCAGTTTAGCATGGTAAAATAAAATTCTCTCTAACTAAGAGGGGTCCAAACAGAAGTAGCAAATCAGTACTGAGGGAGAAAAAACCACATATCCATCTTCTCATATCACAAGTGCCCACACAAGAGTTAGTCAGTTCGTATTTATTAAACAAATAAACCTTTAGCTTCACGGTTTCCTGGAGATTTTATGGCCTGCGAGGGAGCAAAGCTAAGAATGCCAATAACTGAAGGAAGAGCAGAGATGAAAAAGAGTCAGAAATGATTGAGAGCTGAAGAAGAAAGGTGATTTGAAGCATGGATGGATTCATTACCACCACTTTTCTCAAAAGAGTTTTCCTTCCTACTCCCAAACCAGCAGGCAAAGACTTCTTTCTGGTTTAAACTGATTTCAGTATTGGGGAGGAGAGGCAAGGCTTTGTGGTCTTTTGAACTTCACCTGCTTTATGGGGAAAAGAGTTTTATAATTACATTTTTGAGAAGGAAGACATACTAGAAGCTGGACCTTTTTTCTCTACTGAGTTTGTTTCTATAGAAATTGTTAAATAAGTAATGGAAGAGTGTGTCATCTTTTTTTACCCGGCACAGCACAAGCCAAGCCGTGAAGAAACAGAATGCCGAGCTGAAGGGCTCTCTCTCCTTTCTTCAATTCAGAAGGTAATAGGGAGCAGCAGGAGATGCAGCCCTGCATAATTTTTTTTTCTGTCAGAGAAGATGCTAACTAAATGGATGGAGAAAGTGAGAGGAAGCAGAATAGAGTCCTTATTTCCTTCGATTCTTTGATCTAGGAGTGAGGAAAGGATCAGCTTTTCTCTCACGTCCCTGCATTTCCAAATACTTGTGCTAACAAGCACACGGATAGCCCCGGGAGTGCCAGCAGCTTGGGTAATTGCACACACTTGTGCTGAAGTGCAGAGAGTGAGCAGAAATACTTGAGAGGGACATTTGCGTTGTTGTGATCAACCTCTCTATAAATTCTGGTATTTCAGCTGATCCAGATATAACTCTTTTGTGAGTCTCTCAGCTAGCAAAAAATTCCTTTGATTTGAAGTCAAATTGGTTCTTGCTTTTCATATGCATACTCAGTGAGAGCTGGCATTACTCAGAACCACTGCAAATGTGCCAGATGCCACCGCTAGTCACTGTTGTCAAATATAAGATGGATCTGTCATATACATTTCAGTTTCTTCTGGCCAGAGTCAGTCAAGAAAAAGTAGTGATGTATTAACTTTAACTCCTGTTTCCAGTATTTGCTGAACATTTTAACACCTGGGGTAATATCTGGCTTTCAGGAGCAAGAGAACATCTTTGGGACTTCCAGATAGTAGTGTTTGAGGCTCTCTAGCTCTCCTGGGGTTTTTTTATTTATTATTAGGTTTTTTTGGTTTTGTTTTCAGTTTTGTTTTTGTTTTGTTTTCATTTTTTGGTGTTTTTTGGTTGGTTGGTTGGTCTTTTTTGCGATTTTGATTTTTTTTTTTTTTTTGGTTCATGGCTATGGACAGGCAAACTAAGAACTGAAGTGGCAGAGGGTTTTATTTCTGTACTTTTGTACTTTCCAGGAAGAACCTGCAGTTCACGTCTCTACTCACATCAAGGTTATAAGCTTATGGCATCATTCTGGGAACATTTGCCACAGAACCCACAAAATACTGCTCTTTTTCTCTGGCCTCCAAAACCCATGGATTACATTGTCTTGCCTCCTCTATGATTTTGGGGCTAGGAGACTTATCAAATGGAACAGCTGAATTTGAAACCTGAATCTGTCACTCAGTAATTGACTTGAAATAAAACTAATATTTTGTTTCTACACAGTACAAAATTAAGTCATTAAAAGTAATCAAAAATAAAGCACTTTCATAAATAAATAATTTCTTATTCTGTATTTGATTGTGGGCACATTTCAGTGTTTAACCCACTCTAAAAATTTTCATTAAAATAAAGAAATCTTTCTAACCACATATAATAATACAATGAATTAAAGAACAAGATTTCTGCTGTTACTCATATATACCCACCTACTTAACAATGCAGCACAGGTTAAATTTGTTTGATATAAAATGTTTTGAAGAGGTAGAAATAAACCAGAGTAGCCTTAAATTTTGGTGTTAAGATTGTCCAAGATACAATAAAAAATGTCTTTGAATGCTTCCTGTCTTATTGTCACATTGCTGGCATGTGTTTTCTCCACATTTCCAAGGAGAATTTACCTTAAGAGCCTCACTCATCTTTTTCACGTACATGTAACTGTTAGAGAAGAAACAATTTGGTATTACTACACCGCCACCTTGCTGCACTATGGTCACGGTCTCTCCTCAATCACGAAAAAGTGCTGTTAATATACGGGTCCAGGGGCCTGGTCAAAGCACAGACTAGAAAGCCTGAGAAATGGAAGCCCCAGCTTCTATTCCAAATGGGGAATATCAGCAATTAATGTATGCATTTTAGTTTGTTTTCACTAGATGCAGTGATCTCCAGTGCCTAGACAAATTCCAGATCAAGGGTATGGATGTACAGAGAAAATGACAAGGTACTTACAGAGGTATCCTGAATGGGCACTGAAAAACTGAGAGATCAGAAAGAAAAGACATTTTTGAATTTTGTTCTCATTTTTCCACCATTTCGCCCCCCCTGCCATCCCACCCCCCCCATTTATGTATAGGAGACATAAAATTAAAGCTTAAGTTTTAATGGGAGACAAAATGAATTAGTCCTTTAAGTACTACAAGAACTATGCTCAGAAGGGACTGGATTACTGTAGATTGTTATTAAGAACAGTAGCTGACATTATTAATTGTGTGTGGGAAATGTGGTGACAGCATTGTCCAATAAGTTCAGGGTTAAGTTATGAGAGAGTCTTAGTATTCAGAGGTCCTTGAAAAATGGGACCACTGTTTTTCAGAAGCTCATCCAAAGAAAAGGTATCAAAATATTAAAATATTACCTGTGCCCTCTGCTAGTTTTCAGGACTTAGCACATATCCCAAAGCATATAATGCAAAATAGCTGCAACATATTAATTAGCACTAACCAGCACTAACTGAAGTTTTATTACTTCCTTGTGAGTAATTTTTTAGCCTTTGGCTAATTCAAAAAAATCTCACAAATTTTCACTTGGAAAAGATTTTGTTGTCATGTAAAAAGCAAGCAGTTTTTCTGGCAGTAAATCTGAAAAAATTGACTTTACTAATGATCTGCCATTCTCTTTCAGCAGTATGAGTTAGATTGAAGTGTGCATAAGGATTAGCTACTTTTAGGGAATGGCAACTAGTAACTCAGTTGCAGGGAGATCCTTTATCTTGCATATTATTGCAAAAAAATTTTATTCATTTTCATACATATATATATTTCAGCAGCAAACCTAATTTAAAAAGAGTTCATGTTAAAAAATGAACAGCAAGCAAAAGCCCGTTGCTGTGACTGATTGCATTATTTACAGTACTGCTTCAGGTATAACCAGGATTATTTGTCTTTCTGACAGTACCACAGTGATATGAGATACAATATGCTAATATGCTTATCTTGGGTTATAAGGTGCTATTAGTCCTTTCTTTCTTTCAGTCTCTTAATTAGTGACTTGTTTAAAGTCATCCATCTTTGCTCACATTTATGCAAATATTCCAAATTATTAACAATAGCATCAATTTTTTTTAAGAAAATATTTTTGTAAAAGCCTTATGTAACCACTCTTGTTTACATGGAGCAGAAACTTACTCTGTTAATAAATCTAGATGTTTTGAGGAATAAAGAATTACTTCCAGTGAATTTAATTATACATATGTGCTGTGTCAATAAAACATAAATGAACACTTCCATCAATTGTACATCAGTATTTCCTCAGAATACTTTGGAGTGGCACACAAAATAAGCAGTGCTGACAGAATGGCCAGCATGAAGCTAAGTGATTATGTATTTATACATTTTTCAATCACAAATTATTCTATTTGCATTGAATTAAAAAGGAGAAAATAGTAGAAAAATATAAATCTATTAAATATCTGTTTTCTAAAGACTGACTGGTAGCTTCCCTTCAGTTTTGTTTGTGTTCATTGATGATCCACGAGGGACTGGAGAGAGGTCAGAAATCCCTTCCCCTCTTTTGGAGAAGGAGGTACCTGAGTGGAGGGCAAGTAGGAGTAGACAATGCTGAGCAGACCCAGTTGACTCTTCCCTGACCTGTGAACAGGTCTCTGTTCTCTTCATCTCTCCACTTCTTCACTTGCTTCCTTTTAGAGCTTTGTCAGTGACAGTGAGAACAATTTATTAAAATCTTGTGAAGGAAGATGTTGTGTGGTCAAAGCATCCACTCAGCATAATTCAACATACTCTAACAAGAGGTTATAGGGGTACATTTTGTTCCACCTCATGCCATGGCATTTCCCAGGAGATGGCCCTTTAATGCCTACTTGGGTTCTGCAGTTTCCCCAATGGATGTGACTCTGAAGTCTAAACCTGGTGTTTATGAATATGGTGAAAGTGCCTCTATCCTTGCTGATCTTACTAATGAGCTGGGTGTTTATTTTGCTATGCACTTATGTCAGCTTAATACTAAGGGCCTGAGAGGCTTTGCAAGACTGAAAAAACCCTAAAAGTTTTAATGAGCTTTGAAAATGAATTCTTACTGGTTCCAAAACAGTATGTGGAATGACTGAGAGAAAAGCAATGTGACGTAATTCTACTCATGTATGAACTAAGGGAATATTGCATTTGAGCACACTTATAATTAGCTTTGTAACAAAGCTGATAAGCTGATTTTATAAAATTGTTTGGCTGGTTTGGCTGGTTTTTGAAAAGGTGCTTTCAGATTATTTTTCTTTGTGGACTTGTTTTTTTTGTTTGTCTTTAAAGAATCATAAGTTTATGAATTATTTTCATTACAAAGTACATGCAACAAGTCTGGAATAAGATATCTGAAAGTGAACCATTCTTCTGAAATGTCTTTATCATGTCTAATTTCAGTGCTTCTGAGAAGCATGGAAACAAAAAGGATGTTTTCTTTAATGTTAAAATGAGCCCCGTTCACAGCTGAGGAAGACTTCTTTTGTAAAAAAACAAGAAAATAATTTTCATGAAACAACAATTCTGTGGTTTTCTTTGGAACTTCTGACAAAATCAGTACTGTACTTTTATCTGTCCTTTTGTGAAAAGCTAATTGTAATTTTTAAAGTATTATTTCAAACCTCAATTATCAATATTTTTTACTGCTTTCAGACAAGGAATATATAGAAAAGGAAATATTAAAAACGAGCGCCTTTTTTCTGCTTCTAAAGCAACATAATGCATTAAAATAGGAATTTACCTGTTATTATGAAAAAGCTCTCTGCTATCACATAAAAAGGCAGATCAGCAAATGAAATAGAGGAATTGAAATAATTACTGTTCTGCTTTTTCAGAATATATTCTGTCTGTCAGAAAAACCATCTGAAAACTGTAGTTTGCTAGTGTGCAGTATATTGGTATTCATGTAAAAATGTCAGAACACTAAAAGCAAATTGACTTTATTTAGAAAAAACTTTAAGAGTGAGTTTCAGTAGTTTGTGACTGATTACAGCTCTAAAAATCTACAGTCTCTTGTCCAAAGACCTTTCAGTCTGTATTCTAAATTATATACAGTTAATGGGAATATGCAGTAGTTCAAAATTAGTTACTGATCAGTATCTGTAATTTTAAATTATATGCAGTTAATGGGAATATGCAGTAGTTCAAAATTAGTTACTGATCAGTATCTGTAACCTGCAAAATACTGGGTTAATTCCCTGTTCTTAGGGAGCTGTGTGTCTTCAGGATATATTATGAAACAGAAACCTGAGTTTGTATGTAAGACTTGGCTTGAAAGCCTAGGAAATACTTTATAAGTCCAGCAAGCATTACTGGAGCAAGGAAAACCAAGTGCAGAGCATTCAGAATAAGGAAAAATGTTATAAAGGTCAAGCAAAAAGAGAGAAGCAAACTTATGACACTGAGGAAATGCTTTACTTCTTTAAGGCATTATTGTCTGTAGGCAGTTAGGGCACTTCAGGTGGAAAGTTTTCTGTTGAGTTTTAATGCCATGATATGATAAGACTTCTGCTGGTGCACTTCTGACTACCCAAGGGCTTTATTTCCATGTTTTTCCTGCCACAGTGTCTTCTTCCATTTGTCTATATGTATTCTGCCTTTTTGTTGTTGTTGTTGTAGTGCAGACACGCCAATGAATTGTTGGTACAACAGTTTGTGTTCATTGTTTGGCTGTATTAATTGGGCATCCTGCATGAACAGAGCTGTGTCCTAAAAAAATGCATTATTAAAGATTCCGTGTTTGCAGTGGTCATACCTCATTATTTAAACACGTTTAGCATGCCTTCCTGTTTAAAGCACAAAAGAACTACTCCAGTATAGATGAGGTAATTACTAAATGTCTCTTACTTGAGAGTGATTCTGCAGGTACACCAGCCTTTTGAAACAATTCCCTTATTTGCTACAAGCATATTTGATCATCTTTGGCGTAGATTTTGTTTGCCTTTAGTTAGGAACAGGTTGCTGCTAAGAAAAGCAAAGGGCAGTTTGACCTAAACCTCTAATCTGATTTTACTGTAGGTCAGTACCTTTGTCATGTTGTTCTGCTCCAGAGCTCCAGCCTTGCATTTCACAAGGAAACAGCCCTTTCTATGACCAGTACTAGCCCTCTGTGAACATGTGTCATTTATCATTTTATTGAAAGCAGCTGAGGATGCTCTAAAAATAGATGTGTAAATGATGGACAGTTCATGATTTGTTGGTATGGCATCAAGACGTGACAGAAGGGACCAAATGAACCAATTGCATCCTCACTGCTGAGGTTACCATGGAAGCTTTAACTCTTTACACACCCTCCATCTCTTGCTCACATAACTTGTGCAGTACACTTTAATTGTTATGGATGAAGCGTATTTCATAGTGTAAAATCTACCTGCCCACATTAACTGAAGCTGTCAGGTATGATTTAGGGAGCTATGTATATTCCATAAATTCTCATGGGAGAATAAAGGTATGTCTGCCAAGGTCCTGAGGCAAAAAAAGAGTAGACATGCAAATTTGAAACGTAACTAAATGCTCATTTGTGTAAATGTATTTAGATAGTGAGAATATAAGGAAAATATCCCCAGCGATGCAACAAAAAGGAAGGAAAAATTAATTAAACACAGGTGAAAAATGAAATCTCTTACCTAAGTCTCTTCAACCCATTTCTTTGTGGCCTGCAAGCATCTCATTTCTTACCCACCCTTCAGTTCAACCAGTCCTCATAGTATCCTCATAACTCTGAAATTTTCTTCCTTTTCTATCATTTCAATATATTATCCTCCTTCAGCTACATACAATATTTAATTTAAAAGTCTCTTTGTTTAATGCAGGCATCCCAAAGCTTCCTGCAGAAGCCACTCCTCAGTTTCTTCCACATACAAACATTGAACTCTATCTTTTCATCTTCACAGACAGTGTGTGGGGAAAATAATGGCTTTTAAGACTTAAATATTGTGCTTTCCCAATTGTTGATACCCTGAGTGGATGTAGTGATAACACTGTTTTTTCCTTTTTAACTTCCTATTTTCTGAACCAAGTAACAGAGAAGTCTGACAGGAGCTGTAGTGAGCCTTCCCTCTTTTATTTCTTTAAACTCAGATTTAAAAAAAGAGGCATATCAACAGGTAGGTAAATGGCAGTATTTAGAGTGTCTCATTTCTGGGACAAATAATTTTCCTTCTTTTCTCAGTATATTTAAGCACCAAAGGAATATTCCTTTTCTCTTTATTTTTATTGACTGGAAGCCAAATAAAGGAGGTAAAACTTTGAATCAGATTCCCTTTGACCTTTCTGATAGTACACAGATAAATCCATTACAGTGTCTCTCTCTGCCTTGGAATTCTTTTCTGCCATGCTCCAACATTTTGTTTTCTCACACAGTTACTACTACAGGTTTTCAAATAAATGCCCGGGTTGGGAAAAGCAAATTTGCCTCATTTTTCTTTATCTTCAGTCTCAGAAATACATGTTCCACTTTGACTTCAACCTGATAAATGAATATGTATTCTGTTTTGCACGGTTTACATATATAGTGGTTATATCTGTTCCTCATGGCAAGCAGTGCCATAATTTTAGCTGAAGCATGACAACCAGATCTAGGTAGAATGGGCTTGTCTTTCTCTGAGTTGAATGTATTGTTATGAGTCCAGGGGTCTGTCTTTGCCTGAAAAAAAATTCAAAAATCTGGGATTTTTTTTGAGCTCGCAGAGTTTACAGAGTACCATGGATGATCTGAAAGTTTTAGCATGTATACAGCAATCTCATGGAATCTCCTAAAGATCAGGCAGCTCATTTAAAGATGTAGCTTCAGGTAAGTTGACATCCGAATATATGGCTACCAGAGATGCTCAGCTGAGTTTTTTGGCAGCTGGTCCTCACTAGGCCCCCCTGCCATATGACTGTGAAGTCAGCAGTTCTGTGCAAACTCCGAGGGGTTCTCCACACAGACCAGGCAGGTAGGACATGTCCCAGCACACTGGTCTCACTGTATTTGTGGTAATGGGTCAGTTGTAGGGAGTGCCAAAATCCAGAAGTTCTTTTACTAGCTGAATACATTTTATGGGTGTGTATTATGCACTACCTAGAAGGTGTTCCAACAGTACATGTGATTCAAAATAAAACCCATCATAGCTGTAGTCTGTGCACACGAACTTGAACTTTTATCATCCTGTTATTTCTAATTGCTTCCAAGCTTTCCTTTCTCCCACTCAATATTTGTAGAGAAATATGAAAGGAGGTTTGGATTCTGATGTGAGAAATTATGTTGAAATACCTGTTCCTTATTCCCAGAATATAAAAAACTAAAGTTTGTCAACTCCAATGCGTTTTCTTTCCCAACTAATACAGTGCTAAATGAGGAGAAATGGTTAATACCAATCAGGCAGCGAATTCAGCTCCTTTGTCCTGGTATGTCTTCCACTTGTTTCTCACAGTGCTTAGATCAAGATTTGATATTACTTTGGGAAAAGATTGAAACTAAGGTAGTGCTAAGCTAAGTTCTTGCATTCTTGATTATTTTTAGCTGCAGGATTGCCAGAAGCCTCTATGTCATGTAGCATCCTGTGCCATTTCATCCAGAACTTTTTGCACACTTTTGCTTTCAAAGGGTTTGTGAGCTTCAACAATTTATTAAGCCATTATAGTTGAGAGTTCTTACGAAGAAAGTCTTTACCTTTAAGATGAAAATTTCAGAGGATTTTGGAGGCTCTTTAATCTTGACCCCATAGTCAGACATTACTTCATAAAGTAGAAGTCTGCTTCTTCCTTTTGAAAATTAAAATTTTTTTCACAGACAGAGTTCTACTCTGCCTTCTCTTTTTCAATCTTTTACAGCAGCCTAGCATACTTAAAGCAATTACAGAAATTGCAACAACAAAATTAGAGTGTTGTAAATACTTTAAGCTTTATTATAGCAGACAGACTGAACACCAGGATGGACAACAGGATGTGCAGATTATACTTTTGGCTCTTTAACTGTGTTAGAAAAAGCAGCTCTCTACCTCTTAGTTTGTTTCCCTGTCTAAATTTCAGCAAGAAATATTCCTGCAAAACACTTTTGACAAATACTTTGAGCTTTTGGGGAAGACATCAAATTCTGTGTACTATTGGGTATAACTTGGGAAGATCACATGTATACAGAAATGAAGCACTTCCCAAAATACACTAATACTTCGGTGAAGTTGAATTCATAGTAGAAACTGAATTTTCTTTGAATAGAATCTGACTCATAGACAAGAATATTTACTGAGTAAAGTGATACTTGTCAATATTCCTCTCAAGGTAACCTACAAGATCTCATTATCTTCTTCAATAAACCACAGTAACAATGAGGCCTATTGCTTTTCACAGTGCTATTATTGCTGTTATCCCAATCACATGAGGTGAGATTAACTATGTTCACAGGATTTTGAAAAGGATGCAATAGGATGTGCAAATAGGGTATTTTTCCTAAACTGAAAATAAAGGATGCAAGAAAAGAAACATAATTGAAAAGCTGTGACTCATTTCTCTAAAAAACCTGAGGTGCATGCCTATTCATGTACCTTCTATTTTTAAAAATGTAATGACAGTTTAAGACTCTCCATCAGTCTGTGTTAAAGCAGGCAGAAATACTGAGGTCTATTTTGTTGTTAATGTCCTTTATTTGATATTATCTGGCCCATTAAACAGCACAGCCTAAATAAGGCACTGGGTTTCAATAAAAGTTGTTTTTTGGGGAGGCTGGGGGGATGGAGGGGTGGGATGTTTGTGATTTTTTAAAGAACTGAATCATACTTTAGTAAGATGAACTTTTTATTTGACTAGTTATCCAGAATACAAGGTGTCTGTTTTAGAATGACTAAAAGCTTTTCCTTTAAAGCAAGTTCCTTGCTTAGCTGTTTCTGCAGAAAAAAAGTTATGGCAAGCAGACTTTCCATTGTGGTCTGTGCTGCCCCATGCAGATTCTAGCACCTGGGAATCCTCTCCCTCCCCTCATCGCACAGACTGTGAGGGAAGGGTAAAAGTATAGCTGTCTCCTGTGTAAGTTAAGACATAAATTATAAACTAGTTAGTAAGTAGGCACAACTTAATAACCAGCTGTCCCTTGCATCGGTTAACAACTAGCTGCACAGGAATATGTAGTAATTGTAACAAGACTAAGCAGTTCCCCATGTTCAGGCTCCAGCAGTACAAGTGTTCCACAGAGAAAATTTCCATGTTGCCATATGCTCTCCAAAAGCACAGCCAACAGGCTGCAAGGCCATGACACAACTGGAGAGAAAAAGTACAGAATACCTCATTCTGTCTTTACCCTTTCATTTTCAGTTAGTAATGTCAAACATGGATCTTGAGGCTAAAATTGTAAGCATCAACATAAAAAAAAAAGAAGTAATGCTTTGCAATCTCCAGCTGACCCTGGTCACCTTTCTAATGCTGGCACACTCTTGTTAAATACTAGATACAAGTGTGCCAGCATGCTGTTTAGTACTCCAGTACGAAATGAATGCTGTGTAGCATTTTAAACTGGTAACATTTTACACCCATTTTGTACTTTTGTAAGAGACTGTATATTACAAATCAGTAGCAAGTTAGGTCCAGTACCTTTGGGACCACTGACTTATGTAGGTCTTATTGCTCCCTGATTGTGTTACTGATTGCATGGGGGTTTTGCTTTTTGATTGTTTGGTTTTAGCTGAGTTCCTTCAATTAGGAGGAGACATTATCTCACATATTATTCCTCTGATCTCTGTGAAATCTCATGCTTTCTCATTCTTTCACCAACTCAAAAGGGGATTGTGTCTATGCTAAGGCAGAAGCAAAAGTGTGTCCATATGAGTGTTAGCCCAATTTATTAGGACATCTTTCTTATTTTCTAACACAGCCAGACCTCAGCCAAAACATTTTATTTTCTACAAACAGATGCACTGGAAATCCATCTGTCTTTTTGGATCCTGTAACAGATGCTATCCTGCTTTCCAGCATCCCTTTGAATTCTGCTCATGGATGACCCATGCTTCATTTGTACTCAATTTTATTTAATTTTCCTGAACCTTGTAATAAAGCTCTCTAGTGTTCAGTAAATTACACAGGATTGAAAGCCAGCCACATGAACTGTTAACATGCAATGAGACACTTATTTAGGGCTCATCTCTGCTAGGGGATCAACACATTCAAGAATAGCATAATTTATATGTTGAATATTTGGCAGCAGCTCCCTCTGTACAAAGCAGTTTATCTGCTGGGATTATGAATTTCTCCAGAAGAGTTCCTGAGGTCAGAAATACATATTTTTGATCAAAATTTGCTGAAATGGATCTTGTCTTAAACATATATACAGACTATGTTAACTGTCCATCCAAAACTGGCATATTAATGCTAAATTTTTTTCATACTAAGAGCAATGGCTTGTCTTGAGTTAACAATATAAATTTATATTTATTAAGAAAATGTAATTGTTTTAGCAAGTCAGGAACTCTATGACTACACCTAATTTCATTTATCTTTCAGTTCAGTGCTTGAAGAACAAAACCATTGTGCAGACATTCTTGGTATTTGTAGGGTTCCTGATGGGACTTTCTTTCCCAGTGCAATGGACAAACAGACTGCGAGTCTCCAGACACTGCTTTTTTTTTCTTTTTTCAGTGAACATGACCATAATATGTGTTCACATGAGTTTGGGATATATGCTGACCTCCATTAAACACTGTACACCTCGGATAATTTTTCTGGCTGAAGCTGATCTTAATTTGAGGGGCCAAATGAGTTTATAGAAAAAGTGGTATTCAATGCTTTCCCAACTAAATAGAAATCATATGCCCACCAGATTTTTCACTTCAATCATGTTCCACTTAAATATAAAGCTTAGGTGTTTTGTTTTATTTTATTAACATCAGTTAGGATATCATACACCTGGGATGACATTCTGAATGTATATAAGAACACAGTCGATGCCTAGGGAAGCTCTTAACCAAAACGAGAAAAAATAGATTAAAGAGTACATCATAAAAGCAATGTAGTCAGTAGTTAGTTTGAATGACACTTAGGTTTCCCACAGCTGTGGAATAATTTAGAATTTATTCTGGATGGTTCTGAAATTCTATATTTGTATGTTAGGAAAATGCATTTCCCAAACTTTTTATGTTAGTTTTGTTTTCCATTTTTAAAAACCTGTTTTAAAAATAGCAAGAACATTTATATATTCAGTTTTCTAGTTAAAAAAATATAAATGTACCAGAGCATCAGAAGTAGGATAATATGAAAGAATGAAAATTAAGTGATTGCTTCAAAGAATTCTAGTAGCTTCAGTTTAAATTTTTTACCCCAGATCATCTTCTGTGAGAAACTGGTTTACAGAGATGTATGAATAGACAAGAATAAGTGGGATCAAATAGAAGAAAAATATATTGGGGAAAACACTGGGTTGGGGTTGAGTTCAGCTTCTAGAGAATGACAAAGTATTAGAGTTCAGGGGGGTGTGCTCTAATTTTTAAAATTTATTTCTTTCATTTTAAATAAAAAATTAAAATTTTCAGTAAATTGCAATGCAAGGGACTGGAATAGGTGGATTTCTGAGACCTTTTAAAATTGTACAACTGGGTCTGCATTCTTTGAAAAAAATTCTTTGAAAATTTCTTTTAGTTGATGCTTCCCTCAGAACATTTTTTTGCTAGCTATATTTTAAGTCTTCTATGTCAAAAGCAAATATGGGGGGGGTTGTTATTGTTCTCTTGTATAGGCCATGTTTTCTATGGATTCATTCAGCTTCAGTGATCCCATTTTTGGAACTTGAAGTGTAAGTTCTGTATGAATTTAACTCTCAGCAGCACCTCTGATAGTGATTACTAAAATATGGCTCTAGTTTCAGATAATTATTATATTAAATCTTTAGCTTGACACTTCCATTACTTTTGCAACAACATGAGGTAGTGATTGGGGAATAGGACAGAGTCAAAACTTCATGCACAGAACAAGTTTCACCAAGTCATCAGAATGAGGAACAACTCTGCAAATTGTGCAGTTTTTCAAAATGTCTCAGAATTTATTCTGGATCATTGAAAATTCTCCTCATATGTGTGAAAAAAACCAAAGCAAGGACAGTCTGATAATCTTGTCTTAGTTTAAGACAATTTAAAGGAGAACTCTGGACTGAGTTGCCTCTCTTTATAGGTTCAACCAATTCCTTTCCACCAAAAAGGAACAAATACCAGTAGATGTCAGTGAAGAAATAAGTTTACTATTAGAAGGAACAGCAACAGCCAAGAGATAACAGCAAATAACCACCACATATAAAACTGCTGAATCTCTCAGACTCCCCGGAACAGAGACACCCAAAACCACCAGGTACACCAGGATGATGCTACTCAGCCAAGTGTGTGCTTCAAAGGACAAAGGGAAGGATGGTGTCAGTCCTTCCTCCCGCCCCTCTGTGCTCTGCTCATCTTCTCAGCTGGTGAAATGCCTTCCTTGTGGCAGGAGAATGACAGGAGCAGGCAAGGCAAGGCAGCTGGGCTGGGGCAGCTCTAATCTTCTCTCCTGGAGTGGGGCCCAAGCAGCTAAACCTGAGAACTGCAATGTCTCCAAGTGAGAAAAAACAACTAAAAGAGACCCCAAAAAGGAAAAGCCTCTGCCTGCCCTGTCTTGGCCCTAAAGCAAGAAACCAAGAGCCAAACCATGTGGCCAGAGAGCTCTGCTTAAGCAAAGACCAAGAGCCCAGCGAGGTAAAAAATACAAATGGCAGAATGGCATGAGCTGCCTGCCTGAACAGACTTTAAAGTGCCTGCAGTACCACCCCTCCCCCCTTTTCCAGAGTCTGAAAGAGACAATAACAATTTTGAGCAGAGATAGATATGGAATGCAAGGGCGTTTTGGGTTACTCATGGCACCTTCTTTAATTGTAGGGTTACCCACAACACCTTCCATGTCTGAAGAACATCTTTAATTGTAGGCCTATCTCAAAAGTTTTCATACTTTGTTAATTATTGGGTTGTAGTATGATGAAATTTTTGTTCCTTTACTGTCCATTTAATTTTTTTCAGTGAGAAGCTGTGAAATGCCTAATATTGATGACTTTTGAAAGCCATTATTATTAAGCAACTATTAAGTACATTAATTAACATCTCATTGAGAAGAAGGATCAGCATTACTCTGACATCACAAAATTAATATTGTTAGAACTGACACATAAATATCTAGTTCATACTCCAAGACTCCACAGACTTTTGTACCTATCATTCATGGCTTAGCAGTTATAGAGTTACAGGGACTATAACATAGTTTTAAAAGTAATTCTGGGTTCTTTCTGAATGTTTCGTCAAATACTTCTTTGGTATTTTCCCTCCGTTTATCAGACAAGTTTACTCCATTATGTTTACAGAGGTTGCCAGGTGGGTTAAATATATTATTAATCAAAAAAGCTACATCCTGGGCTTTCTTCTTAGAAGTGTTTTATCCTGTGCTTTCTAGTCTTAACTAGAATGTTGGAAGACCACCTAGGAAGGATACAATCTGGACAAATACATGCATCTGTGAAAAAAAAAACTGTGATAGAAGTTCAGTTTTTCTTGTAGTCAAAATCAGCATATTATACCTATGTAGAAATGACAGAACTATTAAAATAGGCCATGGTGGAGAAGCACAGCAAAGATATTTGCTAGGGTGTCACAGGTCATGTATTGAGGCTGATATATGCAACTACAGTGGAGCACAGACAGTAGAACAGAATCCCAATACTGAACGGATGGAGCATCACAAGCATTTCATACCAATATGTTATTCACTGAGGAGTAAATGTATGTTTCTGTATTTTGATAAATTCAAAGAGGATGCTTTGTTTTACTGTACCAGTATTTCTGATCCACCAATTGCTTGGCAATACAGAAAAGATTACATTGATATTTCACTTTGACAGTGAGCTATGAGATGGAAGGAGGTGGTTAATTGGATACATGGTGACATGGATAAAGAACTGGTCTGAGATCACTCACTGACCCACAACTGAGTTGTCAAAATACAATGATCTGGATGTCAACTGCAAGGTACCCTCTAATGTAGTAACAGTTCAGAATAGAACCTGGAAAAAGCAAACTTTCTCCTTGTAATTTGATGTTCATATTTCAAATTATTAATGATGGGGACAAAGGACAGCAATGAGAACTTTGTTCAAAAGAGAAAGCTATGGAATTACACATACTGTTGGTGACCAGCAATGGCAGCAGGAAATAGTGCAAGGGTACAAAAAAGCCAGAGAACATGAAGAAAAATTATTCTGAAATTAAAACTTCTGCAAGCAATGAAATGAAAATATTGCTACAAAAATAGAGACCCGAAACTCTGCCAGCAATTAAATAGCCAAGTACACAGGCCATGTCAGGTAGATTTCAAAACGGGCATCAATAAGTCATGGCTTTAGGTTTGTAACATTTCTAGAGGTAGAACCATGGGAAAAATCCTGAGCCCAGTCTGTTCCTGGGAGGTGGAATACACATAGTTGGATACTGTGGGGATCCTACTTTCCCTGAGGAAGTCATGTAGCCTACATTGTGGAGCAGGTGGATTCTGGGAAACAGAAGCAAACTCATCTTGCCATCTTTCTACACTCTGCCTTCCTCATATGCAGCAAGACTGAAAAGAAGTGGTAGATTCTGCCTCCAGCCATCAGTATTGCTGATGCATTGCATTTCTGTGGAAAAGTTTTCTACTGACAAGTACCTCTGCTCCCATGGGCTTCCTTTGCCAGACCCTGCTGTTTGCTTTGAATATGGAGCTCAGGTTTTCTCTTCTGGTGCAAAAAAAGAGGGATAGTTCTGAGGGAAGAAAACCCAACCTGAAGTTACAAAGGAGGAGCATACAGATAATGCAAAGGGAATATGTGTATCTCTGTTACCTCCAGCCACTACCATGTTGTATGTATATATTTCATTTCACAGTTCTGTTCTCTGACAGGGCTATATTCATGAGTGAATCTAATTTACATTCTAAAATTAATTTCTATGTTGCAGTCTTAGGATGCCATTTCAACTTTGTCTGGTTCCCAGCTTGAGGAAAAGAAAGTGTTTCAGAATCTCTTTTCCTTCTTCCACACTGCTCTTCCTTTAGTACTGTTTAGTTTTAGAGTTTACTGGTTTTGCAGGTGATCTCAAAACATTGGTCTAGAAGTCTTTAAATGGCTTTGGTTTTAACCCATCTAGCACAATTTTAGCATTAGTACTTTTCAAGACAGAGAACACAGACACAGTCTACTTGCTTCAATTACATTTTTAAATCTTCTATGTGAAGGGAAGCAATCAATTTGGTTTGTTTGTTTTACTCTGCAGAATATTTTAATCACCTGACTGCCTGTGGAAATTAATCCTTTCTCTGTCATGTAAACTGATATACAACTGCATGAAAGATTTTTACTGGGCCATCATGCACCTCATGCATCCTCTGATGCCTGTCCTTAAGGTGCTCAACCCTGCTACTTGAGTAAACCCTTTTATGTTTTCAACAGATGAGGAGAAAATGTGGGCTCTTTTACTCAGTGGGGATGGACCATCTATCAGATAACCAATGAGGTGTTCAGAGAAAGCAGAATAAATAAATACCTAACTGTAGTGAAGCTTTGCATGTGTCTCACTTGCTTTTTGTTTGTGTTGACAAATGAGGTGCATTATATGTCGTATTTCATATTGTTTTACATTCCTGAACTCCCTGGAACATTCGAAGCTCTCTTCATGATATATTGCCAGTGAATATAAAAACAGAGGAAGTATTACCTGTCCTTTTATAGAAATTCTTGTAGGAGATTAAAATGAAAGAGCAACAGTCTCTTGATGCGTTTAAGAATTAATATATAAACAAATTTCAGTGTCTTGTTTGCTCTTTGCGTCTCCGCTGGGCCTGTCTTTGCTCCAGAAATTTTCACACCATTTTGGACAGTTACTGGCTCACACATAAACACATTCACCTTACAGACTGAAGTGGAGAAGGTTTAAATCAATACCTAATCTTTCCAGTGCAGCAAATATGAATTTAAACAAAAGTAGCTTTAAAACAGCATAGGTGACTAAAGAAATGAGGACTAAAGAACCAATAGAATTATGAATCTGTAAAAACACATATTTTTATATGCAAACCACTGCTTTACAATGAAAAATATTCACTGGAAACAAAATAGTGCAGTAATGAGGAAGGAAGTGGTGATACAGGCATATGTTGCATAAAGACAGGCAAGGGAGAAAGGATTTAGATAACAAGAATTCCCTGCCTATTAATTTAACAATATTTCTGCTGAGTTTAACAATACTGAAAGTCTCTAACTCTTGGTGGTGCTTAATGCACAGAAATAGTCTGTTCATTTAATTAAAAAATGTCAGTGCTTTATGTCTTTCTGGACTTTTGCACTAATGTTCTTCAAATCTGTGCTGTAAAGAGCACACATGCAACTGATCTAGTTCAGACTGTCTGCTGAGACCACTCACCCAAGTGTGTGTTTCTGTACAGCTGTTCACATAAAAAGGCCATCCATCTATCCTTGTCAGATGGCTTAAAACAATCATTGATACTCATGGGCTATTGATGAGGTAAAAAATACTATTAAATGTATGGTTGGTATAATTATTTGTTAAGTGGTTTTTTTGACCATGAGAAAAATGGTGCAATCCCTCACAACTCTTCAGGCACCCTAATGCACCCTTCAGTGAGTCTCTGTAATAAGATGGCTTAGCATCACCCTCCTCCCATAACAAAACTCCTAGCAAAATTGAGACGACCTTTGCTTAGGCACATGGATTTCTCTGTATCAGATTTATACATGGTAGAGATCTGCAGGAATGAAATTTAAAGACTGTCAAATTGTTAGGAAGAAACTTGTTGGGGCCCTTCATAGTGCTCCAAGTAGGTGAATTGGGCAGAACTGGAAACTGAGTGTATTTGTCAGCTTGCCTTATTTATTTATATGTTGGTTAGCTTGGTATAACAGTCTGAAAAACAAACAAACAAAAAGAACATGTCACTCTTTTGTTCTGTCATTTGTCTTAATAAAAACTTCTGGGAAAAGCAGGAGCTGGCTCTTTGGACTTACAGCACTCTAGGGCTTAAGTCAGGCTGAAGGGTTCTACAGACATTGGCTTCAGATTTCCCTGGTTTGTTGGTTCTGTCTTGTTTTGTGGTTCTTGGGCTTTTTAAAGCAGAACTATGAGAAATGCTGTCTTTCTCCAAACTTTCAAGTTATTTTCCATGGGCATATGAGCTAGGCTTTCCTGGGACTTTTACTGTTGATTGGCATAAGTCTCTTGTCTGCAGTGAGCTGCTAATGAACCAACAAGGGATTAGAAGGAAAATCTGGCAAACATCCACATGCTGCATCAGCTGAACTGGAGGAACTCTTCTGTCAGTCTCTTATTTTGACGCTACAGACAAATTTCCTAATCATATTTGTGATAAGGTCAACTTAATGTTCACTGCAGAAAGACTGACAGTTTTCCAATAATATGTATCAAAAAAGGTAGCAAAACACAATGTATTTCTAACTATTAATGATATTTCTGATTATTTATGATGTGTCTTCTCCCTTTGCTATCTGGATGAAAATTTTACCACATTGTGTCATGAATTTCTATCCATCTGTCCATAGCTGTGGCTTCAAAAATGTCAGCATCCACATGCAGTTATAATCATCCAGAATATTAAGAGGCTGTATTAGAGCCAGCAACATTTCTTATGAATAAGGTCTAATTTATGAATTAGTAAGGCTGAAATTATTGCTTAGGTGGGTTAACAGCTCAATATTCTCTAAAAGTCAATAGTGACTAGGTATGGCAGTAGTGTGTTAGGACTGGCCTTGAAGGTGACAGCACATATTTTGCATGTGATGAAGTAGATCCATTAGAAATGTAAAGGGAAGACTGAAATAACTGGAGTGGTAGGCAAGAAAGATCATCTTTGTGGCAGTATCCTGAGTGGATAAAGAGGAGCAAGAGAGCACTTGACAAAGACAGAAAAGAGAAGGTCACAATAGCTGAGAGGCAAACCCATGAAGTCTGCATTAAAGATTTAGTTGCTGGACAGGGAGAAAACACTGACTCTTAGAGCTGTTGCTCTGAAGGCATTAAATACACACTAGAATTTTAAGTATAAAGGGAAAAATGAGTAAGAGGTGATACCCAGGTTAAAAGACGGCAGGACTGACATATCTAGGAATCTTTCAATGAAACTACTCATGGGACAAGCGTTAATTCACACACTTACACCTTGGCAGAATAACACAATGTCTTGAATGTACTGGAGATGTGGGTCATGTTGTATCAACAGGCCTGATGAACCATGGTGAAATAAGCTGCTGGAGGCCTGCTACCACCTATGGTGTTCCACAGCTGTGTGCAGCGCTGAGCTCTTTGTGGCCCTGTGTTATTCAGAGAAATCAAATCAAGTATCACAAAGCACCATTGCTTGACGTTCTATGACTATCTCAAAAATCAAAATTAAGCTGGCTGTATTAGTATTTCGTTGTGGAAGATGCATAGGAGTTTTACAAATGATGGTTGGTAACTCTCCTGTAATTCTATGTGACTTTGAAAGTCTAGGAATTTCTCAGTGGTTTGGAAAATGATCAGTATGTTCCCTCGAGCGCAAACACTTGAAAATCATTAAGTTTCTTACGAGAAAATTCTTTGTTAATAAAGAAGTAGCAAAAATAAATCACAAGAAACAGTTGAGCTTCAACTGTGGAATTACAACAGCCAACTATTTTTCATCTTCAGTTTCCATAGAGAGCTTTAAAATACAGACGTCTGACATTTTTAAGGCATTGAAAATTTTTGAAGTTTTTTTCTTTTTAAGGAGGTTTAAGGATCTCTAGCAAAGATGGAGTTAGCAGAATGGTATGTGATGAGAGAATTTCTATCTTCTAATGACATAGTTCATGGTCACAGTTAGTGTTATCGTTTCCAGAAATATACACTACCAGATTCAGGGAGCCATATTTTCATTGCATGGAAAAGGATAAACTTGAAATATAATTCCATTTTAAGGGCTCCAGAATACCCACATAATATTCAGAAGATTATAAAGAATAAGTGATATATTGAGAGATTTTGTGCTGCTTCTGACATTTATAGCAACCCAAAACTGGAGTGATGTTATGATATTATCCAGATCCTCAGGTATACTTTTCATCTGGAACTACATCTCAGTTGGAATGTAAGGATGTTTTCTGTCAGTCTTTGAAAAGCTTGCTGATGAGTAATTGTCGTACATAATTTTTTCTATTTCAATCAGTTCTGTAAAAGCACAGGATTTTTTATTGTCATCTAATTATGCACCCATTGTGAGGAGGCAGAACTTCTTCATCACTACATCATGCCCTGCCCTGCTCACATCATGGGAGACAATTTGCATGAGATAAAACCTCCATGAGCCCATGGAATTATTGCTGCCTGTTGCCATGGGTCTGAACTGCTGGTTTAGGGAGGGAAGGAATCTTCTGTCATGACATAAGCATCACCAGGACTTAACTGTGGCAGCTCCTTGCACTGTGACAGCTGAAAAAACATTGGACACAGTTCAGGATGTAAACTTAGATAAAAGTTGTGAAAAGGTAGAAATAAGACACTGTGATGTTAGATTGCTGTGATCTTTTCTTAGCTGTGTTTAATCTGGGAAAACTATGGAAGGCATGCTGGCTTAATGCCTATAGGGAAAGTTGCAAGGTGTTGGTCCTTACCAGATTTAACATATATAGTGGCTGAATGCATCATAGCATTTTGTCACTTTTTTTCAGATTCATTAAATAATTACTAAGAAGAAGTGTTAAATTAAAAGAGACAAGTTTGTCTCTTTTTCCTGCTTTTCTCAGTGATTTGATGAGCTAGAAGATTTACTATGTTTTATTTATTTAATTTCTAAAGGTAATGTCTTAGTTCATTCTCTTAATTTATATTGCTAGTAGTAAATTTAAGAGCAAGAAAAAGGGAGACTGTAGTGTAAGAACAGCTAGCTGCTGAGATAATAAAGTATTTGAACTTATGATACATCAAGATTTTCTGGCCCATTTTCTACTTTGGAAAGAAAGAGTGGGTTTTCCCCTTTTAAGATTAAAAAGCTATGAACTTCTTTTAAATATCTACATGGAATACATATTGCAATGATTTTATTGGATATTGGAATAATTATTCAAAGCTGATCTTACTAAAAATAGGCAAAAATATTATTGGTCTTTGTAATACATTGGAGGGACATCACTTATAAAGCAGTCATTAGATTGCTCTGGCTTTACATCATGGTTTTTACCATTAAAGGCAAATATTATTTAAGTTTTTCCTAGTCAAAATCAAGAAATTGTACCCTCTATTAGAGATTTTGTTCTCAGACTTTACATATGACATGGGATTTCCACTTGTATTTTTCCATTTCATGTTTCTCTTGCAGTGCATTGACTTCTACACCCAGCTCTACCAAGTAACTCTATCCATAACTTTCCCCCACCAATGATAGCCTTGCCCAAATCTGTTACTGCATGTGTGCAGCCCCCATTGCTTTATGCAGAGCAATCAAGGTTAACTCAGGTCACTAATCTGAACGTTTTAAGCAAAATCCAATGGATTTTGGTTTCTGCAGGCCAGACTCCTGTAAGCTATTTTGAGAGGTGGTAAGGAATATCAGAGGATAGTAACTGTCCTCCTGGAAGCCATGATGAAAATCTGGGAGTGGCTTACCAGCATCCAAATGAATATTAGACTCTAAGAAAAGGAAGTGTAAGGAAGAAATATAACCATTACTGGGACTCCATCTGTAGACCAACTCATTGCTTTTCAGTCTAAATAGATTGGGTCTTTTTTTAACATTAACATTTCATGATATATAGCATTAAGCAATAGCAGTAAAATTAATGGTATCAAGGATCTTAGTCATAGTAAAGTAAATGGAGTCATTGTGTTGTGGTTTATAGCTCCATCACAAGATGAGAAGTGACCATTTAGATATGTTACTAGCTGAAAATATAACCAGTGACTTCAATTTAATATATTTACTCTCACGATAAAATATAATGCTACAAAATGCTTTGATGAAAAGGAGACAGCATTTATAGTACTTTAAGACTGAAACCTTTAATTTGCAGTTACACATAAGAAAAACAAGGCTTCATGCTCTTGTGAATAGAACACCTCTATAATGTGTAATTTATGATTTAATATCTTTTCTCCCACTCCTATTTCCTGCATTCCTACTTGTACACTTTTTTAAAGCTTAATTCTACCATATATTACGGCTTCTGTAGTTAGGCAAGGAAAAAAAAGGGTGTCAATACTTTCAGTTGTTAGTTTAATTCTTCCTGTCATGTTTTGATAGAACTGTATAGGTAAATGAAGATCACTTTTTTTTTGTCTTCATGGAAAGCAAAAAATTAAACAACAAAACACTGGTTTTGGCAAGGTACTTGGAGAGATAAATAATGTTAAGCAGTTTGTAACCCTACCTGCCAATAGAGTCAGGTCCATTTTTAAGCAGGTAGGAAGGTGAAGATCAGCAATAGCTTTGTGCTATTTTATATTCCTACAGGAGAAATATTATAAGGTTTTATAAAAACCTTTTTTTTTTCTCAAAACCAATAAATTAATGAGGGAAGGTGTATTAAACTCCATAGTAGATTACCTACAGGTACATCAAAAGGAGGGAAAAAAAAAGGCATTATCATGGCCGGTTCACAGCACTTGAGGAACACAAGTTTAGTCACAGCTTTCTTGCAAAAACCTTGCCTCCCCTGGAGATTATCATTCTTATTGTGCTTTGGCATCTACCTGTAAGACTGTAGCAATTCTTCATTTCTTCTGTGCTTGTCTGCTGTGTCTTGGAAGAAAAGTCATAATTAGCCATAGGTTCAGTACACCTACACCTCTGGGAAAAACTATTCACTTTGCTGATACTTGAGGAGGCAGATTCCTGACACGTGTGTTTGTCTGGTCACTGCCAGCCATGGGGTTCCAGTTTGCAGGGCAATGGCAGCTGCCAGCTTTGCAGAACTGCCACCACAAGCTCTGCTTTCCACTTTTCTGCTTTCAGCCCTGAGTAAGTGGAACTGTCACAAAAGTACCTTTAAAAACATCTTTTAAAAAGTGTTTTCATTTTTACATTTTCAGCAACCAATATTAATGAAAGCTATTAATGAAAAGGAGTATGTCTATTCAGGTGGTGATGTTGCATGTACCCAAACACAACTTGTACCAACCTTTTGGGTAATGGCATACAAGATTGCAGATGTTATGTTTCTGTTGCTGATAAATTAGTCTATTTCAGTTCCACATTGAAGGAAAGCTGGACCTACTTTGCTTACAGCTATTGATTAGATGGCTTAGAGGGAGAAGACATTTAGCCTTGTTTGGAACGAAGAATGAATGAGAGAAAAAAAGAAGAACATTAAGGAGAAAGTTCGCATCAAATAAAAGCAAAGTTTCACAAGGAAAAGCTGCCTGCAGAACTGAAATGAATTCAATATTCAGGATGGAGTGTTGAGACAGATTTTCTGACAGAAAAAGTTTAAGCAGCTTCAGGTAGTCCAATCCTGAGCAAAAATCATAGAACAGTGACCTGTGAACATTATACTGTAAGGCTTTATCTATCCACTGTACAAAAAAAAGTACCTATATTATATCTCTTAGTGCCATTACTCCCAGTTCATTCCACTGTTTTCAGTAATGACAACACCTGTTATAATGTAAGTGTACCTGGGGGACTTAGAAGTTGCTGCCAGTTCTCACATAACACAATGAATTTTTTTTAATCTTATCTAAGGAAAGAAAGAAAACTGAGCCCTTGGCAGTAATTGATTTCAACCATGAGGAGGACAGTGCTCTACCAGACAGGATTAAATTTGTTGCAATTGTTCCCCTGCTCATTTTTTGCTGCAATAGAGGTGCTGTTTTTCTGCTGTAAATTTCTTCTTAGATGCTAAATTTTAAGGGATTTAAAGAGTAAATCCTTAACCATGAATACACTGCGTGTGACAATGCCAGTACTGCAGACTGCTGCAGATAGGCCAGTGGCTGTTAGTGGTATAAGATACCAGTTCAGTCCTGTGGTCAGTATTCCTGGATTTCACTGTTAATGTTTTCCATGGAAAATACTTAGTTTTGCAAATATTACTGAAGTGAGAAAAAATAAAAAATAATGAGCTTGCTTCTCCTTTTTCTTGCCTCATCCCTGGAAGTGTTCACGGTCAGGTTGGATGGGGCTTTGAGCAACCTGGTCTGGTGGAAGCCTATGGCAAGGGGGTTGGAACTAGAAGATCTTTAGGATCCCTTCCAAAACAAACCACTCTATGGTTCACACTTTGATTCTCAATCTATCTTTTCAATTTTTGTTTTTCAAATCAGCCACGGAATAAGCCTTAAAGAATTTGAGACAGCTTATTTTGGGTTTTTTGCTATAATTACAACGCCCCCCGCCCCAACAAACCAACAACAAACGGAATCCTGGCTTGCTGTTACATATACAATGTTGTGTATTACTTGCCACATGCAACAGGTGGAATCTCGTACCGAGGCGGCTGTTTTACCCGGAGAAGCTAACCGAGAAGTTGGCAAGTGCCCCACCGACCCATCCTCCGACTGGAGCCAGCCGCGGCTGGGTGCGGCGAGGGGACTGGTGCGGCGGCTGCCCGTCCCCGCAGCTTCCCACGGGCAGCGGTGTCGGGCCGGCCCCAGCTCCAGCCCGGGGCGGCCCCGCGGTGCTGTCCCCGAGCCCGGCCCGCCCCGGTTCCCGCGTTGCCCCGGCAACGGCTCCGCGCCTGCCGCGGGCTCCGCCGCCAGCCCGGGAGCGGCTCCCCCCGCCGGGATGAGGCTCCCCCCGCCGGGATGAGGCTCCCGCCGCCGGGAGGAGCCGCCGGCCGCAGCGCTCGCCTCGCCCGGGGCCCTTTCCCGGGTGACCCCGGGTGTGTCCCGGGCGCCCGGCCCCCGCTGCCCGCATGGCTGTGCCGAGCCGGGCAGTGCCGGCAGGCCGGAGCTGATCCGCCCGCCTCTCCTGGCCTCTGCTGGGGTAGTCGGGATGTGCTCCCTGCCGCTCCCCTCCCACTCGCCCCCTACCCTCGCAGGAGCCTTCCGCGCCTAGTTTAATGGCTTTGCAAAGAAAGCCAGGCAGAAGAACTCTTTCCTCAGTGGCGGTGGTCAGACCATGACCTAACTCACCATGAACTTGGAAGGGCTTGAAATGATAGCGGTGTTGATCGTGATTGTGCTTTTTGTAAAAGTGTTGGAACAGTTTGGGCTGATTGAAGCAGGTTTAGAAGGTAAGGGAGTGATTTTCAGTGGCTCGTCTTTTTTCTGTTCTGGTTATTCTCTTGCAGCGAGGCAGGAGGCACCTGTAAGCTGGATGTAAAGCACTACCTGAGTCACCTTGAGAGCGACGTGCACATCGGTGGCTGTCTGTTGTGGATGTTGGTTGTGGTGGTTTAATTTTGCAGGAAAAATAAACAGGTATCCGGAAAACTGCCGGTATAAACTTAGGTATTAAAGTCTGAATCTCTGATTCCTGTTTTAAATCTGAAAATTTAAAGTAGTGGAGGGTAGAGCAAATTTTAGGAGGATTATAGACAGTCATACTGCCTTCAAACTGTTTTGTAATCAAAATTGTTTTGTAATTTATTCACGCTAATGTCATCTGTAGTAGAATTGTTATAAGATCAAGATATATCTTTTATAGTATTTAAAAACCTGTTGAATGTTTAATTTACTGTTAACATTTTAAACTATGCTTGAGGAAGAACTGCAATATTCAGATTCAAACTAAGAAACTTGAACATTCACTAAGGGCAATCAAGTGCAAATTTTATTGCTTGATGCTTTGTTTTTCTTAGACAGATCCCCTCCTCTATTAGCAATACTGTTTCTTTAAAAAGCACTAAAAATTTAAACCAAGAAGCTTACTTTATTTTAAACGTGCTTTTTACATGTTGAATAGTGGAATATTGATTATTTTTACCTTATTTCCAAGAGAGCTGTTATTCTTACCATATGAAGAGTTAGACTAAAAAAACACTGCTTGCAGCATGGTCGATAATGTAATGACAATCATTGCATCCCAGTGTTTTATTAGATTACAGTCTTAAGTGGTCTGTTTCTCAAACATTGAAGGTATATTGTATTCTCAAATCTTCCTGTAAGCTGGCATTTGAATACAGTGTACAGACACCTATGAAAAGGAGAACTTTGTTGACTAATTGTGGTTTCATGTGTTACTGTGTAAGAATATAAGCCAAATTTTCTCCCATGAAAAGGTCTAAGCCAGTCCTGTTTATGTAGCCATTTCAAGAAACATAGTCTTCCTTTCAAGTGATTTTAAAGAAGGAAGTTACTCAGCTGATACTCTCTCTGTGTTGCTGTCTTGTGTGGACTTGCTAGAATCTTGCTACAGAATCTTAAAGCCCTGCAGAGATGACAAAAATGTGTTATCAAGTGTGTTTTTATAAATATTTTAATTGTGTTAGAGTACATTTTATCAAGTTTAAATGACAATGGAGAGATTCCTTTAAATCTATGAACTTCTGATTTTCCTTTTGTGCTGTGTTTAGTATTAAATAAACTAAAGTTAGTTTATCATGTTGATAAATCAACATGATAAATGTTAACATAAAAGTTATTTCTAGCATTGGAGGCTGCAAAGATTGGGAAAAGGAAAATCTATATTTACATTTTAGGTTGTTTGGCATGTTTGGGTGTGCTCTGTCAAGTCTGATTGCCACATCTGTTTGGGTTCCCTGGTAAAATACATCATCTGATTGTTGTCTGTACTTGTTGCTATGGCTGGAGAAGCTGATAATGGAAAGACAGTTCAAAATATAGTGAAGATGTCTGTCAGTGGTTGTATTACTTCTGTAGGAAATAAGTTTCTTGTGCAGCTGCCTTTTTTGTCTTCCCCACTGGCCAAAAGTCTGGCAGTCTGTGTGCACAGTCTTAAAGTTTGTTCTTAGCTAGTGCAGGACAGGTTTCCAGCATGCTAGCTAGAGGAAACCACAGGAAGACATGTATGCCCCATTCTTCTGTGATGTTCCACTTCTGTGGGTGGCATAAAAGGCATGTTACATGGGAATCAAGTAACAGATATAAATAATGGTGTGTGTTCATGGGCCTTAGCTAAATTTCACAGACTGAAGAATTTTTTTTCCTCTTAGTTCAGGATCAATGCAGATTTCTTCCCTGTTTTTTTTTAAACTTGTGATTTAAAGATCTGAACTGATTGCAATAATAATAATAAAAAAATTTTACATTTTTACTAAAGAATTGAAAAAATATCTGATATGTTAATAAGTATCAAGGCTATTCATTTCCACTCAGGAGTGAAAAGTACAGGCATTGTAAAATTGTGCAAATATTAGAGAAGTTTTTGAGTAGAATGTTTAAAAAAAGGAAATTTTACAAGTATAGTCAGACTATGCATGTGCTTTTCCAGAAATCAGTGAGGAAGTTGGTCTCAGCTTTCTGAAAATGTTGGGTCTTATAAAGATATTTGTAGTTTTCTGGGTTTGGGTAGGTTATATCCCTTCTTTCTTTTCCACAGAGGTTAGTATGTCCCAACAAAATCTATCTATTTGCTTCATGCAATTTAAGAGTTTATAGTTTATAAAACACATCCTTTATCTACCTGGAGATCAGAGTCAGTAATTGTCTTTAACACAGTGCACGCAGTGCAGGATGCTAAAACTCATTCTGAAGCTTTGGTAGAGATTGAGGTTTCAGAATCCTATTGTGTCCCTCTCATGTTAACAAAAGCCTGAAGATAACTTATCTTTCGCTGGATTGTCATGATTCTGAACTTTGTGAAACACCACATTAATTTGAAAGAATCGGATGCAACGATGTAAATCAAGAGCACCCTGTTCAGTGTCACAATTACCATAAATGCAAGAAATACTCTGCTTCCTTCAGACTCTTCACTGCAAATTATGTGTATGATAATAATAGTTTGCAATTATTTAATTATTTTTGAAAATAATGTATTTTCAGAGTAAACATTGTATATACTTGCTTATACTTATGCTGCACTCACTCAGATAAGAGTATGCTTTCTATGGTTTTGTCCTATTGCCTTCAACTGCTGAATGATTCTGTTGTTGTAAGAAAGTATTTTCAAATAGTTGTTTTTAATATTGTATGAAAGCTCTGAAAGTGATAAGTAGCAGAATAGATTTATACACTTTAGTAGATTGTGGGTTGCAGAGACTTTATCTCTCAGTTAAATATTATTTTATGATGTATTGCACTCACTTAGATTGCAGTATGCTTTCTGTGGTTTTGCCCAGTTCCCTTTAACTGCTGAGTGGTTTTACTGTTGTTATAAAAGATTTTTCAAATAGGTGTTTTCAATATTGTATGATAGCTCCTAAAGTGATGAGTAGCAGAATAGATTTATTCATTCTCATGGGTTGTGGATTGCACAGGCGTTGTCCCTAAGTTAAATATTTAACTCTCCATAGATTAGATTATGTCCTCCTTGATAAACTTTACTTTTTTTTTAAAACAGTAATTTATTAGATGTAGAGAGTAATGCATTGATACCTAACCAGGAAAGTTTGTTCCTAGATACACCTCGGTATCAATTTAAAATTATTTCTTCTTGTATGGCAAGTTTTTCCTGAAGTCATTCATAAGTAGGATGAGATACAAGAACTGAGTAGTTATATGTACAAGAGGTTACCATCTTAAGATTATGCCATACTCAGGATATTGATTTATATGACCTCAGTATATTTTTAGTACTTTTCTGAAAAGTACTTTGTGATCTTCATATATAAGGATCATATGAACTTGAAATGGAAAAAGTTTTCTTTGTGAATATCTTCCTTGTATGAAAGTTTTTCTGGGTAAAGTGTTGGAGACAGAGAGGTTGAAGCAGCATGAAATCAACCTAAGTTTAAATGGCTTTGTCCTGAAGTTTCTTGGGAAACCTGGATTGCTTTTCAAAAGCTAAATCACTTATTAATTAAATAAACTGAAAAATAGACCCCTCTTCATCAAGGTATGCACTGAAACCTACACCATTAGGAATAAGGTTCAGAGAAGAAATCTGAATTATACGACTGATCAAAAATATTTAAATAGGAATACCCTGCTTCTTAGGAAATACTCTTACAGTAGTTAGAACATCTAATAGAGAAACATGACTTGGAAGGAGCAATATAGATTACTGTAAAATGTGGGTTCCATATCTCTGTTATTGGTATCTGTCTAAAATCCTTGTTTAGGAGTCCTGACAGTGGCAGCAGTAGAACTTTACAGCTAAAATTGTAATAGTTGAGCTAAATTACTGAAACACTTAATTCCTCCAAAATGTCAAAGCAGCTTCTAATCCCATTTTAGTAATCTTGGCTGTTAACAACTTCCCATTCATCAGCTGGAAAAAAGAGCAAAACCACAGACACAGTGGTAGTTGCTTGTGATATTTACAACAGTTTTTGACAAGGATATGACTGGATATGATTGGAAACGAAGTGGAAGTTACTTGTGGTTGCTCTGAAACTAGCAGCCTGTGGAGCTGTTTTTCCATCCAGACTATGATCTGCTGGGAATGTCAACATTTCCACAGTGATGTCCCTCCTCACAATGTTCTTCATGGATGGAAAAGGAGTAATACCACAGAATTACAGAATGTTTGGGTTGGAAGGGACCTCTGGAGATCATCTGGTCCCAATCCCCTGCTAAAGCAGGTTCATGTAGAGCAATGCAAGGGATTGCACCCAGGCATGCTTTGAACACTTCCAGTGAAGGAGACTCCATGAACTCTCTGAGCAGCCTCTGCCAAGCTTTTCCTCGATATTCATTTCTGAAGATTCATAATGATGAGCATTTCATCCTACAGATAGCATGTAATAAACAAAGGGGCTTTTATGCCATTTTTCTTTTCTTAGATTTGGTCTGGGTGTCAAAGAGAGTTATGCACAGAATTGTGAAGTATGGAAGCAAGCATGAACCAATTTGTGAAATGATTAGGCAGGGATGACAGTGGACAAAAGACAAAAATATGATAGAAATTTTAATATTAATAATTTCAGGCTTTCCTTAGAAGTAATTTGTTCAATTAATTCTTCATAAATTACAAGGTAAATTGAATCTAAACAGCTGTTGAAACAACTCCTCATATGTGGGTGAGTGAGCAGTCGATAGAAATCTTTAACACAGAACTCCAGTTTTCTTGATTAAATATTTAGCTCAAACAGCACTAGTAAGTCATTTGTAGACAGCAGAATTTATTGTAGTTGATCTGGAATTATGCACATGTGGACATCTCATCAGGTTGTGCATCCTGCATGACTGGTCAGCAAGCCACTACTGGGCAGAATGAATAAGAGGAAAACTCCTCCCATTTTTCATACTAGAAGCTCCAATTTATGGATGCAGTTTAAAAAAAACCAGAAATAGTCAGGTGAGAAAAGCAGCTTGCTAGCCATGAGAATTTGTGATAGGTACCTTCACCCTTTAGATGCCTGCTTTAAGCAGTCTGTCATCTCTGAGTCATCTTCTGAAGGCTGGTCCATTGTTGCTGAAAAACTTGGTGTTTCCAGGCTGGTGTCTGCTGAAGAGTGTCTTTTCTGAACACTTACTGTCACTCTCAATAGTAATGTGTGTGTCTGGTGTTCTACGTCTACAGAGACTGAAGTTGATGAATACTGTAATTGAAAGGATGCCAAAAGAAATATATGGATAGAGTCCTACACTCTGAGTTATTAATACAATGCTTTTTTGCAAACTTACTAGTTTATAATTAACATTTAAAAAAATGTATTAGTTTCCTATGCAAGTTTTAAATGCATCAATTCATTTGCTTCTTCCCCTTTTTCCCATATATTCACTATTACTCTCACATTTATAAGCAATGTAGCTACTATAACACAGAAGAAAAATGAGTTTTTAACTAAAGCTTCTCATTTTATTGGAGGCTTGCAACATTTTGGCTATCTAATTCATCTTCCTACAGAATTCATAATTTTTTATTGTATTTTTCTGGCTGATTTAACCATCAGCCACCTTCACTCAAAATATTCCTCAGCTTTAGAACATCTGTCTTTTTGGCATACAAATAATTTTACATATTCTTAAGGTTTAGAGAAGTTCTTGTGTTTTAGCCATTGTTATTTTTTTTTTTTTTATAGGAGAGTTCTTCCTTTAGTTATCTGACCTATTTCTCTGGTGATTAATTGTTCAGCACCTGGTAGAAAGTTCAGTTCAGCCAGACTGAATGCTGCCTAGATCTAATGAGGTAGATGATTTAATCTGACACAACAACTCTGTTTTCCCTTTCTGCAGTCATTTTTTTCCAGTGGTCTCTCTAGAGGTATGTGGTTCTCCAGGCACATTTTCTTTATTGGATCAATGGTCAAAAAAAATTCTTCTCTAAACAGACAAAATTTCAATCATCTGGAGTTGACTACAACAGCTACTTTCTTATTGTTGATAATGGGAGATAGTGATAGAAAAGGAGAGTAGATCAGGTAATATATGTTCATTAATCAGGTATTTATTTATCAGTAGTTATATCAGAGTTATTGTAGGGAATACTGCAACTTTTACACAGAAGAAATATGAGTTTTACTCTCATTACTAAAACCAAATTCTAATACAGAAAATAAAACCAACATCTGAAACAGAAAAGAAAAAGGGTTACCAGAGAAGTGAGTTGTTTAGGACTTTAAGGAAGATACCTTTATTGGACATAAGCATTATGATATTATATCAATAACACTCAGGAATTGCTGTAGGTACATCAGAACAGACTCTTGTACATCCACAGTTTGATCTATTCTTTTGGTACTAGAAGCTCATACTCAGCATTTTTCTAACTGTGTCTCTACAAAGTGATGGGATGTCTCTAGGTAATCAGAAATGACAGTTTCTGCTGGTGGAAAAAATCGTCTATCTACAGTCACTTTTTGCCTGTGTCTGAGGAACTTTCAGGAACAGTGCGTGAGTTTCTCTGATGGTGACAGCATGCTTAACAGTTGCACTTAAAAAGCAGGCATAGATTTATCTTGTTTAGTGATCCTGATATTTCTGGAAAGCCAAAATTTCTGCTGATAATCCATAATATTCAGGTGCAGTGAGTGTTATACCCCTTGGAGAGTAAGATCATATTCTTCTCTATAGAAGGGTGTAGTCGGTCCGCTTGGAAAGTAATTTATCATCTCAGTAAAGTCCTTGACTATTTTTTCATTAGAAAGAACTTTTTTTTTCCACACTGAGTCAAATTTTATTTAGCCTTAGCATATACATGTTACATTTTGAAATTATATTAATATGCCATCTAAGTTACCTCCTTTGAAGTCCGAGATTTAAATTTATATCTGCAAGACAGTGAGAGTATCTGTACCTTCAAATATCAAGTTAGCCACTGAACACCTAGTAAGATCCCAGGGATAGAAGGTCCATCAGATGTCTGCCTTGCTTCACTTGTAACTTGCAGCTGGTGATAAAAGGAATTATGCACAGTTTGCATTTTCTAATTTTTTAAGACATTCAGACAAAAATTACTATGTTCGTTAGGTATATTTATTCAACGTCAATGTAAATTGTGTTAGTTTCCCGCTTACTCATTACAGAGCTCAGAGTTCACATTCTGGCCGATTTTATGGTTAGATAAGTAGTCTCAGATAAATCAGGTTACTAGAACAGGAGCAATTGTTCTCAGAAGTAAAGAGGTGTAATGTAAGGCAGAATAGGATGCTGAAACTGGTGCTTTGCAAGTTGACAATTAAGATATGACAAAGTGTAGATCACTTGCTCACAATCAAAATTGATTTAATAGTTCAGAAATAATAAAGAAGTAATTAAAACAGGGAAGTATTCTCAATCAACTCAGATGCTGACCCAGTCAATGAGAACTGGCTCACCTTTGAGTTAGGATTGCAAAAAATGTAATAATCTGTTAAAAGTTATACTTAAAATGCTAGTAATTTTTCTATTTGCTTCCTTACCATTATCTTACAGGACAATTATAAGAAGCTCACTTTCTGAATTCTAGAATTTTTGGACTGAGCCAAAAGTTGACAGACCCAAAACATTTCTATTTAAAAGGTAAATCTCATTGTAAAAACCCAAGCTAAACATTCATCGCAAATTCCTTTGACAAGCTGGCCCAGCATATAATTACTTTCAATTCCACAAAAGTACCTGGTTCAGGTTTTTGTTGCTGTTTAGCCTAAGAGCTACCTATATAATACCTTTACCTATTTTTTGCTAGATTTAACATACTATGCAGCATCCAATTTCATTATTCTTTGTAGACTAACTTAATCTCTGTTTAGGAACCTCACTTTGTTCTTTCAGAAACTGAGTAAAACTACTTCAGCACTTGTACCATTTGTTTTCTAGATGCAAAATAAGTGTTGTGGTTCTTTTCTGAACCTTTTTCAGTTTTTAATAATCTTCTTAGGATATTGATACTCAAACTGGACAGAGGACTCAAAATTGGTCTGACAGATCAGAAGTAAGACATAATATGCCTGCCTTGCCCATACTTGATACCTTACCATTGATACAGCTGAGCAATAATTAGCTCATCTCATACTTTTTTTTGCAAAATAAAGATAATCACATCAATGATTCTACACAGAAATAAAAATATAGTGAAATTCTTTCTTTTTTTGTGTGTGTGTGTTTTTTGTGGTTTTTTTTGTTTGGTTGGTTTTGGGGTTTTGTTTTGGTTTGTTTGTTTGTTTGTTTTTGTTAAAAGAACTCATTAGAAAATCTTTGGTAATTTTATTTTTTAATTTTAAATAACCATACTAAAGATTTGACCTTCTGCTATGAGGTCTGATATGGATTATTACAAGTGTACCACCTCCTGTGGTTTTGTTCATCCTTAATTTGCCTACCATAAATAAAGAAATAATGTGTTGGATTAGGAGTTCTGCTGCAGAACTGTTTTTTGGGTTTGGGGTTATCATACTAAGTTTTAGAAGAAATTATCTGCAGTTACTTATCTTTATGAATATAGGTGAGTATAAAGAGGTACACTTTTTTTCATCTTTGGAAGATCTCCCTTCCTCCCATTTTTGTCTTTTGTTCCTTCTTAAAGAAGTAGTAATCTGGGGATTTTCCTTCTGGTTATAAACCTGGATGTTCACAACTCTTAATTTATAGAGAGAGATTTTGCTGTCATGAAAAATTATAAAATGTAACTTTTTATTCACAGAGTTTTATTTTTCTAAATCTCTGTAGTGAATATTTATCGAAGTGGTAAAGTATCTAATTCAATATTGGTTTATTTTCTATATTCACTAACACTTTTAGACATCTCTTTGTTATGTGGATGCATAGAATAAGGAAGTGTAGGACTGGATTCCCAAGTACCATGTTCAACATGTTGTACTATTGGTATCACTATTTGGACCAAAGCAGATTCCTTTTTTTTTCTTGTGGGTGGAGGGATTTTCTATTATAATTGAAGAGCAATAATGAAACTCTTTTGTTATTTTTCTAGTAAGTGTTTTCTGTTGTTTAAAATATGATGGGCTCAGTAACCAAGTACATGGCTATTTGGATCCAGTTGAAGCTGATTACAGTCTTGACCTCAGCCTGTTTCTTGAAAGTGAGCTGTAATTGGCAAGTAATGCAAGACCTTGAGCAGTGCCCTTGCTGGGAAGATGAAAGGTGAAAATCATCCCCCTTCATCCATCAGATAGCTTGTCAGTTCCAGGTCTTTTCTTAAATGATCACTGAAGGGAATGATTACCTCGCTCCGAGTCAACCACCTGACCTGCTTTGGACTCATATATTTTTCAGCAGCAGACATGGCTGTGAGTGGCCATCCTAGTTCGTGGCAAAATTCAACAGGTAGTGAATCAATCTCGTCTGCAGCTTTTTAGTGCCATACTTTTAAGGACAGATCACTGTTACTGAGTCCTTGTGCTCATGGAAGAAATATGTCTCATTTTTAGTCCTGTGACATCTTGCTTTGAGGTTAGAGAAAGTGTGTTCAATATGCCACAAATGAAAGCGTGTGCTTTGGTATTTCTCCACGCTGTGCTAGTTTTCTCCAGGGGAGATTCTCCAACTAGGAAGTAGTTAATATTCCCAGTAGGAACCAAGTGGGAGGACACTTCAAGAGGAAGCAGGCATTTACAGCAGACACTCTCAGATGTCAAACAGCCTCCACCTTGAGCCTAAAGAGGACCAATATTTTATTTATATTATTTATTAACTGATAGTTAAAGGTTCTTTTCTTGAAGAATGAATTTTTTTTAATATATGAACTTCTTTTCTAACATACTATATGTTGTAATATAAGTTTAGGAAATATGTTCTAATGTAAATTTAGGAAACACCTTCAGTTTATGGTGTGTCTGATCATTTGAGTCTTTCATGTCACCAAGCACCTTCACCAGTGTTCTGGTAGTGTGACTCAGATGGAAACAGTTAACCATTTCCTGGTGAAGGGCAAAAGGAGTTCCGTATGTTATTATTAGTATAATATTGCTAATAAGATTGCTTCATGAACTTTCCAACAGCTAGATCCCATCTTTCTTGGGACAGCTTTCAAATGCTGAAAGATCCTAAAACATTGAGGGATATCTAGGTGGTAATGGCTTAGCTAGTTTTATAGTATCAGAGAATCATTAAGATTGAAAAAACCTCCAAGATTGTTGAGTCCAATCTTTGACTGAATACCACCATATCAACTAAACCATAGTACTAAATGCCTGCCACATCCAGTTGTTTTTTGAACGCTTCCAGGGACGATGACTCTACCACTCCCCTGGGCAGCCTGTTCCAATCTTTGACAAGCCTTTCAGTGAAGAAATTCTTTCTTGTGGCATTGTACTGCAGCATATTCTAAGGTTATGCTCTATACCCTGTGCTGAATTTGTGTCCTGACAATCACTTCAAAAAGGATGGAAAGTTGTTTAGCAGCAAATGAAAGGTACAAGTAAGCAAATAAAGTTTTTATTCCTCAAACATATGAAGTTGTAATTGAGCTTCAGCTAGAGATCTCCCAAAGTGTAACAAGCAGGTGGATTTAGGGACTCAGCTTACTAAATTACTGTCCAGTATTCATCCATTAGTCTGTTGCTGTCTCTTTAATGTGGCAAAGACATTAACAATGTAGATAATGATGCCCATGATCCATTTGGGAATACTCTTATCTACATCCCAAACAGTTACATTTGGCATAATGGCTTTGTATACTTACTGCTCAGAGCAACTAAGTAACTTGGACATGAGATATGCCTTTGCAAATTCCAGTCTCCTCTGAGCCTCCTTTGTGTTTTATTGTCTACTGCAATATACAGTTGTTTTGTTTAGATCTATGGGCATTGATGTTTTTCCTGTGCTTTCCTTGGAAATCCTAGCTCTATAGCATAAATCTTGATGGACTTTACCTTACATCACATCCATACTGGCTGCCCAGTTTACCAGTTTTCAAATCCCACAGTCCTCAATTCAACTCACATTGGCTACAGCCTTTTGCACACTGGATATGGCTAAAGCACAAATCATTTTCTAATACAGAGTTTAATTAGTTTTTTTCTGAGATGACATCAAATGCTTTTATCTGCTGTAACTTTGCAGCCACAGTCTCATGAATATGATCACTGGACATCTTAGAGACGTAACGGTCTTTTTTGTTGATTCACCTTGTGTTTACCTCTTAACATTTATTTTGGGCAATGATTGCCAAGAATTTGGCAATAACTGCTTAGTAACAGGAATACAGCCCACAGTTTGTCATCTGGGAGCAACTGCCTGTAGAACAAACACTGGTGATGGAGTGCATAGGCAGAACAGGTTTCCTTTTGACAGTCTGCTTATCGGACTTGACTGGAAAAAGCATAACTTTCAAGCCACTCCAAGCAAGTCAGTTCGGCTTTCAATGAGCGAAACGGTTATACTCAAAACTAATATTTGTGTCATTCCAAAGAACCCTCTTGGCTGGGAGCCTGTCTCTGGCAATGGTGTACAGAGCTCAGAGAAGTGGTGTATGCTAGTCTTACCAATTCTCCAGGTTTGTCTTAAGTGTTGGGGTTACATTTGCTGCCTTCCATTTGTGTGGCATAAGAAACATGCTATAGACAGTATTGATTTTGTAATGTTGTACTAGGGTTCCCAGTACATTGTCAACTAAAGGGATATAATCCTGCTTGCTATAATCTGCTACAAATCAGTTTTTCTATTGTTATAGTACCTTTTTTACTGAGGTGCCGTTGAATCTGAATTCAATGTGCTTTCCTTGAATATTCAATCTCTGACTCATCTGTTTTGAGTAGCTAGTTCAGCATAGGATATATTTTAACTTCTTTGATTCTGAATTATTGTAACCATTTGTAATCATGTTCTGTTTAAAATGTGCAATGTATTCTTTTCTGTCAGTACAAAGCAGCAGTGAGGTAATACCAGGAAAGCATGGTGCTGATGTGAGAAACCAAACGTGGAGATGAAACTGCCAAGGTAAGCCAGGCCATGAGGTCTCTGCTTTCCATTCCTCACCAAAGCCTGCTGCTGTCCAGCAGCAATGCTGCAGTACACAGTCAGCTCATCTACACCTGGCTAGAAAGTATATTTCATCTCTGGATTAGACCTTCTTCAGCTATATTTTTGGACAGTATTTTACAACAGCAGCAGTAGGGTTATTTGTTGTCAGTATTTACACTGGGATTAATTATTTTTTGTTGGACCGCTTGGAACTGTTCTCCAAAGCAGAATCTGAGAGGAATTTATAACTGTCCATTCTTTTCTAGTGTAGAAGTGTATACAGTTCACATGTTGGCTTTTTGGAATCTTTAGTAGATCACCTAGGACAGTGAGACTAAAGCAGCTGCGATAGTCAATTATTTCTCAAAGGAAGCATTTTTTTTATGACAGGTGTAAATAATGATAATTTTGTCCCCAAAAGAATTTGTATCAGCAAATTCTGACATTGGGGTTTCCCAACGAGTTGTTGTGCACCATAACAGGATCGGCTGTGCTTTTGAATGTAACAGGCATACACATGGAAACTCTTTGGAAAATTTCCTCTTTTTTTATGTTTCCCTCTGATTACAACCCTTTAGCTACTTAGCTATTTTCTTTAAAGGTGCTCAAAGGCAGGGCTTTGAATTAAACAAGTTAATAGAGCCAAATTGGAGATCCTGGGAAGACTGTAGAAGAGGGTAGTCTTAGGAGCAACAGATACCTAGCAGCTCTGATTTAGTACCATCAATAAAAGAAGTTAAGACAGGACTTCCCCTAGTATTTCATGGACTCTGTGTAGCCTTTCTGACAAATACATCTCCACTGAGGTTCTGTTCCTGGCAGTTCTATTTCAGGAAGAAGGAACGTATATGAGAATGTGAAAAGGCTACCAAAAATTAGGTGGAAACGATTATAACTTTGGAGTTACTAGTTTGTTTTCAGCCTTCAGCTTTCTAATTAAAATCTCAACACATGTGACTGTTATTTAAAGCTAATGCAGATTTCATAGATTTCATAGTAAATTTTACAGAATAAAAACTGGTAGGGGCTCCACTGTGAGGAGCAGTATTTTAATTCCAGGATATCTATATAGTGGTAATTGCTCAGTCTTTGCAAGTAAAAGGAGAGTTTTTTTCCTTTTATGCCTTGCAAGGGATATATAATGGATGATAAAGAGATTGCTTTATAAAGGAGTCTCCTTTAGAGCCTAACATGTAATTATCCATTACAGATATTGAAATGCAATTGCTGGGCTGCATATGTCAGTCCTCCTCTGTTACCCAACAATCACATTTGGTTTTTAATTGCTAATTTTCTTCTGTCTTCTCTTGGCACAACCGTTATATTTCTTGTTGTCATTATCTGATTTTGGCCTGTTTTCTACCTTAAAGCACAGATAATTTTTTCAGCAGTTTAGTCTAACTGATGATTAGCATTTTTCTCATGTATACAGCTTTATGAAGATTCAGCAAGCTTGTACAGCAAAATAGGTTGTAGCCTGTCTCTTATTTTCATGGCCATTTTAACTGAAAAGACATCTCTGGCTTTCTAGACCCCTTCCAGAAGCAGTTTCTAAAGTGCAGCAAAATTTTAGTTCTAAATAATACATTGGCATTTTCAGATAAAAATGTATATTTTGGACTTACTGTATGTAATTAAAACAAGCACAGCATTTTTTCTTCTTTCTTAAGTGTATCTATTCTAGGTTGCAGAAAATATTGCCATGTTCCCAGTAGCATTGATAGCACTGTTCTGAAGCTGGGAATAATTTCAGTATTTGTTCATATCAACCTGGAATTACTTTGTGTAGCTGTGGACAGTATGGAGAGAGGAAAGTAAGAAGCTGGGAGGTAGAAAATCAGACATTTCACTATCTTTAATTTTCTGTGACTAAATGCATATTTTCTAAGTAAAAAGCAAAATCAGGCAAAATCCTTTGGTAAATTTATCCTGATACTCAGTATATCCTGGGATTATTTTCCCACTCTGCTTTAATAGTGACTCTAAGTTTAAAACTAAAGGCAATATAACCAGTTTGAGATTGCATCTGAAAGGAGAAAAGCATGTGGTTTAACATGACAGCATGATATACTGGGATGGCAAAATGCGTATTAGGGAAAATTATCTTTGGTAAGCACAAGTGTTTGTACCTGTCTTGTCTGAACAGAATAAATCTAGACAGAAGAGACCTGATCATATAAAAGAATTGCAGAAACAGTCCCACAGTTCAAATGCATACCTGCTATTTCTTTACACAGTAGGTCACCTTTGTCAGCACAGAAAGATTTCTGAATGTTATGGATAATATTTTCCTTTGTTTGCTAATCTTATACATTCATAACTGATTTATAGACAAATATATATTTCAGTGCAAATAAAAGAAAAAATTCTACTTAGGATGCTAGAGTTTCTTCAGAATTACCTTTTTGCTGTGAAGCCTTTCAGTATTCACTTGAGGAAATAAGTGATGTTCCTAATATAGACATTTTGTAGTTATCAGGTAGGAGGTACACATTACTGACTGCTAAAGCTGTTCAATAAACTATTTGTCAAACTGTGTTCTTCATACATAGATTCCTAATTTTTAAGATGTGTATTTACTACTGTAGTGTCTGCATATGCTAAATGAAATATATTTCATTAAAAGACAGAGTAAAATATTATTATAGTTCATGTCAATTTGACATTTTGATTTTTATTCCAGAAATAATATAGTTACTATTTTGGAGCCATAGTCTGCAGCAGAAACTATTTTATTGAGTCCAGAAGACATATTAAGTCTCAGGGGCCATTGAGTCATATAAAGAAAAACCTGCATCATTAATTGCTGTTACGCAGTTCTCCGTGGGTCTTTTATGTGGGATATTTTACTCAATAATTCAGACAGTGCAGCTTAAGGCTTAACTCAGTGTATCTTTCATATGGGTTTGGATAAAGCTGAAGGAAATTGTTACTGAAAACTGGAAACATGCAAAGAAATTGAAAGTGCTTCTTTTATTTGAAGGAAGTTGCTGTTTTGGAAAGGAATGTCAACACACAAGGAAAAGGAAGAAAGGAAAAGGTGACTATAGGAAGACAATGCTTGTTGTGCCCTTTTCAATTCAAAAGCTATAAATATTAGAAAGAATTGAACAAGAGTTAGTAATACCTTGCTGACAGGCTATCTACTTTGCTATTTTTAGATAGTTTAGCCAGGAGCTCTAAATGCATATGTACCTAGATGGTCCTAACAAATGGAACCCTATCAGTTTCAAGAGTGTTTCAAGAACACTAAATATTACCTCGGAAGGTGAAACTTAATTATGTTTATTAAGTTTTCCTGAATTTTTCCTCATTCAGATTATTTTTGGGGGAAAAGTTGTCCAAAGGTCAAATTTTTTTTTAGGGATTTTATTATTCAAAAAACCTGAGTTCAGTCATCCAAATATGGATCTGCAATAAAGTGCAGTAACAAAATGTGTAACTATTTGTTGTTAGCTTTTTTCTTTTTAATTTTGAGTGTAGAATAAGGATAGAATTGAAGATTTTAAATTGGTGGCAAAGTCAACTTTATGTAATATTGAATAATGGGTGTAATACAAAACAAAGAAAAATGTAACAAGGTCTTGAAGGGAAAACATAAGCTATTCGAATTCCTGTGTAGGTTAATAAGTAAGGCTTTAAAAGAACATCCTAATAATAAATGGTTCAGAATTCTGTTTATTAAAAACTGAATTATTAAAATCTGGATGTTTAATTTTATTTTCCCTCCTTATTAAAAAGTGTATGAAATTATGCCTGCATGTGTTTGCCTCTCTTTAAAGTTAGGAATAGATAAGGCACATTCCATTTTACTTACTTAGATTTAATTTGGTGTGGTTTTTCTGTGGTGTTCCAATTTCTGATACGCAAGTTTCCATGAAAGATTTCTACACTAGCCCCTCTTATTTTAATGCTGAACTCACTTTACAGAGACAATACCAAATCCATATATATGTATCATATATAAACCACAGCATTTGGTTTGTAGTGTCTAGAATCTGATGATAGGAGTGAACATTAAGCTCTGCACATCCAACTTTGGATGTGAGTCTTAATCAAGCATTTGTGCCAAACCTTGATTATCTGTTAATCAGCTCAAATAAACCTGATCCTGAGTATCACGTGGCACATAAAAAGGGGTATTTTTTGATTCAGAGATAGTTGACCTTAGGGTAGAATTAAAATTCCAGAGCTGAGTTGCTAGAAAGCTGAACTGGAAAAATATTTGTAGCTGTGCAAGATAGAGATTTTGCTGCTTATAGAGAGCATTGTTTTGCTAGGTTTTAATTTTTCTGGATCTTACCAAATTTCTCTTCAGACCAACAGGCTGATACACTCACTGCACCAATTTGACTGAAATGCAGTCTAAACTTTTGTAGGTTGAATAAAAAATTGAGACCTGTGAAAGAAAAAAATTTCTAGGAGATTAGACTGAAATAATGTTTCCTGCTTCTCTTTAACATCAGTAACTAAATTAAAAAATAGTCATCAGAAAAAAAAAAGAGGAGAAAATTATTTTGATTTTCAGAAATCTGTATCTTAACTCACTTGTAACTCTGATATCATCTGCCCCTCAAAGTCAGGCTGGATCTTTGGCCATGAACTTTTCCTCATGTATTTTCCTTGAAAGAACTTTATGATTACTAAATTTCTTGTAACTGATAGAGTACTGTTGACTGTATGATGATCTTGCACTAGTGAGATGCTACGTATCTACTTTATTTGTGCTTGTCTTTGGTCTATGTCAAGAATTACTGTTAGCTTCCAAGTGAAAAGAAAGGAGAAAGCAAGGGAAAATAAATAAAATATCCTGAGCCATGAACAGTTTCACCACCAGTCCAGGTAATATTCCCAAATTATCAGGATATATACAATATATCATCTGTCAAGCTGTTGCATTTCGTGACCAGCAATTCATTGTTAACCATCTGTTTAAATATTTTTCACATCCTCTGGTTATACTTGTTTCACAGTTAATTTTAAATTATATTAACAAAATGTTACTGACCTACTGCACATTGGAGTAAATGAACAGATGATTCTAGGCTAGGAAGTTCTTACAGTTGTGTCCTTGACCCATGGCATATTTGACATTGCTTAATTAGCCAGATCTATTAGCTAGCAAATCTCTTTACAGAAAATCCATGGAACTAAAATGATCAGCCTGTGCAGCTGTGTACCTAACAACTTTTTAGTGTATCTGGGACAAATTCTGAAGAAATGTATAGGTTATATCTGCATCACTGTGAACAATTTATTTCTATGCACAAGATTTTACCAGGCATCATGTCATTCAAACTTCATCTGAGCCAAGTTTTCTCAAAGCTCAAAAAAGTTGCCTCTGATGGGACTTTCTCTACCTAGTAATTGTAATTAGGATGTTCGGAGGTTTTATCGGCTTTTAGAAATGTAGTTATAATTGTAAGCCTTCCTTTTAAGCTAGTGTAGTTACATTTTAAGACAATTTTTATTTCTGGTGAATATAGTTATAATTAATATTGCCTTCACAGCTGTTGATCTGATACATGCACCGAGGCCAGTGGTCAGCTGTGCAATCTGTGTTTCTGTGGGTAACAGCTGGAGAAGTTCATGAGTAAAATGGGAAAACAAGCAAAGTGCAAAATCCTTTATGAACATCTGACTGCTGCCATAAAACATATTAGAAGTATGCTTATTGACTGTCAGGAGAAAATACACATACATTCATGACTTGCACTACATCTCTGATTTTGACTCTGGGTTTCAATATAGTACTGTATTTAAAAAAAAACCAACCAACCAAACAAAAAACCGCTCAGCAGCTAGTGTTTATACAGTGTGTTCCCTGCAGTATACAGGAACTAAAGTTTGAGAGTCAAATGCCTAAAATGTATGATGGAAGTCCATGTGACATTTAAAAGCTAAACTTAATTTTAGATAATCTGGACATCCTATAACTAAAGCAGATTAATGCTCTTTGAAATGGAAACAAAATCATAAATCTTTACAGGTAATTGTGAGGTCATTGTAGTTTTTCAGTATGTCATTTAGGCATATTGAAAAAGATAGATTGTAGACTGATAATTATATTAATTTGGAGGGAGAAGGAGATTTTACAAAGAGTTAGGGCCCATAAGTTTTAGTGAGTTTTTAATGTTAAGCATAAATAGTAAAACTTCCAGAAGTCTTTGAGTTAGGAAAATAATTTTCTTCCTTGACCTATCCCTGGTCCTTTTTATATTTGTTGAATAGCTGGGATTTGTTTGGTCTGGGTAAGGAATGTAAGACTGAGTCATTTCTTTACCAGTAGCTTTCCTTCTATGAGCATCTGTGGAGACACTGATCATTAAATTGGAGAAGCAGACGTCCCAGCACTCATGGAGGACTCACCTTTCTCTCCCAGAGCCAGTGCAAAGTCACGTACCTGGGAAGTGTGTGACTTACTTCTGATGAGTCAGTCAATATCAGTTGGCTATATTTATATAAAGAAGTAGCCTTGGCAAGACAGATTGGCTTAATGCAGCCAGGTTTTGTCCTCTTTAAATGCCATGTCAAGTGTCATCTTCTCACACATGTATTGATGTGAAGCTTGGAGTTGTATATTGAAACTGACTTCCTACTGCTTCATCTGAACAATTTGTACAACTTGCTTTCCCTGAAGGCATTAGTATGGGAATTGATCCCTGAATGTGTCTGTATTCTGGGAAGCAACTGAAATTAGAACAATGTGACTGGTTTCCTCATTTCTTGCTTCATACTTGAAATTGTATCTGTGATATCTCTATTGAAAACTGCCTTTCCTCAATTAACTCTAAGGAAGTTACTATTTCTACTCTTTTGAAAAGAGGTTTACTTGACTTTTTCAGATAATATCAAATTTTTCTTCTTTGTTCTCTCAGTCATCTCTCTCTTTTGTAACATCTACTCATATTGCAGCTGTCTGCTTTACTTGTCTCATCTTTTCCTGTATTCATTCTGTACTGCTGTTTCTCCTCACTACTGCTTTTGTTTCATTCTCCAAATTTTGAAATTTCCCATGTGATTGCAACATCAAGAGTTTTCACACCAAACATTTTCTTTAGTTCCAAGAGGTAAATGTTCAAACTTTTAAATTCTGCTTGTTATATGTAACTGGATATTTCATTGGTCTGATTTCTTATATTCACATTGTTTATATCTACCTGTAGCCTTTAGAATAACTGCTCTTAGGGCAGGAAGTTTTTCATTTCATACAGCCCCTCCACCCACAATAGTTTGTTTCACTTGGGCTTTCAGGTGTCAAGATTGCCTTACAGCTGGTAAAGATAGACTTTTGCTTAAAGTGTGTTAGATGTCACAAACACTTTATCCTAGTGGCAAATACAGATAAATAAAATTAGCTAGCTAAGTGGCTGACCTCCAGTAGATTAAATATTGCTAATCAATCAAAATTGTTTGTGGCTGCCGGACTTTTCAATAGAGTTTAAATCAAGGATATTACTCCATTTATTCTGACCTTTATCTCTGCTTTGTTTTATTTTTAGTTTCCTGCACATTATTTACAAGTTAACATTCATTTGTCCTTCTTTATACTGTTGAATTCATTCAGTTCGGGTGGAATTCAGATAAAATATCCCTCGCATTAATCTACTGAAAAGTCAAAACCACACATGTACTCTATACTGAAGTGTATGTAGACACTAGTGAATATCTGAGGGCTTTGAGACCCCTCTAAATTGTAAACACCTCAAAACATTCAAATGTGGCACCATAATATCCAGCATATACTAATTGCAAATCATTATGGGATTTTATGGCATTCTGGCACCTTTACTTTGAAGGTCAAGCTCCAAACTTTCTGAACATTAATTCCCTTTTCATACACCTGTGTAGTTGGTAGTGCTTCAAAACTGAAAATGAAATGCAGTTTTAGTAGTGTTGATTAGTGATTGTTTTGTGACTTGTTCATACAGTATCAGTGGAAATTAGATTTTAATGTTCGTGAGAAAATTATTCAGTTACTTATGGAATTTCTCATGGATGAGGAAGCCAGAGATTTTTACATTATAGCAGACACTGCAGGTCTATCTCCTCTTTTATGGAGCTTCTTTTGTACTTAAGCTTTGGTGTAATTATTTGACCTAAGACATCTGGATTTAATTTGCTAATAGCATTCTGGATGTGTTCAGCTTTCTTTTAACAACATTTCAGATAATTTTATTGCTACCAACTAGTTCTTTAAGTTCTGTCATGTTTGTCATGCTTTTCATTATTGCACTGATCGATCAGTTCGAAGTATGCTTCCACCTCTAGGCAGTCGTATGACCTGACAGAGCACCTCATACAAAGGTAAGCAGGAAACTGTTCACTGACTGAAGCTGCAGTGTCTGTTTTTCTTTCTGAGCTCTTCCAGAAAGAACTTAAATGCATGTTCTGTATCATCCACAGTTAGTGGTTTTTTATAAAACACTGAACTAACTGTAAGTGCTCTGCCAAGCTGACACAAGCCTCTGCAGTGACTGCATGCAGGAGTGTAAGGTGCCTAACGGTCCTGGATGGTCAGAGAGACTCTTCATGCTCCAGCTTCATTACCAGTCTTTCTAGAACATAGGAATATTATCCTTAATATGTACATAGATAAAAATTCTTCCCAGAGAAAAAAAGACAGTATCTTGAGAAACTCTAATATATACAGCTCTGTAAAAGGAAGCCATGCAAATGGCAAATAAAAGAAATTCAAGGTGTTTTATGTTTTGGGGGAATATGAAGAATAACCAGAAATGTCTTTCACCATGAAGCTACAGAGTTAACTTTATGCTCCTAAAATAGTTTTATTACTTTCCCTTTGGTCCTTAGTCAAAGCAAAAGATTTTGGTTTGGTTTTTAGATAGAAGTAAAGTCCAGGCCCTTCTTCTTTCTTTATGCCACTAATCAGAATATTACCACAGCTATTTAGTTTGTTTACCACAGGTTTCAGAGCAAAGAAAATCAGAGTTCTCTGTAGTGAAGCACAGAGGTGACAAACTGGCATGATCTGTTCAATAGATGTAAAAATGAGTGACTTTGAGGTCTCTGAATTAATGGAATTGGAGCATTATTGTAGCCCTCTGAGATAATTACACACACAATCAATCCATTTACACTGCTGCACCATGTCTTGGTCCTTAAGATGTCAGGGCTTGCATCAGCTTCCATCTGAACTATCCAAAGGCTTTGATTAGAGATGCTTTACAATTACCAGATGTTATTTTCCTCTTCCTACTATGAACAAGCACATTGTGACAGCTTGCTCCTTAAGATTTTTTCAATTTATTGACTGTTTCTTGTTTTCATCAGATCTTCTGTTTGCCCCAACCAGACCTTGGCTTCTTTTCTTTATTTATGTTTGTACACTGTGGGTGAAGGCAGCGTGAATAATAAAAACATGGGCTGAAAGTGATCACATTTCTTTAAATATTGAAATAGATGACCACATGTGCAACACTTCAGGAGCAGATCTTCCTGACTTACAGCTTTAGAACAGAAGCTCTCTCCCAGATGAACTAGAAGCTTCACAATCTGACAATTTGCATTTGAATTTTTTACACAGAAGACACAAGTGTTATTCATCTGAAACTAAGACATCATAGAAAAAAGCTATGTAATTTTTATTAAATTTAGACTTTTTGTCCTAGAAAAATGGGGCTGTAGCTAAGCTTGCAGTTCATAAAATCAGAGAATAATAGAACAGCTTTGGTTGGAAGGAACCTCTGGAGATTATCTTGTCCAACTTGCTGCTCAAAATTGGACCAACTTCTTAAAACAAAGTTGGTTGGGGCTTTGTTCAATTAAGGTCTGAGTATGTCCAAACCCCTCTGGGCTGCCTGTCTCAGTGTCAGGGCAGCCTCATAGTGGACAATTTTTTCCTTCGATGTAATCAGAACTTTCCTCGTTGCACCTCGTTTGTTATCTCTCATCCTTTCTCAGCATGCTTCTGAGAAGAGCCTGCCTTCATCTTCTCACCAGCCAGCCACTGAGCAATGGAAGGCATCAGTTACACTCTCCTTTGCCTTTTATGCTTCAGGCTGAATAAAAGCAGTGATTTCAGCTTCTCCTTAGCTTAGCATTGGAAACTTCCCACCCAGTTCCATGGACTGGTGCATATGGAGTTTGCATTCAGTGGTCCCTAGCTTCCCTCTGGACTACACATCTTCTGCCATGAGCCGTAAACTTGACTTTGGCACCGGCCCCAGGGACCAGAAGGATGTTGAACAGGTGAGATCAGGAAAGACCGAGATGAAGAAGGTATTGAATAAAACAAGCTTTCATCTAACAAGGTTTTGATATTACTGCAAGAATCAATTTAATGGTTAGAAATTATAAAGATCCTGTCAATTTTGTTTATGGACATTAACTATTCTTTATAACGCTCTTTTAAAGTGGAGGCAGAATTAATGACTTTGATCTGAAGATAGAATGCACAGAGAAATAAAATATTTTTAATCAATTTCTTTAAATGAAGATAATATTTAGAAAGCCAACCTTCTTATTTTATTAGCAGTGTTGTTTATCAGTAAGTTTCCATTCAGCACAATGGAGGAAGAATCAATACTTAAATACATTTCTAACATGAAGATTTCTAAATTCCAACATAGGTAAAAATCCTAGCATATTTTTGTGTGTATCAGGTCCATGCATTTTGCAGCTCTGCACCGCAGAAGAGGCGAGTTCCCACAAATACCAGAATTTTGCAAACGGGTTTGTTGTTCTGCTGTACAATATTGGCCTTAAAGGTCATGTTTTCAACATACTTGTACTTGTGGGAACTCTTCTTTGTCAAAAAGTCATCAATTATCTATGTTTCACCATAGCATTCTGCATTAATTTGTACCACCTGGGCGTCTGACTGTTACAAAACTCAAAAGGATTTTAATTTCAAAAGGTTCTGTTTTAGCAACTGATGCTTTTTGACAAATCACACTAATCTCACTTGCACTCCATTCTTTTTAAAGCTATTATAATCCATATAAAAACTGAAGCTGGAACAGTATAATCTCAGTGGATGCTTGAATACTTTTCTGATAGGTATTGATTGCTAAATCCCCTACTATTTGATCCCCACTCTGCCATTACCTGGCATCTGTTGTCTTTGTGTTTTTGAAACATTTTCAGTGTGTATCAGAGATGCAGTTGTTGAGAACTGACATTTTATGCAGGACAAAATAAGAGGAGTCACAAGTCTTGGTCAAGTTTCACAAAGTTAAATCTGCAGCATTAAGATTCTCTCTTAAGTAATCCAGGCTCCTATTATTAAAGAAAAATAATTGAAGGAATGAGAAAGACATCCTGAGTAGGGGTGATTTTGACAATTAAGAAATCCGTGCATCTTTGTGTTTAATTAGATATACTTCCTAGAACATAATTAGTTTTCCAACCATTTTAAAAATACTTTAATCCCAGTGTTAAAATATGCCTTTTAATGTGTCTGTATCCTCTAGGAAAAAAGTTTACTGAAAGATTTTTAAGGCTGACTTTACTATGTGTTTACAAAGCTGCATCTTATGTGGGAAATCACACTGCTGTATGTTTACTAAGCTGAACATCACATATTTGTATGGATGGTTCTCTATAATTACTCCAACTAGATGTGGTGCAGCTATTCATCAGCACGCTCTGAGCTGCAGTAATATACTTTGAATCAATGAAATTTCGTTGATATTAGTAAAAATGTCCAGTAAATGCAAAACTCAGGTTGCACTGCTGCTTACTGAGTTGCTTACTGAAATTTTCATTATTCTTTACACTGACTGAAGCTCTTACAGGTGAAATTTCACAAATTGACATTTTAGAGAGTTATCTTGTGTTACCAATGAAATCACTAAAGGGTACTACATATGGAGCTTTTCCTCTCTATTTGACATGTCCACTATCAAAACCAACCTCAATCCAAACTGTGGAGAAGAGCGTGAAGCTATTTAAACATTTTCCTCGCCCAGGTTTCATGTAATCTTACTCAGTATCTTAAGCCTTTTCACAGTATTAAATACACCCAATATGCTTTTGAAAAAGATGTTATACCCACACCTGCAATGCGCAGGACAGTGTATGCAGGGATGTTTGTGTGCATTCTGGTAGCGGGGAAACTGCAGTGGTAATTAGCTTAGCCTGAGAAGAGAGCAAATAACATTGAATGATTACACCTGTCAAGATGTAATCATCTACATGAATTGTGATGGCTTCTGTGACTTCTTTAGTAGCCTCTATCCAGCTGCATATAAATATTACTTAGAGAAAATGTCATTCAAATCATGCTGCTGGCAAGGTCATTTGATCCTTTGTATTATTTTGTTTTGGAATTTCACAGCAGTCTGTCTTGGCTTATGTTTCCAGCTTTACTACACAAAAAAAAAAAACCCAAAAAGAAAACAAAAAAAAGAAAAGAAAGACAAGAGAGAGGGGAGAAAAAATGAAGACCTTTTAAACTATCCAAGAGCAAGCTTTTAGCAAATGGATTTATAAAATAATTGGGTTGCACTGGTGTATCATTCTAGAATAAACATCTTTGTTAAAAGATCCATGACAGTGACAGCTAGAGCAATTTTTAAAGACAAATATGGGCATGCAAGTTTTTTACTTGCATCCTTCTTTTGCAGACTTCTGTTGGTAATATTTTAAAATTTAAGTACATGTTCATCTGTATCTATAAAATAGCAGAGTTTCTTTAATAACTAGTTTAATACAACTGTGGCCCTAGCTGCAGTTGTACTGCTAAATAATATGCAAAAACCCCCAGTTAAATTAGAGAATAAAGGGAAGGATAGGACAATGCTCTTGCCTCTTTCCAGGGAAATGGTTGTGTAAAGATTCAGCAGTCCTAGTGTCTCACTATGTGTGACTGTAGGAAAAAATCTGTATTATGAAAACTGATCTTTTATATCTACAGTTCTAATGCAAGTGTTTCTATGATTTTGGTTCTATGCATTTAAAGAGTGCCCTTGGTTTATATAACAATTTTTTTTTCATACCTACCCAATGGCAATTTTTTTTTTCATACCAATCCAGTGTCCTTCCAATCTCTTTTTTAGGCTGAATATATCCAGCATTTTAGTCTTTCCTGGTAGGTCAAACTTCATAGTCCTTAAATCTTCTTCTAGTCTTACATCTTCTTGCTGTCTTCCAGTCTTCAAGCTGTCAACAACTTTCTTGGAACTAATATTAGAGCTAAAATTGTATTATAGCTTAAGAGAAGGATCAATGATTGTATCTTGAAAATAGACAGTCCATCTCACTGCTTAAAGGAGATTTTAAAGAAATAAATTTAGAGTCAGAAATTACCAAACTGTAAATTGATTTTTTAATTCATTAAATGAAAGGCTGTTTGACCCTTAGCACTAATCCTGATCACCTCCATCTTTAACAGGCCCCACTCTTCATGTCATATATTTGTCCGTGATCCCTGCTGAAGCTGAGGGACAGAGGGTGTTGAATGAGGAAATAGATTTTAATTAAGAAAAAAACGAAAACAACAAAAACCAAATATTTGTTCCTTTGCGTTTCGAAGCCAGGTAGAATTGATTTGAAGTCACAGTTACACAAGCCCCTAAAATTGAGCTGAAGAGCAAGTAACTCAAAAGTGTTCTACTCCCATATCACCACACTGTATCATAAATTTCTCTTTATATTAAGTCTTTCCACTTGTTTTGTAATGTCTCCTTAGAGCAGCTTTGCTTCTGAGTATACTAAATAACAAAGAAAAGAATGCATGCAGGGATAACTTACATTGGTATTTTTTGAAGAATGACTGTTTATTTTGTTACATTCATAAACAATAATTCTCCTATATGCCTATATTTAATGTTTAATTTTTTTTTCTGCCAAGGGAAGGATTTCTGGTAAGAAAACCCCGGCATTGCCTTTCCAAAATCTTTTTTTCATTCACAGATTTTATATAAAGAATTTCAAATGAAGCTGAATTTAATAGAAAAATCAGCACTTTAATTATATTTTTAATTTGCACAAAATTAGTTTGGGTGAAAAAGAATGTAAACAAGTGTCTCCCTTGCTAAAAGCCATTGAGCTTCAGATTTTAAAAGACATATCTGCACTTTATTAAAAACAGTTCACCTCCCGTCTCATTTTTAGCTTCTACTATGTGTACCTGCCTAATGTTGCCAAATAAAATAATGAGAAAATATCTTTCAAAGGTAAAAATTCTTCATGTAGTTGAATACATAATTAATCCTTAATGAAGATTGTAAAGAAAACTATTTGATTTCTCTGCTGAAGGCAACATGTTTTTCTAATCTCCTAGACGTGCATTTCCAAATTGCACCCATTCTCTCTGGAGAATGTCCTTTTGATATTCAGCCCACTGCTGAACAGCAGAATAGTTAATATGTTAAGTATTCATACAGATAATCTGAATGAGGTATCCATTTTGTTACAGTTCTAAGAAATATTTCATGTCAAGAAAACCGTACACGGCCCATCACTGATTACAGGACAAGAACACAATTCACTTAAAGCGAACCTTGAAGTCAATGGCTTTGAATGAGAGTAGGTTTTCCTCAGAAATTAAAAAGCTTGAAGAGTAATTTCTCTAGAACATTACTCTTTATAAGCTCTCCAGTGCCTTTGTAGTCTAACTTTTCTGTTGTGTATTTACTTCCTGAAGTTGACTTGAATTTGAAAGCGTTGAATGTTAACAACTTGTTTTCTCTTTTCATACAACTTTGGTATTGTGATGGAGAGCAAAATGTTCTGGTTTTGTGCTTAGGGTTGATTTTATAAGACCGTGACTTACAGGAACCCTAAGGCACATTTTAAAGTGAATCTTACTCATTTCTGTGCAATTAAAGCAGTAAAAGGTTTAGTCTTTAGGCTATATATTATTTCATATCCCTCTTCAGTAGGGTGAGGGCTTTGTAACCATGGCAATTTTGTCACATTGTAATTTTAATTCTTTTTCTTTAGGAAAACAAGTTAGCTAGCAAGTATTGGACCTGTTTTCTCTGTACAGCCATGTGTTCAAAGTCAGAGGCTTTAGTACTTTCTTAGATTTGTTATTCTTCTAATTAAAAGGAAACTCTCAAGCTCTGGCAGAATACATTTTTAATACAGTCACTTATTTATGGCATTGCAAAGGCTGCAATATAGACAACATTTATAGATAACATAGAAAAACATGTAAACTGCAAGTGTGCTCTTTATTGGTCTTGGCAGAGCTGTCGCTTGGAGCTCTAACAAAATAAATGAGTTACTGTTTGCCATCTTGCAGACAGGAAGCTGAAACATAAGAAAATGTACATATTGCCCTAAGCTAAACATATGGAACCGAGAAATATTACAGAAAGTGATATACCCTAAAGTATGTAGTTTGGTAGTTGCTCATTTTAAAAGATTTTTATATTTAGTTGCAACAGTACAACATTTTCTACTGACCTTCACCGTAAGTTAGGAACAATTAAAGCACCACAATAGAGATTTGAATGAAAATGAGCCCTTTATGCAGCCTGAGGGAGGGAGCTGCAGCTCTCTGTAATTGTTTTATGGCTGAGCAGGTGGATCTGATCCAGCTCTTGCTTTGCTCAGGTGAATGAAATACGGAGGATTTGCATAAAACCAACATAATTTTTTCTACTAAAAGGGATGCTTCCCAGCTACTAGGTTTAAGAGGGAAGGTTGACTCTGGAAGGTTTAAGAAGGAAGCTCTGACTGTTGCCTGGGTCCTGGGCTGTCCTGCAGCCTGACTTCTATCCCAGCTGTGAGGGAGGCTGGGAGCCAGCACAGGTACAGGCATTGCAGGCACTGAAGGTCAGGACAGTCTGTCTCAAAGGCTGGGGTAGATACAAACAGCAAGAACAAGCTCTTGGTCTCCAGGGTTGGCTACTAAATGCCTTTCAAAATATGCATGCTTATGATGCTAACAGCAATAAAAGACAGAAGGGCTTGCAAATGAAGTGGGTTAGTTACAATCTTATATTTTAAAAGCATTTGAATACATAAAATATTTGAAGTTGCCCATGTGAAAGCAGGTGGCATTGTCAGTCCAACTCCGAATGGACACCTGTTCCGTAACTAGAAATTTTGTCATCTTCAGTACAGAAGCCAAGAACTGGGTGGAAAGGAAAGCTGAACTCTTCAAATTTGCTCTGTGTATACTAATGTCTGTGGAAATACTGTAATTTTTCTCTATCTTTTGAAATAAACTCAGGACTCTCTTTCTGAGGTAACAATTTTAGTATTTCTTATTTTTCATATTTTTTTAAAGTGTCCATTATTAAAGCTCCCAGGCTCAGGGAAACTACTAAAGTTATTTACTGAAAAGTTAAAAGAAAATGAGATAAAAAGTAATCAATGCTGAAAGCATATGCTCAATTCAAAATAATAGATATTCACACCTAATTATATGAAAGCAAGCCTCTTTTGACATGTATGGAGCATGAGGTTTTCTTTTAATTTCAGATCCTGTGGAGTGCTTGAGAATGTAGTAGAAGTGATTATATGTGTTTTAATACAATTTTATTTTTTAAACAGAATTTTGAGAACCTGGCACTGCAGAAGGCAGTATGCTTTAAAACACAGCTTCCTCAGTTTACAAGTCTGTGCAGTAAAATGAATGCTAGGATCGTAAAGGACAGGTGTGTTATAAGTGCTGGACTGCTGCACAATTAGATAAAAAGAGTTAAAACAAATGCTCTTGGGGAAGAGTTTTTCATTGTTTATGCCTTTTAGACTTGAAGACTTGGCAAACCTGCTATGTAACTATGCCTGCTGCCTGGAAAATAGCTTTTTCTTTTTTATTAGTCTAACTCAGGCTCTCATTTATTGAGCCAGAGAAGGAAAAGCCAGCTTTAGCTCTTCCATTAACACCAGCTGGGGCCTACATCACGTAATGTTGTGTGAATGCACAGCTTCATCCTATCACATCTGAGCTGCAACAACCCGCAATTTTGCCAGTAGTACCATAACTTCCTAAGAGTTATTTATGCCAGGTATCTCCTTAATTCTTTGTTTTTCTGTTTGTTTCTTTTCTCTGTGGTATTTTTGCTTTAATATTACATAGTCAAAGAGGCTAAAATTGAGGAAGGAGATGTACATGTAACACTAGCAAGAAACAATACCAAAAACCCCCGTATTATCTGTAATATACTAAGGAATCTCAGAGAACAGAGAAGGGAAAAATGCTTTACTTGCATCACTGAATCTTAAAAGTCCCACTATGAAAACGTCATGATGAAATAAATACATAATCTGTTCAATGGCATATTTGTTTAAATATCTGTTTGTGTATTGGAATAAATGCATATAATTCAAGACCTTTCTAGTTACTAACCTTAGTATAATCCATCTCTACAAGACTTTTACACTAGTATATTCGATAGCTGTTGCAAAATATTCTCATTAACTTTGCTTCTGAGCACCAGATCCAGGACTGCTTTTGTTGGTGAGACTCAGCCAACTTTTCTTTCAACTTATGGCATATCAAGGTAACCCACTGACTGTCATCTTCTCACCTACAGCTCTTAAATTTCTCAGTCAGCTTTTTGTTTCTTGGGCTGTTTCAGTCAAAAAGCAAATATTTTTCCTTTCCCTTGTAGGAAGCAGGCATTTACTTTCCTCCCCTTCAGTCTTCAGGGGTTCTATGGTGGTTCGTTTATCACCAGCAGAATGAAGAACTGCTTATACAGGCCACTGTCAAAGTTTTTTTCTCAGTGATAGGGATGATGTGTAATTTGCTTTCTTGGCTTAAAATGATAAAATGACAAAAGCCACTGCACCCAAATGGTTTTTCTTAGCTGCAATGTTAGACATCCATGTTTATTGGGATATTAAGCGAAGAACCCAGCTGGTTTGTCTTCAAAGATAAGCTAGAGAAAACTCCCATTTTGAGCTCAGTGTTTTTCTAGTTAAAATTTTTGAAAGTGTTAAATACAGCTAGTGTTAAAAGATGGGAAATGTCAAATAAAACTTCATGTTCGCATTGTAGTGAGGGCCGAGATGGAGAGAATTTGCAGCATGTTATTTCTTCACTTTTGATAACACCTGTTAAAGAAAATGTGCTGAGAGTTATAGGGTATTAGAGCACTTCCAGGCTTTTCAGCCCAAACCTGAAGCTTGTTGTACGGTTCTGTTTGTTATCTTGCAGATAACCCAGAAACAATTGCAGATGTGAATAAAATAGTATTTAATGGTTTTTTTGCTTGCAGTGCTAGCACATAAGATAAAGTGAGCTTTACCCTGTGTAGCGGGTTGGGTTTGTAACTGGGCAGAAACAACAATTTAGTGTAGTGGTTTGGCCCAAAATACTCATTACTGTTTATCTTCTGTGAGGTAAGAATTAGGAGAAATGCAAAGCAGGCACCAAACTTGAAAGAATATAAAGAAGTTTGTTAACAGATCTAAAAGAAGAAAAAAAAAATCATGCCACACCTTCAGAACCCTCCCCCCACCTTTCTCCCTTCTCCAAGTGACAACGTAAAAAGACAACCCTTAAGATGTTCAGTCTGTTTACCACTTCCATAATAACCTTGTTCAGTCCACTTAGGAAGAAGAGTCTCTCTTGCCCATGCTCATATGAAAACATTAGCACAACGAGACAGCCGCCCACTTCCAAATATTGTTCAGTCCATTTAGGAAGAGGAGTCTCTCTGCCTGCATGTGAGTCCCTTCCCCCAACTTGCAGCTTTTCCCACAACTGTTTTCGAGGGTCCACTCTTGAAGTTTTTTGGGGTACAATTTTAAGGTTGAGCCGTTCAGAAACAAAAAACAGAGGCCCTTCTCCTTCCCTGGGAGGAAAGGGTCTCCCTCATCTTCATCTTTAGGACTATCTCTGGGAGCATCTTTAGGAACTGAGGTTTTCTCTTTTCCCATTTGGAGCAAAAGTCCTCATCTGGTCCATCTCTCCCTGTCCAAGCTTCTCATGAAATTACAGCTGCATCAGCATCTGCCTATCTCAGCGCAGGTGCTTTTGCTTACGAGTTGAACACTCCACCCCCCATATCTTCATGCAATTACAACGGGATACTCTGGTATATTATAGCTTCACAACAGACTTTCAGCTTTAAGCATCTCCTCTTTCTCTTCTCTCAGGTTTTCAGCTCTTCACAGCACTTAAAGGGTTAATCTCACCCAGGCCTTGCAGCTGGAATGTGGTTTATCACTGTCGGTCGCATGACCTCTGCCAGACAGCTGTGCTGCTATTGCTGAATCTCGGAAGCAGTGGAGAGGTGGGGGGGAGCCGAGCTGCTCTGGTGGGGGGGGGGTGGCGGCCCCCACAGGTGGAACAGGGCCCATCGACTCCAGGATGGCCGTGGCCCAGCCCAGCCTGGCCCAAGCAGGGCCTGGGCCGGGCCCACTGGCCCCCACACGGGGCCCGCAGCCACCTGTCCCAGCGCCGGAAACGAGGCAGAGAGACTCTGCGTCAGGGTTTACTATTCTTAAGTATGTATCACAGAGGCAGTCACAATTTTAAGTGGCTCAAAGAATTGTCCATATTCAAACTGGCCAGCTGATAGGTTCTGTTAGGTCATAGAGTAAGCTGTAAGCGCCCCTTTGCTTCTGGGACTATGCTTGCTAACCCATGACATCCTGTGGGAATTTATGTTGAGAGAAAAGATGCTTTTTTCTACCACAGTGTTGTAAGTCTCACGTTATGTATTGCAAGGTTTGCTTTGTTCTCTTCTTTGGTTTCTTTAAGCAGAACACTTGACATTTAACTTCCTAAATTGTAAGACTGTTAACTTAGCCAGGGTAGCATATCTTGACAATAATAGCAGTATACAATAAAGCAGTTCAGAAGTTTCAGGCTATGTCTAGACCATCTTGAATGCCTGAGCAATGAGGTCAAGTGATATGAAGTGGTTCATGTTCATATTTTGCAGGCTGTAAGAGACAATTCACATCCATATCACCTATCATTGTCACAGGATTGCCATGCATACAAGCCATTTGATTATTGTGCATCCTCACCAATTTTCCCCAAGGAAACTGCCTCCCTGCCTGAGGGTCACAAGCACTGGTGAGATCAGCGTTGTTGGGAGCCCTTGACGTATTTGTGCTTGGTCCTGAAGCAATCTACACAGATCCCTTGGCTGCCAGCAGCAGATTCCTTCATGGCCAATGCTGAGTGTACATTTGACAAGCTGACCACAAGTTCACAGTCTCTCACCATGATCTGCTAAGCCCTTCTAAACTTGTACAAAACCTCACATGAGCCTTACATCACCAGTGGGTATAGGGATAGAAATGCCAGGGTGCTGCTTTGTGCACAGTTACAGAGACTGCATTTTCCTGGGCAAGTGCTTGGCTCCTAGAAATGAACAAGGAAAGCCCATCCTCACTCACTGGCACTTTGTTCTCACCTTAGGCAATGTCCTAAGTGTGTAGGAACAGAGAGGGTCTTAAAGTACTTAAGATCCCTATTGAAGCTTATCACTAATTCACTCCAGGCACCCTGGAAGTTTTAAGCTTTTGTTTATAATGTTTGTAGGAATTGAATTTCCACTGAGAACTTTGTGCTTTTATCCCAAACACACCCTGAGAATATGATAAATAGCAAGCTTTCCCTCTTTTTTTTCAGTTCCCGTTACTTACATTTCTCATCTCAGCATACTTTCATTCTCTCCACACATAAATTTGAAATGGTTACAATATCTCTTAATAGGATGGAGCTAATTAGTCACAAAATAAATCATTACAGAAAACTATAATGGCGAAAGTATTTGAGTTCTTTCATTATGTCTCCTGGAGTACTCATTTAAAACTACTGAGTCTAAGCCAGAGCATAGTGCAATTCATTCCTCTTCCTGCTTCATGCTGAGCTCAGACTTCAGTGAGACAAAATGGTTTAACGGCTTGAGGTGAGAGGTAGAATGGTAAATGTCATGAGGAATAAAGCTTGGTAATAAAATATCACTTGTTTATTAGTTGGATGTTAACGTATCTGTATGCATGGGTCGATGTAACTGAATTAACATCTCTGGTTGGTTTCAACTGTGAACTATAAAGAAAGATGCCATTTCTTTAGTCTTGGGTCCCAGATTGTTTCTGTCTTTAAAAACATCGTTAATAAGTCTTGATTTCTTTACTGGCTGCTGTTAAATGTTTTTGGAATAAATAGGTTTTTATATTATGCGCATATGTTTGTACAAAAAAGCCCTGAGATTTCTTTCTGCAGCAATATATTGGACTGTTGCCACAGTAGGTTTTGTAAACTACTCTAGTATAGTCTTAGAAAGAAGACACAGAAATAAAATTTTTTTTCTGCATCTTATTTATGTTGTCACAAAATGAAGTGCTTTGACCTCAAGTAAAGCTCTCTAAGCTGTTCGGAAATAAATTCTTTAGCTAGAAACTTCTTTTAACATTCTGTGCTCAAAGCTGATTCAATTTTTGTGATCCTAGATTATGGCTAAACGTCTCCATGTACAACTGTTGAAATAATTCATTGAGAAAAACATGAGTTTTCAGTCAGAACAAATAAATTATTCATGTTGCTGTACATTGCTAAATAAATTGTTTGATAAACTGAGCAAACTGAGTTGTGTTTCTTGCTAGGTACAGAGATATTATTTGATATGATTTGGGGAGACTCTTTTTTTGTATACTGATTTGGTGTAATTTTCATCTCGTAGCTGAGCAAATTTTAAAATTAGCTTGGCCTACCATATAATATTTCTTTATGAAAAGAGAAAATTAGTTTCACAATATGGTAAATTGATGTTGTTTATTTTGGAGCTGGTTTTGAACCCTCCATTCATATTGAGCAATAGTTACCCAGTGGGACCACTTAATTAAGGACTACCTGGCTCAGAGCTCCAAAAGCGAAACTTCTATTTATATTATAATTCAAATAGAAATTTAGCAGTCCAGTAAAGTCTTAAAGATGCTGGAAACTAGAAACTGTTGGAAACTTACATTTGTTTGTTTTTTATTGATAAAATGCTTTCCGACTTTAGCTGAGACAAAGAATTAAGGCAGGTTTTGAGAAGATAATGCTGATCAGACATTTTCTCGTGTGTTAGGTACATTCTGGGTAATATATTTTGTTAAATGGGAATAATCTTCCAATGTTCTTAAATGTTTTCTTTATTCTCTTGATATTTGGCTCTTGCACCACAACCACTCTATGCTGTTCCATTCATCACCCTTCAGTATTACAAGCAAAAGTCACTTGAGATGTGTGAATCTATGAGTTTAAATGCCATGGCCTTTGAAGGTGGAGTTTTCTTTGTGTAATTCTAGTATTTATTACTAATTTTGGTGGCCTCAGGAATACAGATGTACCAATGAAAACAAACCATTGTGATGACCAAGATGGTTATTTAAATGCCATAAAAGATCTTCCTATTCATGTGATACTATGTTTCCTATAAAATTCACTGAATTTCCTCTACAAGGTTTTAAATAAAGGAATAATTACTTTCACCAGCAGAGAGCAGCAATGATATACTTTGTAAGGACATGAGCCAGCTCTTGCAAAATTCTGTTAGTGGCGTGAGTGATAGATAATATTGTGTATGGTTTTCATGATTTATGGGAAAACATCTGTTGAAATTAAAGCAACAATAGGGAAAATATGCCCCCGTTTAATTGAATTCTTTTATAAAACTTTTTAATTTAAAGTACTTTCTGTTTAATTTCTTGTCTGTATGAAATTTACAAAGATTTATTACTTGAACTGTGTGTAAGTCACCCTAGTTCTTAGTAGGTGATTGTTTTCACATTGATCTGAAAATTTGCTCTGGAGTGTCACTGATTGTGTTGGGCACTGTCTATATTTTAATTTTACAGTAAAATTTCAGCCCCATAAATGTCAATAGGCATTTTTTCCCACTGACTTATATGAAGTGTTTCACCCTTCTTGTGACGTATATATTAATAATTCATTATAAAGAGATTAATAAATAAGGTGAAAAATTCTAACTGTGCATTATGCTTTTCTTTTGCTGTCTCTTCACAGAGACACTTGTGCAATTTTACAGGCACTGGATAGGAAGGATGAGAACTTCTTCTTCCTGTGCTAGAGTGTTCTAGAAATGCTGTTAGAGATTTATATGCCCTGTCCTGGCCCTGTGGCTCTTCCATGTTTGATTGTGTAGCAGTACTCAAGAACAAATTAAAACAACCCTTTTTTCTCAAGCTTTTTGTTTTACGCTGAAAAAAAAAAAAAAAAGATAAAAGAAGTGCAGTTTTACTTTCCATCTCCTAGTGGGACTACTTTGCAAAGTATGAAAGAGCATTAACAATGCCACTGTGGTGTCACTTTTGGAAAGAAAGTGGGATTTCTGTTGGTTGTCCCAGTGCTGTCTATATGTTGTGTATACACTAGCATTTTAGCTTAAGTCAGGACAGTGGTTCAGGAGTAAACCTTGTATTCCTGCTGCCACATGGAGTAGTCATACTTTCACAGCAGTATTGCTTTCAGAGGGTGTATAACTAAAATACACGTTCATGACACTAATGAATATTCAGTTCTGGGAAATGCTGCATGTAGTTCAGAGTCAAAATCCTGTCAAACACATGAATTAATTTGTACCTAGGAGGAACATCCCCTTGGCACTAAGTGTTCTGCCATCCAGAGCCATCCGTGCTGCACCAAGCTGAAGCCACTCTGAGTAAGGGAGTCCAGGCTGCTTCATGCAGTTTCAGAGGAGCTTGGGTGGCAGCAGCACTTCCCTGCTTAGACTGAATCACCTCTGTGTTACTGCCTGAATACTGGTGTGCAGGAAATGCTGACGTCTAGATTAGAAATGCTGCTTAAATTTAGGTTACACTGGGCTCTGGCAATGCTGGAGAGCTGTAATGTGAATTGCACTAGCTCTCCCCTTTTTTGAGGGTTAACTCGCATGAAGTTCCCTTTGCTTCAGTGTTTCTATTGCAAAATAGGAGAAATTGTGTCACAGAAATTTTATAGAAGTAAATTTGGTCATGTTTATGAAGCACTGAGGTTCTATCATGAGGAACTCTACACAAATTAATGAGGAAAACATTGTTCTCCTCCTTCAGAGGAGGTCTTAAATAGTGTGCAACAAATTAGTTGTGAGACCATAGATTGGATAAACATGGGGAAAGAATATATTATATAGCTCTTCACTTGATGAGTACCATCCTTTCTGTAAATGTAATGAAAAAAGTCTTTCAAGAAAATAATGGAATCTTGTAATTAAAGATTGTATCAGCACTCATATGCCCAAAGCACCTGGCTTGGAGTTGTATGGGAGATTTAATGCTAACATTTCATCACATGAATGAAGGATGCTGCAATCTATGTATTATTCTTTAACATATTGTTTTACTGCAATTCATTTAAATTGGGGGTGGAAGAGGTTTAATTTTGATTAAATTATAATTCTTGCCATTTATTTATTTCTATTTAATTATTTGGAGTGTTATTAAAAAAGATTAACCATTTCATGAACCTGCTGTCCATTCATCTTAGTATGTTATTAAATATAAGAATATTTCTAGCCGTCATTGTCATAACTATTGTCACAGCAGTATTTGTATTGAACCAGTGATAGATTCTTGCTTTGCTAGGCAGAATACACTGATAGAATGAGCTACAGTCCCAGACAGGGGGGATTACTGCCTTTACATGTAACAAGGACAAACCATAGAAAAAGAGACATTAAAAATGGAGGCTAATTAAAAAAAATGAGGTCTGTGCAAGTGTCATGTTCATTCTGACAGTGGATTTCCTTTAATTAATTGTATTTCTAGAAGGACTTTTGTGCTGAAAGACTTCACTGTATAGGATTTAATGAAGGAAAAAAAGATGAACAAGAATGTTAAGTATTGGATAAGGGGAGAAGAGTATGGTGGGCCACCAGACAGAGAATGAATGAGGCAATGGGAGCAGATAGTCCTAACCACAAAGAGAGTTAACAGGAGAAAGGTTATTCTTCAGCATCTTTTGTAAACTTAACTTGCTGTATGGTTTTGAAATGACTTTCTTGACTCTTCAAGCTCTGATTAACATTTTATTTCAAATTCATTAATACAGAATGTAAAAATAAAATTCTCTTAAACTAGAAGAACAATTTTAAATGCCCACATTTGCTAGTCTGCCACTAGTGCAAGATTCTGCATGCAAAGTTTTTATGCACACCCACAGTGTGATATGAATAAAAATGCGCTGAGGGGATGATTTAACATTAAACCACATTTTTACCTTATTTCTCAATTTCCATGTTTTTCAGACATTATCTAAATAAATAGGGTTGTTGCCTGTATCATTTTAATTTCTGCCTTGTGAGGATACCAGAGCAGTGGGGTTGACTTCTCCTGCATCTGCCTTGGACAGGCTCTGTGTGCAGATCATGCTACCCTGTACATCCCTCACCTGATTACTGCCTTGTGGAGATCTCACTAGGGTCTGCTTCAGGCAGCTTTGCAAATCTCCCCTACCTTTATGACAGAGCAATTTTGTTGATTAGTTTTGTTGACTATTATTTTGACCAAATGAGCCTGTTGAAGAGGTAATAGGGAAAGAGAAGCCAGTGGTCGTAAGCAGAGATTGCCACAGCACTTAATGTGGGTTTCTCAGCATGAATGAAATAATAACCAATATAGCACCTAAAATGAACTTTCTCCACACCCAATGTCGAGGCCCTGACTGCCCAGAACCCCCATCTTTTCCTTGTTTCTCTGCTTTTTCACCTGGCTGTACACATCTGAGATTTACCCAGAAATGGAATGTCAGCCTGCAGTGAGGTGTTGCATGCCTGCTCTCTGTGAAGATACTCTGAAGCAATTGAAACATCTCACAGAGTTCTCTAATTGGATTTTCATACCATTTTTTTTTTTTTTTGCCTCATCTGAATACACATTTCAGCTTGATTTAAAAAATATGTCGTGTCTAAATCAAGATTCTCATAAATAATGTCTGAGAAATCTGCCCTGGGAGTCAGAAATTCTGTTATTTTGGGTCAAGGATCAACATGTCATTTTTAGTTGGATATTTTTTCAAGACATTAGTGGTTTGCATCTATTTTATTCAAAGTGACTTCACATCAGGATCTTCATTGTCTATGTGCTTACATGGATAGTGCTTTACAGAGTTTTTCTAATACTAGTTAATACTTTTTTCAAATGTATTATTGGAAAGAGAATTGTGAAGATAACCTTGATAATACTATACATCTACTTGCTGAAACACACTTCTTATTATAATTCATATTAATTTTAATGGTGCAATTATGTTAGGTATAATTAGTGGTGGATTGTGTGTTTCTTATTAGCTGCATATTTTCAAAATAAATATTGCTATAATATTGTAAGTAAATTGTTTGGAATTTTTGTACTCTCCATGGGGTTGCCCAAAAGTAAATACTGTTCTTTTTAGATTCCATTTCTCATATATCTGATGAGAAATATATAAAAATAATACTATCATTATTTTCCTTTTGAATACCTTATAACTTCCTCTTTCTAATGCGCATACTTTTTCTTATTCTGCCTTCACAAAGTGACTTTGCCATTTGTTTTTATTTCGTGTTTTAGTTCCTCCTCGCAGCTCTTCATAATGCAAAAGAATGAGCAAACCATCATGATTTACTTTAATCTTTAGCCTATTAAATCTTGCACTTGAAGGTCAAATTTAAGCAGAGGTAAATCTATGTTTCTTTAATATACTTTAATTCTACAAATAAAATGTGATTGAAATTAAATTGTAGTAGGATTTCATTTTAGAATTTCTTTCTTATTCATCTGGTAAATATTGGTTAAAGGGAGTATAATGAAGTTTTGAACTTACTTGTTCCCCAGAGTACAGGCATCATTTTCATATAGTTTTGTTAGAATGTTAGGAGAAGATACTTGGTGAAAATAGTAAAAGTATGAGATTGTAGCAGGAAAATGAAAAGTCAGTGAAGGGTAATAGAAATTACTAGCAGCATGGGGAAGGCTTCAGCATAAAAGATGATGTGAAGAAACCCAGTGTTTAGTGTAATTAAATTTGAAAAGGGGAAACTTTCCCAGATTTAAATGTTTAAATCAAGAATTCATTCCTTTCTAGGAAAACTGAATGTGAATTTTAAATTTAATGAAAAAGGATTGGATGTAGTGTATTATGTGTTAAGAAAACCCAACAGATTATAAGTGATAGTTCTATTGGTAAAACTGGGGGGGAAAAAAGCAACCCTACCAATAATGCTTTTCAAAGCTTAATTTCTATATTACAGGTAGGATATGGGAAGAAAAGTTCAGAGAAGGCTTTGAAAAACTTTTAAATATTTCTACTATAAACATCTAGGAATATTTTTGGGCCTAACATTTATTTCTTCAAGTCATAGACATCACTGGAAACCATTAGACTAATATTGAATATTTTTGAAACAAAAATGCTGAAAGCAATTTTAATGAAATTTAAGAATCTCAATGTTACCAGAAACTTCCATGCAATGAAAAAAAAAAAGAGTTTTTCCCTCTGTTACTCTTACAGTCTAATGACTTATTTTATCAATGATCTTTTTGTGGGAAAATATGCAAGTGTCGGTCTGAAAAAAAATCTTTGTGCTGTACGAAGCAAACACTGCCGAGAGTCAAAAGGTGTGTCAGAGGACAATTGGGGGCACCTGCTTCCTAATTCATGGTTTTGTCCGGGCTGCACCTGGGCTGGGGGTTGTAGCTCACAGGTTTGCTCTGGTGTCTTTGGGGACCTTGGCCCTCTGCAGGGGACAGGCTGGCTTCAGCCAGGCACAGGACTGTACAGAAGCAGGAAAGAGTCCTTCAGTGTCAGAGGTGAGTGAAATTGGTGGATTTGTCAGTATATGGCTGGACCAGAGGTCGGCTGAGCGGCACCAGAAGTTGTCATGTTTTTGGAAAATAGGCCTGAATTTTTCTGCAGAGGAAGATACTCTACAGCTCTCAAATCTAGTTCCTTATTCGTATGTGTTAGGTGAGGGTGGGATGGACTAAGTCTCCCATGCGAAATAAAAGAAGTAATCTCTGTATTACCTTCTAATAGGGCAGTTTATATAAAAATGTATTATATGGTTCAGCTATTCAGGTTGCAGCCATCTGTGTGGCATCTTGCTAGTGCCTTGAGCCCTGAGGAAAAACAGGATTGGAAATATTTTTCTCTTCAGTGCTTGGTGTTGGACCGTTCAGCTAAAATTTGACTCAGCTTATTGAACTTGCCTGAATGTTCAATGTGATTCTCTGGCTTTGCATGAGGTGTCTTGGTGGCTACAAAGGCAACTCAGGTTTGAAAACCTTCCCCTGATCTCAAAATGCAGCAGATACTGAATACAAAAGAATTGTGGGTTTTGGTACGCTGGCTTCGAAAGAAATATTCTCAGAAATTTAATATAGGGAAATAATTTGAGTTATTGTGGCAGAGAAACCATTTGGCTGAAAAGGAGGTGAAGCTAGCAATTCAGAAACAAGGCTGTGGAGTGCATTGATGGTGGAGCTGTGGGAGGGAGGAAAAATAACCTACTGTGCTGCAGCTGTGTATGTGTGAATTAGAAATACTCCAAGAATTTACATCTTTACCTGATTTTTGCTAGTTTTTTCTACTTTTTTCTAGTTCTGAAGGTGAAATCTTAAATCTCTTTAATGGCATGTACAAATTTATGTGTGCCGCTTCAACATGTTAAAATATCAGAAAATTTATTTAAATGCTCAGGCTGTGCTAATTAAATCTGCTTAAAAATGATTTAATTGGAGTAGAGCAAATGTTCTGCAAACAATATCTGCTTAAATTGTTTATATTTTTTGGTTAGTATATAAACTTAAGCTATAAACAGATGATGTCTGAAATTGTCAATTTCCGCTAAGATCTTATCTGGGAGTGTGTATCCTCTTATTATATTGTAATGGCCAAGCAAAACCCACACTTAGATAAAGTAACATTGTTCTAGAAGAATTTTAAATACCTTTCATTACGTTATCAGTTCCATAGGTGTTGTGTGTGACTAGTCAGCTGGGAGAAGTCATTAAATACAGGATAATAAGAATTTCTCATTTGCTAGCCTTGACGCATTTTATGTTAAAATAATTTCAATCTTGTGTACAAAACTGGATTTACACAATGAACAAGTTCTTAGATATCGTCTACCTTGTGTGTAATGAAGGGTTAAATTTTTTTTTGCTAGAAGGGTTATCAGATCAAAGGGCTAGAAGAAAGTGTATCTATTCCCCCTGTTCTTGCCAAGAAAGTGTACAAGGTTGACTGTCAAGAGTGTAGCAAAGAGTTGGCAGTGGTTCTGAGATGGTCACCATCTAACAGAAAGAAGCAGCCTTAGAATTTCTGATTTTGACTATTTAATTATGTATGAAAAGCTGGGGTTTGGAGTTTTTTTCCTCTAGTAAAAAAGTATGGTTTATGAAGAACAAGGAAAAGACTTCAAGCTCAGATTTAAAGAAAAAAAGTAGACTAGTTGTGATTTGAACATCAGGGATGTTGCTCTGCTGCTTAATCAATGTAGAGTTTTAAAATCTCATAAAAATGTCTTGCCTAGTGGCAAGATGCATCTAGCTGTCTGAAAACTTCCAAGATGTGCAACATTCGTAGCAAAAAGAAGCAAGAATTATAGCATGTTATGAAATATGCTAAATCATGCAGGATCTGACCACTTAGGATATTCATTTGTACTAGTTCATTGTCTTTTTTGAGCAAGTTACACTCTTCTTTCATGCAAGAAAAGCATAAAACGTGCTTATCTTCCTATTGGGAAAATCCCTCCAAGATAAGACCTTTTTTAAAGAATTCTTTAACATTTCAGATACACAGAGAGTAATACATTGCAGCCCAAACGATTAGTCTGATCCCTTAAAATGATGATCAATAGTCTCACATTCAACCTCAAATGGAAACAGTACAGTTTGTTTGCCATTCTTCTTAGTCATTTAACTGTGCTGCTTCATGCTCTTGCAGGAGTTGGTCCTGTTGTTGTGTTCCCAGAACTATTTACTAAGGCTTTGGATCACCTTAGAAAAATATAAAACTATTTTAAAGTTAGTAAAATATCAGTAGTTAAACATTCTCATCATGTGTGTCAGTGTTGGGCATTGTGGCACTGTAATCATGGGCTCAGGTGTGCAAATTTTATTGTCCTTCACAGTTAATGATTTCTCTGTTAATCACTCAGAAAGGGAATAAAAATCCCTTAATACACAGTGAAGTAAATACTGAGCAACATCAGAATTTAATGCTAGTTTTGTCACTGTAGTGCCCTTAAAAAAAATCTGACAGCAGTTCTGCTATGTAAGGCATAGAAATATACAGCTGTGATCTCAGCATTTTTGTGGCCATGTACCTACTTGTAGGCCTACTTCTGAGAGCAAGGTGCACTTTCCTCTGGGCTCCCTGTCTTCCCCTGACTGAACTGGTATCAGAGCTACAGCTGTGTCTTTCTTCTGAATAAATCCCTTTAATCTTCTTGGATAGCCACGGAGGGCTAAGAATAATCTTGCTCTTTAGATTTGACATTTTTTTTTGTCAAACACACACACGTGCATCATTTGTGAAAGATTGTCTACAGAAGCAGTATAGTGTTTTAAAATTTGAGAATGCAGAAATAAAAGAAGAGTAAAAATAAGTGGTTGTTACAGTTGCAGAGGTCTTAAAACTTCTAAACTTTATCTTACCTTTCAATGAAGTGTTATAAACTGGCTTAGGATGAAAGAAATGGAATCCTACAAAGACTTTTTTCGAGGGTGTGTAGTGGTAGAACAAGGTATAATGGCTGAAAGAGGGTAGATTTAGGTTAGTTATACGGAAGAAATAGTGAGGCACTGGAACAGGCTCAACAACAGAGAAGTTGTAGCTGCCCCAGCCCTAGGAGTGTTCAAGGCCAGATTGGATGGGACTTTGAGCAATCTGGTCTAGTGGAAGGTGTCCCTATCTGTGGCAGGTGGGGAGGGAAATAGATGATCTTTAAGGTAGGTCTCTTCCATCCCAAGGCATTCTGTGATTCTATAGAATCTGTGCAAAGTCTGTGACAGGATGCAAACTTTCTTTAGACTTGGGAGTCTATTGCTGCCATGTTCCCCACCCCCCCACCCCCCCCCCCCACTATTTAACCTAAAGACCTTTCCTGCATAAATTCATCATTATCAAGTGCACACCTGTGGCTATGATGGAGGAACTGACTTATTTCATGCTCCTTGTTTTCTTCCAGGGTGAAAAGTGTGTTTATCTCTGTAGACAACAGACTGCTGCTAATCATCTGTAATTAAAACTTGTTCCTTGATTTTTAAGTTGGAGTTCTTAGCTGAAAGTTGTTCTCAAGATGACCATAGAACATATCATGAAAAAATACATGTAAAGTTTTGTGGATTTTTTCATCAGTCAAATTTAACTTGAAGTCTATTTGGCCGCTGAAATTGAAAAGAGGATAATACCAGTCCCTGTGAAGAGCGGCATGGTAAATAATTAATAAAAGTGGCTAATCAATAGATTCTGTTCTGAAGAAAACAAAGATGTATTAGAAATTGAAATATGTTGCAATATATTTCTCTCCAACATGCTGGACATGAAGTGAGATGCATGTCAGACCAGAGGAATCTAAAATTTGTCTTGTAATACTCAGCTAAAAATGCAGATTTTTAATGTAGAGAACAATACATATTTTATACTCTTCATAATGAATGTTTTTCTTTGTGAAGAGGTTGTGATTTCCCCACCCTTACTCAAATCTTTTGACTTTCTTGAAGTAACTCTAGATTATTATGACACTTTGGGTTTAGAACATCAGAAGTCTGTGGCTAGAGTCAGTGTTAAGAAAAGTAGATAGAATTATTGTTTAGTTTCAAGGCTGGTGGACAGTACTTGTGCAGAGGAGTATCAAAATAATACCTATTTTTCAGAACCTTGCTTGCTCACAATTCAATGCTTTCCCTGGTTTATATATTTTCCTTATCCTGAATGAATTGAATAGCTCACACTATAGATGGGCTCCCAGTACCTAAACCAAGTTTCTTTTCCTGGAATTTAAACCAATTACTTCTCATAGTGCCTTAGATGTGGAAACAAACTTGAATACTGTTCCCATATATCTTTGCCCTTTTTCTCTCCTTAAGCCCAGCCTTCATCACAAATCACATTTTCTAAGCTTACTAATTTTCTAGTCATACTCTCAGCTTGGCCTAATTTTATCTCTGTCTTTATTGGACTAAAACTTGTCAGAGTAATCCAGTGTGGGATTCTCCTGCAGCACATCACAGTTGACAGAGCGGGGTCAGTTTGTGTAATGCATAGTTCAATCTGCTTATTGGAACCTTCTATGCAGTACTGCTGCTTGGCCTTTTATTTTCTTGGCGATTTTTCCTCAAATGTGTATGCTTTTAAAGGATTTTTGACATTTTGCCCTTTAAATATAAAACTTTATTGGAGAAGATCTTTTGGTGAAACAATAGGGATTCAGAAGTAGCAGACTTTTTTTCCAAAAATATGAAATTTTCTAAGACATTACTAAACATTTCATTTTATGTATTTATGTAAAAATAGATTAGGAAACAGAATAAACATTACATTGACTATACTAAAAATATTATGGGGAAAAATCATCCCAAATAAGAGTAATAAATCCACAAGATTAATAAAGTAATGGTTGGTTTTATTTTCATTTATTTTGATAGTCATTCTTTTATATGTATTTGCAAGCAATTCAAGTAAGATTATGTTTCAACATATCATACTTTTATTTATAGGATTTATTTAACTTGTTTTTAGGGGACTCTTTAGTTATTCTCAATGCCTACTGACTTATTTCAGTGTACGTGCCAAAACTCCTGTCTTTGTCAGTCATGCACTTATGAGTCCTCCCATCTGAACTTGCCCTCTCTACTGAGTCTCCTGAAAATTCGCTAAAATATGTCCCCTAGACTCTTAAGTGGAGTCTTTTAAAATGTATATTCAAAAATTTAAGGGTTTTTTTTGTAATCAACTTTTTCTTATTCTAGCAGAGAAACTCTTGATGAGACTTGTCTATTTTAGCAAGGCCTGTTGCAATAGCACAATGAAGTGATTTTTCTTTTTCTCCTCCTCCCCACCCTCTTTGTGTTGATGGTTAAATAAGTTTACTGTACAATTAGGCGCATACCAGAGCTAATAACAGACAGTAGGTAGGGTCACAGAGGGAGAAAAGGGGGGGGAATGGCAGTAGCTTTTTTTGTAGCAGTGAACCACTTAATCAGCTCTTTTGCAGTGCAGAGACTCTAATTAGTGGCTTGAATTTACACATCAAATTTGTCATGACAAATAAACTAGGCAGTCTTGATACTATCCTATAGATCACAAATGTATTTTCGCTCTGTCTTATTTTTGACTTGGCACTTCTGTTCTTAAGTGGAAGGAGAGATGCTTTTGTATTTTAAACATTGCTTAACCCTTCAGAATACTTTTTCAAAAGACAATACCAAGGGAGAAGATCAGGTTAGAAAGGTGAAATCATAAACTAAGTAAAAGCTGGCTGTATTCCCACAGTTCTGCTCTGTAGGATATTTGGAGCTGGTAAAGATATCATCTAAAAATATGAAAATTTGATGAGAAGCTTAAGTTGAAAAGGTCAGACTGAGGTTACAGATATGACCTGACTACAAGTGTTATTTGTCTTTTCCACAAGGGGATCCTAGTTTTCTCAGTTACCTAAATACATCTTTTCTGCATCTTGAAATTAAACTTGCAAGTATCTTTAACCTTTACCACCCTATTGTGAACACATAATGAGTAGAAAACAATAATTTAATATATCTTTCAGTCCTGGTTTTAGCTTTCCTTTGATTTAGGAGTATAGGGGGTATTGTAGGAGTTAATGTCAAAGATTCCTGTCACTTTGAATCCCATCTCTGTGAGTAGCCTTGGCTGTATTTAAGGAAGGTGTAAAAGAACATAAAAATTACCTTACTGGCACTTACATATCGTTTGGCACTGGAATACTGGTCATCTTGGAAATTCTAAAGTCAGAAAATACCACCTCTCTGCATTTAATATGCCTGGAGGGTTGTTTTTTTTCTTTTAATCACTGTTTTGTAACTTTTTAACTTGTATACTGGTTTTTGACAAGGAGTTCTACAATGTAAGTATAATGCATGAAGAAGTACAACTTTCTGTGGTTTTTTGAACTTTTTTTGCCAGTTTTGCCAGTTTCACAGGCTTGAGTGCTGATCATGCATACTGAAAATGAGTTGTTTATATCTGAAATGTATATAGAAGCATTTTACAACTAAAATTGCAGATGTTTCACATGTCAAAGGTCCATGTGAAACTTCTTGTCACTGTTTTTTTCCTGGTTTGATGTTGCTTGATTTATTTTTATATTTAAAAAAACCTAAATATGACTTTCAGTGAATCTCAAGTTCAACCTGTTTTCCAGAAAGCACTGCACTTCAAACTTGTGCTAATCAGTACTTTTTAACAAAACGTTCCATCTATAACCACCAGGAGTGTCACTTTCTGTTGAATACTACAAGTGGTTCATGGCTCTGACAAGTATTTTAATCATCATGATGAAATCTAAGGTTTAGGCATGTATTACTCCTTTGAAGGATGTATGATATTAACATTGGAAAACTATTAACATTGCTCACCAAGAGATTACAAACGGCCAAAGATACTATGCCTTTAAAATTTTGCGTAGAAGTCTTTGTTCTGACGGGGGGGTTTTTTTTATTTTTTAACAAACCAGCAAGATTCTGAGGAAAAGATAGCAGCCTTTAGAGTCCCCAAACTTTTTCTATGGCTTAGATGCTTTTTAGATCAGAGAGAATTTAATTTATTTCATGGTCTGAGAAAATGTCTAGAATGGTTTTTGTTTGTTTTCTTATAAAGTCAGAAGCACTACAGATTGTGCAAGCTCGCAATAGCTAAAACAACTGTGTGTACTGCAACTCTTTTTGGAAATTGCAGTAAAAGAGTCTAGGAAATTATTTCCTATGTATTTCTTTTTACTGAATATTCTAACCCCTGCTTTGAAGATACTCTGTGAAATATCTTCAGAGTTCCCCTTTGGGAGAGAAGACTGACCTTTGTTGTGACCGCATAATGTTTGAGTGACCGGCTGGCAAGTCACAAGTGACCTCTACTGTATTAATCTGCTTTTATAATCCTTTCACTGTTTCCTTTTTTTTTCTACATTTTTTTTTTTAATCTGCATACATTTCTCACCATGACTGAATTTTACAGTGTTATGTGCAGCAAAGTTAGAGGTAGGTGGGTTTGGCCTACACAGCTGTGCTGGAAAAAGTCATTACCATGGAATCTGTTATGCTGGAAAGATTGGTTTTGTGCTGTTTCACTTGAGAAGTGAGCTGTGACTGGTGTTGTGTGCTGTAGCAGAGCAGCTGCCGTGCTGTGGCTGGATTAGCAGCTCTTTGTCAGTGCTGTGCATCATCCAGCTGCAGGAGCAAAGCCATTTCAGTCGGTCAGGTATGACATCTAAATTGCAAACTCTTTGGACCAGGAATCCTGCACACCTTCCTCTTCTTGTCTAAACATATATATGTGTCTTTCACTGATAGTCCCTGTAAGCCTTTGGGTTACCTACTACTGCCACAGATGTTCATGAGACCAAGGACGCCCTATTGCAAAAGCTGAGGATGTGAAACAGAGGAAATAGCATCTTACAATACAGTGCTTACTGAAATACTGCTGCTACCAGCAATGAAGGAACCATGACCCCAGTGAAAATTGGATCTTTACCCAAAACAATGCATTTTGTTGCAAAATACTTGCATGTAGATAAGGTTCTAAGGCCTTAAGTCCATAGATGATTATTTTTAATTAATTCTGTATAAAACCAAGGCACTGTGTACATGCATACTCCATACAACAGCCACTCCATACATTTATCACAACATTCAGTAAACTACTGAGAAGAAATAAATAATGATGCTGCCTGGTTATGTTATGTGTCAGGACAAGGGTCTGTCAAGGGTATCAGGTTCATTTGATGTCTTTGATGTTACAAGCAACTATGGAAATATAGGTACATAATTTATGTTACAGCTTGAATATCTCCCAGCAGCCTCACAAATGATGCTTGAAAGTCATTAATCACCATGAAAGTTAAAGGAAGATCACTGAAATCTGATACGTTGTACTGCAAGAGTAGTTTATTTGTCACCTCAGGTGAGTCCCTGGTATGTGCTCAGTGTTGCAGTGTATGAGGGGAAGCAAGAGAATATTCATTCCTGAGCAGAAATGTGTGGAGAAAGTTCTGAACTTCTGAGCTGGAATAGCTATTTTGGGTGCTTTAAAACCGGCTTAATTGATTGCACTGCTTGCTCTGGGAAACTGCACTTGAGCAAAAGAAATAGAAAGGCAGTTTGTGTCCTTTAGGTCAGGATTACTGTTCTGGCTAGAATACTGTCTGGGATTTTAGATTAAAGGAAAACAATGCTTCAATTTTTTTATCCTTATTAATGTTATGTAATTCGTTCTTCTCTTGACCCTGAGATTGATTTAGTATGTGTTGATTTGGGATGTAATTAAATATTTTTTTAATACATTGATTTATTGAGTAGTTCTTCTATTTTGACCTTAATTATTCAATTTTGGTTAGGTACTATGAATTTTATAGTAGTTTTTTTTATCCTGATATTTGATCACTTATTAATTTTCAGAAAACCTTTGAAAACAAAATGTAATTGCAAGATAAGTCACTAACATCAAAAATTTAAAACAATAAATTCAATGAAATTCTTACTGGCCAAAAAGGTTTCATGCCTAGAGATTTTAACAAGGGAAAACTTTAACCTTTTTCCACTTCTAAATAGGACATTTTTAGTTAACTAATGTTGCAGATATAATAACCTCAGATATATTACCAGTCATGAGTTCTGCAGTGTTATATATAAAAATCTTGGACTTAATAACTAATTCTTCTCAGTTATTTAAATAGTTGATACTCATCTGATTAATCTGAAATATTAAAGACCCCCTAAGGCTGGGATTTTATTTTAATTGCCTCTTTTTGTCCCCATACCACTGTTTTATTGACTTACTTGAAATATTCAAGAGATTAGCAAGGCATAAGTTTTTACGTCACACATATATCCTGGTTTGACCTTATTCAGAGATTATTATGTATTCCTATTACACAGCTCAGTCCATAAAATCTCCCTTGCAAGTTTTGCATGCTTTGTCTTCAGATTTACTGACTCTACTAGAGTAAGGACTCCCAAAGGTAAAAGATTTCTCCTTGTCTTAATTATTTTAAGCCTATGGTTGATTCTTTTTTTCAGATAAAAACATAATCTTTCTGAAAAATTTGATTATGTAGCTGTAACACTTTCTACTCTGCCTCGACTTTCCCATACAGTAGTTTCTATGAAATTTTAATGTTTTCTCCCTGATGATAAGCTCAATTAACTAATGAAAACATACATATGAATCTCTTATGAGTTACTGTCAAGCTCATGCAGTGTTTATGGTCTTGCATGGTTCTGGAATAATGCAATCAGAATAAAACCTTAGAAATAATTTATTTTACAAGTAGCTATTCAAAAACTCTCTGAATTGTTGTTTAGAGTAATAATGACAGAAGGATGAAATCAACTTGTTTATCACAATCCATTGTTCCTACTGTTGCAGTTGTTACATATTGATGTGCTTACTTACTGGAATTTGCTCCTGAGTGGAAAACATCATCCTCCAGCCTGTTTGACTTCCTCCTCTGTCATCCATTCTGTGCATTGCGTTCTGATGTAGCTTGCTAGGATAAACCTCTGTATCATGGGATGTCGTAGACTGTGTGCATGTATGGTGACAAAACTTGTGCAGCCTGACAATGTAGAGCCTTCAAATACATTTTAATCTGGAAGCTGAAAAATGCAGTGAAAAAGAAGACAGAGGGAATGTGACACTATACTTCAACTCTAAATAATGAATCTTTTTCTGTTTCTTCTGTTTTCCATGTGAAGCCATAGTGTCTATTAAAAATAAATCTGATTCTTGTAGATCATGTTTCCCAGGTTTGACAAATCATATGAAAACCTGTGAAGAAAATACACTTTTATCTTTTTTCTTATTCCACAAAAATAGAAGTATTTAGCCACATCAGATTTTGTTCATGCTCTTGTCTTGCTTGATTATAAAAGGGGACAGGGAAGGAATAAAAAAGGATAAGAATAAAAAAACCAACTGACTATGACTAGCCAGACTAGATAAAAATACAAGAAAAAATCTATATTTATATATATTTATAATATACTTATTCTGTCTTTTCTTGTATGCTTTCTTGCTGTTTTAATCTTTTTGGTATATTTATGCAGCTTTCTTTTCTATGTTTTTAGTTTAATGCTACCCCTACAATGCCCTGTTATAGTCTCAATTTTCTTAATATAATCCTGCCTGGTTTTGAATGCTTAATTTGCTTATTAAAGTACTCTTCTCTGTGATTATACATAAAATACTTGCTTCCCTTTGTCTCCTTTAAGGTTCCCAGTGGCCATTTCCTTAGTCTCTTTTTTTGGTGATCTGACTACAGGACTATTTTCTTTCTCTGGGGTAAAGTTTCAATTTGTGCCCTCTGTGTGCTGTCACACACTGAAAATTCAAGCTAGCCTGAAGAGTACTTATAGCACCCAAATCAGTTGGAGGAGCAGTAGATATTGCAAAGTGATGTTTTCCCATTAATTATTGTTAAGCAGTCATCTTTATATCATTGTCTTGAAGTTTTAGTCTCTTGTCATATGAAGAATGAAAAAAGTACTGGCTTTATCTCCCAGGATTTCCTTGTACCGTTATCCAGCCTGTTCAACTCTGATCTACTGATCTTTTTTTTTAGATACTACCATAGATATGGGCCTTGAGAATGAGCCTGTATCAAAAGAGAGGTTGAGGGACTTGTTCAAATACGGAATGTATATAAAGTACAGCAGGGAGAAGAGAAAGTACAAAGAAGTGCATATTGGTCAAGATGGGCTTCAAAACTGAGTGAAGATAACGGCTGAAATGGTAGCCTGGTAGGGACAGCTTTAACTATGCATTAGACACCACTGCTTCAACTAAGTGCAGTACCTGGATAATGAGTCAACAACAGAAAGTAAGTCACAAGTTTTAGGTAGATCCTAGAGTGTATACATATAAGGTGATATTTAAGGATTTTTCTTGCAGCTCTACATAAAAGCTCAGATCTCTGTTCTAGTTAAGTCTTGCCAACAGCTGTTCATCAACCATTAACTGAATGGTCATTAGTATAAAGAACTGGAGGCAAAGCCGCTTTGATGAGATAAATGTCCCAGGCTTGATGCAAAGACATACAAATAATACCTTACACATGCTTACATGAAAAGAAAGGTATTTTTCTTTTTTTTCTTTTTAAAGAGAGATCAGTGGGGTTTTGCTTGCTAATTTTTTTTCTCGACTCTTTTTTTAATTTACCATACAAGCATTATCAGTATTTTCCCTCTGTGTTGTCTTAACACTTTGGAAGAATGTCCATAAATACCTATAATGTTATTGCTGTCTTTCTGGTTTATGATTTCCTTATTTTGAACTTCCTCTGCAGCTGCTGCTCTGCCCCATGTTGACACAGCAGTCTACTGTGGCATTTTCTACTCTTCCTGTCACAACTGGCCTGCAGCTTGTGTGCCCATTGGCCTGCAACTCCCTGACTTCTCCAAACACCCCAGAAACCTCCCATCCTCTAGACACAGTACAGAGGACTAACCTGGTCTGTTGTTAGAGAAATCCCATGTACTAGGAAAGCAGAAAAAACTATCTAAAACATACTTGCTTCAGTTACTTCACACTGTTGGCCATTTGAATCTCAACCAAGAGCAAGCATGATGTAAGCTACCTGCAGTTGCATCACCTTGAGGTCTCTGACTCATTCAGCTGTGCTTGAGTCCTCTCAGAGGGGCACAAGGACAGTGAAAATGGCCTGACAGCAGCCTCAAGCCCTTTCTGTGGGGGTTGTGCCATCATGTGCTTGCCATGCCAATGGCCAACATCTGGTCCTTGCAGCTGGAGAACAGGATTGCTTAAACTCACTTTTCTGAAGTGGTAGCTGTTTAAGAGAAGAAGTTGTCTTTTGAGATAGTAAATAAAGAAAAGTAATGCCTAGAATATGCATGATGAACTCAGATTGGATGAAATATTTTCCCAAATTGCTACCATCTAATCCAGATATTGGTATCTGTAGCTATAGAAAATATGCTGTCATCAGTCCAAGAGAAGGAAGATTATATGAGAAAAATGTGAACCTTGCACTGCAGCCTTTCTGATTTTATCTTAGTGGACATTGAAGATGTTTAGGGGTAGAACAGGCTTTTCTCATACCTGCCCAGACCTTGGAGGAAAAATGCCAAGTATACCTGTGAAATTCATCAGGCTACTGATCAGCTACTGTATATTTGAATGACAAAAAAAAAAAAAAAAAAAGACAGCAATCAACCTGGGCAGGGAAAACCATTAATAATTCTAACAGGCTACCTACAGATTGCCTTACAAAAATGTGTGAAAATTTGGAAGAAATAGGAGATCAAATCTGTACAGACATGGTCTGATTAATAGCACAACAAACATCAGGTTTTCTTTTTCTTAAAATGCTAACTTTCTCAATTTAAAATATGTCCTAATTATTAATGAGTGGAGTTATTTTTTTTTTCTTTCCCTTTATCATAAGAGAAAACTGATGTATTCATTCTGCCTCTGTGTTTATTATTCCAATTTTGGAACAGTCATATCTTCCTCCAATGCTAGGTCTCACATAGTGCTGTTTAGTAATGTGAAAAAGTTTCCATTTGCCCTTCACAACTCAGTGAGCTGTAAACACTGAAGTAATTGAGCCACCCACATCCTAGTCTGCAGGTGATACGAGTGATGTATTTTATTAGCACTTAATTAAATTGCAGATGTTATGCTAAACTGTGAAATTGCTGGCAAAAATTGAATGACTGGATTAAATGACACTATTTTTTAAAATAAAAAGATCATTGCGTAATCTGGAAAAAATATATTTTTCAACTCTCTTGGAGCAATTAACCTATGCTCTGCTGGTTAAAAAAAAAATCCCTCAGCATACTGAAATTTGAGGCTGTTGCAACATTAATTTCACACCTTCCTAGTTTATCTTAATGACTTCAGATTATAACAATGAAGATTAAATGAATCTCATTCAATCTGTAGTAGTAAAGAGATAATATACACTTGAAACAATCACAAATGACTAAAATTAAGTTTTATATTTTTGCATTAAGATTTGAGGAGGGATTTAATAACTTCAGTTTATGAAAACTTGATTCTTTTTCAGTTTGGGGAAAATTGAATTATTTGACTTATTCCCATTTGCGTATTTGGATGTGTGCCTGAAGAAGTCTAATTATGCAAAAGCCTCTTGATAGGACTTTGTTTGGGACTAAGTATTTCCTGTTAAAATTTACAGCTATCAGTAGAACATGCTGGCTACTGCAAGGATTGCTGCAGCCAGCTGGAAAGAGGAGTATTCTGATGGGAAATGGGAGGCAGGAGGGCTCCAACACCACATTTTTCATTTGAAGGATGAAGCAAAAACAATGTGGAAAAATACAAATTTTCCGGTTGCAAAATAAGAAGGAGCTATAGACTGGGAGAGGAATTGGGTTACCATCCAGAATTATTTTTATTATCTAGGATTACAAACCAAAACCAAGAACAAAAAACATGTCCCTTTGTAAGTGAGTAGGGGTAATCAAACAACTACTGCAACTACCTTCATTCAGTTCTTCAAACCTGAAAGCTTGCACTCAGTTTCAATAGGTAATGTTTCCCAAATATTAAGTTAAATATTTTAGGATTATTTCTTTTAAATCAGGTAGACGCTCCACAGAAGATAATTTTAAATTAAAATAATTTCTTTGGGGTTTTATCTCTTTTTCTCTAAAGCATTTTTTTAAGTTAAAAAAAAAGTATCAATTGCATGCTTATTGGGCAAAGTCAATGTTCTAAATGGCACTGAAAGTGAGGAAATTGCAATGTGAATTTTTTAATTGTGTATTTTAAGTTGTTTTAAGAAGCTGAGTCTTTAAGCTCATACTGTGCTCTCTGGATAACTGGAATGAGTTTGTTGTTGTTTACATGGTCTGAATTTTCATGGATTCACTGGACTTGTAACATATAAATGAGAAGTACTAGGTCTTCTGCGCATATGTAAATGAAGGCCTAGCAACAACAAAAAGTGCTTTCTCTTTCAGCATTTCTGCAAAACAGCTGCCTAATGCTGTCTGTATCTGGAGAAAAAAAAATTGGAACTCCAAATATATTATAGAAATGAAGTTTCAAACTGCAGTAGTGTGCAAATCTGTACTGTAAGGTAGAATTTCAGTGAGGCAGAAGTCTCCCTTTTTCTATGGGAAATTACTGTAATTATTATGTGCTTTCTTATACTAACCATGAGATTTCTGGATATTCTTAAGAATAGCTCTAAAACATACCAGATTGCACAGTTGATATATCCAAGAGTCACAGTTTTTAAACAAGTGCCAACATCTGAAAAAAGTGCAATTAATGTTGGCTGAAACAAGATTAATTTCTTACTGGGGCTTAGGCACTCGAAATAAGACATATTTAATCTTCTTTTCTCTCATTTCATACTCTCTTACAAAAGATTTCAGTGAGCTTGCTAACGATAATAAATTTCCTTTTAGGTACTTCAGGGGGTTTTTGTGGAACTGCAGTTACACGATGTGGTATTTAGACAGTTGTCTAACTTAACTGATACTGCAGAGGGGAAAAAAAGAACTAGATTGGTGATAACCCTAATCCAACAAGAGACCTGGGCACATACAGATTAGTCTGTGCAAGACTCAACTTCTGAATCTTATTTGTGGGCTTCACATGTCACCTTAAACAAGGAGACGGGATGCATGTGAATAAGCACACACACTTTTTGTTTGTTTTCATTTTTTTAATTACATGCAGAATGTTCATGGATCTCATTTCTAGATCTGTCAGGCTACCCATGTAGTGGGTCATGTGGGTTATAGTGTCAGTTGGAAGATGAGAGGCAGTTCAAATTGAGACCTGGCATTTTTTCTATTTCAGGCTATAGATACATCCATACAAATAATATACTGCCAGTTGTACTGTGTATGCCATGGAGTCTCCTGCATCCCACAGATGTTTAAACTCGAGGGCTGCCATTAAAGTGGTTGGTTGGTGGAGCCCAAATTACCAGACTTGCTAGACCAGAAGAAGAAAGATCAACAAAGACATGGTACTGGTTTAGTGAACATGCCACTAAAATGGAAGGAAGAGCCCTAGGTGTTTCCATGTTCCAGATTACCTCTTTCTGAGCAGTCCTCATTAATTAGATTGAACTGACAGCTGTGTATTAGTAAAAAGATAAAGGGAAGAAGAAAACATCCTGGACTTCTTTCCTCAGACCTTGCTAGGGCAGGCCAGAGCAGAGATAGATGTTCTGATTCAAAATCTGTTGAGGACAAAGGAGAGATACTTGTCAGTTTAGTAGATCCTGGACTGGATTTGAAGTGAAGCGACAAGTAAGCCTCCAAACCCATTAATTTTCATTTACTTAGTGACTTTTCCTTTTTTCTCTCTCCTTTTTTTCTTTTTTTTCTTTTAATAAACGGATGGTTATTTGTTAATTAATAATTTGACTTAGATCAGCTTCTCAAAGATTGTTGAAAAGCTTTTGGAGAGTAATAACTGTCAATTTATGTTTCCTTATAAAAATGAAGGCAGTGGGAAAGCAAAACATACTTCTTGTTTTCTGAATAAATTTCTATAAGATTATATTTGTCATGTTTCTGTGAACAGTAGCTATTGTTAACTGTAGCTATTAGTTGCTGCTTACATTAGTACACTTGTCTGAAAGCCTGTGTAAAATTCCTGCAAGTATTGTTTACTTGAAATGCCAGGTTCTTAAAATTTAATGACTTCTGTAGTACTGAAAAAGCTCATCTCAGAATACAGGAAGAGTCTCTCTTAAAATGGTCATTATTCTGGATACCACATTTATAGCTGATTTGGTGGTTATGTTTGTTCACATCCTCAAAGATGAAACAAGCCAGGCCATACCATGAAGTAACCAGAAAGCATTTTGAAACCAAATTTGCATCTAAACTTTAGAGCCTTTTATTAAATAGTTAGCTAGCACCTTTTTCTGTAAGCTTGTTCCCATTTTTGAAGGTACTTAAGACTCAAAAGAAAAAGTCTGATAATATCCAAGCCTTTCAAGGAATTATGGTTGTTATTGTTTATGAGTTAATAAAAATTATTTAGGACAACTCAGGTAAAGTACTAAAAAGATTTCAGTGCATTCAAACAGACAGGGAACTCTGAAAATTGCAAAATCCATTTTAACTACTGTGTGATAAAATGGGAGGTAGTAACTGAGTTGCAGCCAACAATCCCTATGCTTTTAGCAGCTTCTTGCTGTTAAACTATTACTAAATCAGCTTTCTCAAAACCCAATAGCAGGATATGAGCAAAATACAGGAGTGAGGAGTCACTTGGGAAGTGCACCGCACGAAGATTGATGTGCAGTTAGGATTGCTTGTGAACTACATGGAGAGGTTTACTTGAAAGGGGATGCAACATTATGGGTAGCAAATCCTGAACAACATTAAAGAAAGGGTTCTAAGTTATCTAGGATAGATAGATAGAGTACGGCATTTTTAGTTTTAGATCTGTCAGTCTGGGATTAGGAATTAAGTAACGGACTGGGAAAAACCTTGGGCAAATAGGTAACTTTCTATCATTATGTGCCTCTTCAGTGCTTTCAGTAAAAGGAGCTGAGCAGCTATTTCAGTCACTCTGACTTTGGATTTTCAAAATTTCAGCCTTAAGAGATCATCTTGGACTTACTGGTGTAGTCATGTGACGTGGCATCTAAGTTTATACTCTAAGTAAAAGACCTCTTCATGAACTCCTGATTGCAGAACCTTTAAATGCCTACTCTGTTACTTAAAGAAAAGGTTTCTTCTTCATGTATTTCTGTCTGGTGGTAGCTACTTGAAAGATTCTACTTAGCTTGTGCTTTTTTAAGGACTTTGATACTTTGATAAGCTGTTTTGCATAGGCAAGCCATATCTGTTATTTGATCTGCTGCAACAGGAACAGTTGAAGAACAACAGCCAGAAATTACTATTCTTCCGATTATGCATTTTAGAATAACTGCTGTTTTTCCTATATAGGTTCCCAAAGTAGAAAACTCAAAGCAGGGTTTGCTTACATATGAAGTCTAGGATAAGTGCTTACATTCTGACTTGTGGCTCTATAGGGCAGTGATATCCTAGATTATCTTTAGAGATCGCCATAAATGCTATGTTGAAATTTTACTGACCGTAATTTAGAAATTCCTCTCAGTGGGAAACGTATTCCTCTCCTAACACGGTCATCATTCCTCATGTGCCTTTTATTGACTGTAACAAGGCTCTTAGGAACATATAATCAGACACAGTCAATAGGCTCTGCTTGAAGGTTTGCTGGTATGCATTGGCAGAATGCTAATTTATTTAGCTGGGCTCTATGTCTAAATGCCACACATAGGCTGCATGTTTCTATTAGTTGGAAAATGTAGAATTTGCATTGGGCAGATGGTAAATTGGCAACCTGGTGCACCTGTGTAGAGGACTTGAGGGCAGAAGTGGTTTCTCCTTCACATAGGTCATTAATTTGCAGGAGACAAAACTACTCTGCTGGGGAAAAGTGACTTTAAAAAAAAAAAACAAAGGGGCAGAAGGGAGGCAGAAGAGTTCAGGTGGGTTGGATTGCACTTCACTCCATGAACTGTTCTAGGGGTAACTGTGTTGTACCTTACATCTAAGCTGCTTGAAAAAAAGTATTTGCAGATGTCAGTAAGTGACAGAAAGTGAAGGGCATAAACCTAGAAATACCAAGCAAAGGAGATTATTCTCTGCTTTGGTTAACCATTGCTATTTAAAAATAGTAATATGTTCTGAATGTGGTTAGTTGCCTGCCCTGCTGTTACACAGCTGTAACATAAACCATCCAAGAAACAAAACGGCAAACTAAAATAACTCTGTTAAAAAGAAGCCCCTAAAATTATTAAATATAGAAGTTTTTTCAATAAAGTTTTAGACCTTAGTAGGATAAATAAGTGCAGAAAAATAAGTTCTTTTAAAACTGTCTTCTTTTGTATCTTGGCCTTTTGTTTTTGTAAGTACCTGAGGTTTTTTCCATCAATGAAATCGTGTGTATTCTGGTTTTGATGTTATTCCAAAACATAGATCAATAAGATCTGCTGAGGATTACTGAGGCTCCATCTGTTCTTGCCATGAATAGGAAATACTACAGATGGTAATGAGCAGGTGTACCCTTCCTATTGCAGTTATGCTCAAAACCACTGTAATATTGGATTGAAAAGGCGAAAACATTTTAGTTCTAAACAGCTTTCTCCAGTCTTTTCCAGACTGTGTATTTGTCTGACAGACATCTCAAAATCATTTTACTTTTCCTTAAGAATCACCAAAATGTGTTGAGTGATTCTCTTTTCTGTTTGCTTGGGGAAGGGGGGGTAGGGGGTGTGTTTTGTTTGGGTTTTTTGCTTGAAATTAGCATTGTTCTCAGCCCAGGTAGAAGGCACTTCTGCGTCCAGTCTAAAATGACATATAATATTTTAACAACTTAGTGCCTATGAATTTATGCTCACACTTCCTTTTTACTGGCCTAATAAATTCTGAGGGGCATTGTGTACCTTGTTTTTGTTTTGTTTTGGTTTTGTTGTTTTGAGGTGTTTTAAGTGCAGACGAGAAGACAAACACCAGCCAGGCATCCTAAAAATGTGCGTGTCGGTATGGTAGGTGCCCTGGAGGTGATCCTTGCTTTGCCCTGAGTACTGGGCAGGTTTGAAAGCAGGTCTCTCCCCCTGAGGTGACTGTCATAAGCTGCAGCAATACAGACAGAAGAGAGATAGGAACCACCCTAGTTTCAAAAATGTAGTACCACGATCTCTGTGAGAATAGGTTATTTTGTAGAAGGTGACAAGCACCATTAGGCACTTCAATTACATGTATTCTGTTTATTTATTTTGTTTTTTAGTTTTATTACTCAAAATGAGGTGAATTTGACTGAAGTGCATGCTGGCATGACCAGTGTAGCTGCTACTACAGAGTGGCTGAGGTGAAGGATGAGGGAGGCTTTGAGAGACTGGTGTTCCCACTGAATTTAAGACTTGTGGACATAACTCCTGCCCTGTTATATCTGGGGCTGTGACTGTTGGGTAAGCCTGTTTCATACAAGGATCAGAGCCTGTGACAGTTCATTTTGGTTTATGACATGCTGTTTATGGGGATAGAGGTTGAGAGATGAATTCAAAGTGGCAGAAGTGTAATGAATGTACTTGGACAGCAAGGGAGATGGAGAACTCTCGTATGGAAGCTAGCACAGCAAAAAAAAGCAGGAGTCATATGATCAAGACAGAGAAAAAAAATTATCTAAGGTAAAGGATTAAGCTGGTACAAGTAATAGGTTAAACTCTTTGTGAGAGCTTATGCTGGGAAGCAATGAAGTTTCAAGACAGTTTTCCTAAAGAAACAGGAATAAAATAAATCCCAAATTTTTAAGGAGGAGTTTCTTCAATTCATTAAAAGGATTGTTGAATGTGTGCTGAGAATGAACAATGCTTACTTTTGGTGCTGGATTGCTGTGAATGTTGAAGTCAATAATTTTATAACTAGCTTTTAATCTTTCGATGCTGAGGGATTTAACAGTATAAAAGCTGCATTTTACTCCGTGAGCAATCCTGCCTGATGGAGAATCCTATTCTGATGGTCTCTTCATTTTTTTAATCAATTTTGTCTTAGAAGAAATGCTTTGCCAAATATTTGGAAATTGTCTATTTAATTTTATAGCTCACCTACATCAGGTATGTCCTTCTCTGGTTTTCTGAAGCGAAGAGGATTTACAGTAATACCGAATGATTAAATTTTAGATAAAATTGATCTTTAGTGTTTGTCTGCCTATGTAAAAATGTGATAATGAAATAAAAAGAAAAAAAGTCCAGCTCAAACAACTGAACTATTTGTTTAAGTCATTCTGTTAACTTGGAAAAATGTTGATCTAATAATGATGAAAAGAAAGACTTACACCACTGGAAAAGCTGGCAGCCATCATTCTAAGCCTCATGCTGCTTCCTTGAGGCTGTGAGAAGGAGTTTAAACAGTTTGATGGTGATACTTGCAGATTAAAAATTTGTAGCTAGATCATATTCAGTACCTTCACTGCTGCTCCAGCATCTCCCATGTGATAGTGTGAGACCACCCAGGCTGCTATTATGGCTCCAAACCTGTTTTCTCTGAACACTGATACAACAAAGCGGTGATACTTGAAAAGTGGTATTCAATCAAATTTCTAATTTTAATAAACTTCATGCTCAGCATGATGATTTAGTAAATTTTATCTGTCCTAAAAGAAAAAAAATCTAATGTTTAGGACATACTAGTTTGCAAAAAAAAAAAAAAAAAACCAAAAAAACTATTCTGATAGTTTGCAAGCCTCAAGTTCAAAGTTACCTAAAACTAAGAACAGATTTCAGTCTATAGGCAGGTTTTTCCTGATCCAACAAAACACTAAAGTGGAAACTTAAGCTAAAACAAATTGATAAAGAAATTGGAGCCTTTTTGTATGTTGAAAAGCTAAGATTGTACTTGAATTTTTTTTCCAATGTATTCTGGAGTTTCAGTCAGGTGAAAACAAGTTTTCCTAAATTACTGTTTCTTACTATTTAGTTACTGTACAGTTAATTCAGCACTTGAGATAAATGAGAAAGCTTTCTTCTTTCAAGCTTGTAAATGGTAAATGTTTCCTGGCATTATGGGGAAGCTCAATTTTTTTCTTTCTTTTTGTAATAGGGCTAGGAACAGGATTTTGCAAATAATGAACACATGCTATAGCTTCTGTGGATGTGACTGAAAGCATACTAGAGTATGTTCTGAAACAATGATTGCAAAATATTACTATTCTTATGTCCTTTGGATAATTTTTTGAGTAAGAAAAAAAGCTTTTTTAATGGCAATAAAAGAACACAAGGAAGTGGGAAATGCAGTTATTTGATACTGCTATTTAAAAATCCTTTAGCCAATGCAAGGTAATATGAACTTTTATATAAAAAACTCTGTCTGTCTTATAAATTTTGCAATTTTATTCTTAGCTCAAAATTGGATCAATTGAATTAAGATTTTGTAATGTTTAAATGTTAAAATGGTTTTAGTTTTGTTTCTCTTTTTAGTCCTAATTGCAGTCTTTCATCTTACATCTTGCAGTCTAAAGGGAAAAAAGCTAATACACTGTATTTAAGTGTCCCATTATATGAGTAATGCTCACATGTAAATGGCCTTTGGGGATCTATAGATTTGATTCTTTTATGGTTTTATTTATAGCTTCTGAAACTATGACCAGCTGAGCAACTTAGAAAAGCAAATCATACTTTTATACTGGAGTCTGTACTCCATGCTCTGTTTTTCTATGTGTTCATCAGAAAGATAAAAATGAGGAAAAGACTGAGCCACAATCTTCTCTTGACTAACACTGTGAAAATCAATGAATCTACATGATCAATAAAAGGAGTTGACTTCATTTGTTCACTTCATCAGTATTACAGAATCTGTGCCCATTTTTCTTATTCATGTAACATTAGCAAAATGACTAAGAATTAAAAGCGCAGAAAAACACAGCTAAAATATTTGGAATATTTTTTGTTCCCTGAATGGAAAATCTTGCTGGAAACCCTTGTGTTTTCTAAAAGTGGACTTGGTTATTTCTCTGAAGATGTTTTGGAGGTGTGTAATACAGAGCAAGTTACCATTCTCTGTATTCTTTTAGCTTAGCAATAGCAAAACCAGGTGCTTCTGCATCACTTGTTAGAAATGTGCATGTACTCTCATACATCCTGCAGTTAATAGATAAGCACTGCAGTGTTAAGCAGGCTTTATGGAAATAACGTGGAAATTTGTAGGAAAAAAAAAGTGGAGCAGAAAGCTACCAGTCCGTGTCCATCGGTCTCCGATGTGTTCTTCTTGAGATTCTGAGAAGAGTTGATAAACTAAAAGCAAAAGCAGACAGAAAAAAAATGCTGCGGGAGAAAAGCAGATTGTTGTGTTAAAAATTGGTAGACATAGGCTCCTTTGGTAGTTCAGAGAAAGGACTAAGTTTGGGAAAATAACCACAGAAGAAATAAACGCATTTTTTAATTTTCTTAAACTAGAGCAGCGATAAGAAGGGGCTATGAGGTACCAAGATATATTCAGTACTCTGAAGGTATTGAATAGGAGAGCTTTTTTCCCCACTGGATGGCAAGCAATGTTCAAAACAAGTTAGAACAACAAAATTAAATTTAGGTATTGTGCCTTTAACAAGTGAAAAATATATTCTTTGCTATACTTTTAATTTTATAGCATTAATTTAATTGTTTTTTGTCAACTTTTGTTGATTTGTGGGAGCAGCGATTAGTGTCATCTTTACATGAATTGATAAGAATTTCTTTCTTTTGTAATGTGCTTTAAAATTTTGGAGTAAACATAATTAGCTAGCATCTTTTGTAGCATTTCAAAATATATAAATATCTTGTCTCATTCATATGTGCTTTTGATTTTGTATATTTGGGGGTTTCAGTTACATACTTAATTTACTCAGCAGCAAATTACTGCATCGTGCTGCTTTGTGGAATGGAAATTATTCTGCCTGTGTATCTAAAGTACTTTAATTATAATGAAACATTAGCTCCTGCTACTCTTGTATACTCCTGTAATCTAGCTGATCTCTAAAGATCATTGTAAAACATGTCAATAAGACAGCTGTAACAAAAATGAAAGAGTGATTGTGAATTTGTTTGAAAATTAGAAGATTTTTTTCTAACAAAAAGTGCGTCTTGGACTATGACCTATCCTGTTATGTAGACTGCAGAAAAATGCGTCTTAGGAATGGGTCTTGGAAACTTTAGAAGGCCACACTTTCTGCTGAAGTACTTTGTCAAATTATTCAGATAAACTCTTGATCCTGCAGCTATTCAGGCAGTAATATATCTCTGTCACACTCTTCAAGTTACTCTTAAAGATCTAACAATGCAGCCAGGCATGGAATTCAGCCAGCAGCTCTGTACTTCTGCTCATTTCTATCTATAGGTAACTGTATCTGAAAGTGTGCTTGCACTTGAAATATTATATTAAGGAAATCACAGTTTGGTGGACAATGAGCTGGATAAACAAAAAAGTGATCCCATTTGGATCCCTAGGGTTAGGGTTGTATTCTACCTGGAGGATGATGACAAGAGGCATCAAGAATCTCTCAGGAAACCTGTCCTGCTTCACAGCTCTGTCAATAACCTGCAAGGTAATGTGCTGGTAACAGGATTGCAGGTGGTGCCAAAATTGGATGAGCCACTGTTCAGAGAGACGTACATAGACTGGAGGAATGGGCCAGCAGGAATCTCATGGAATGCAATAAAGAAAAATGCCAAATCCTGCACATAAGAAGGAATATATGGAACAGCTCTACTGGGAGAAGCTCTACTGGAGAGCATCTGGGGATCCTGGTGTACAGGAAGCTGAGTGCACTGACTGGTACAGTGCTGGGAGCATTAACAAGAAGGGTCACAGCCGGTAGATTGAGGAACGCGACTGTTACCTTCATTGCACTGTATCTAGAGTGCTGCATCCAGTGTTGGGTCCTCTAATACAAGGTACTGATAAACAGAAGTGAGCTCAGAGGAGACCCTTAAGCTGGTGGGGAACTGGAATATTTGTTTCTTAACATTTTCATAACATGCAAACTTCTGATAGAATCTAGACTCATTTTGCTAGTACAAAGCAGAAACAGATCTCCATTCTTCACAACAGCCAACATAATTTCTAGTGTCTCATTTCATAAGAATTATTTTTGAAAGTTCTGTTTCATTTTTTAATTATGTTCATGCTGTAAATGTGAGAGGATTCTGCTTTTCACTAGGTAAAGTGATTTCCATCATTAATTAATTCTCTTGTATTAGTTTAGAAGAAGATTTTATATGTGGTTGTAGGAAAACAGCAGAACATATTTGCTCTTGTCAAGTTTCCTCTGATGCTTGCACCAGTTTGGCAGTTAATTTAGCAACCAGCACTTTTTGAGGTCAACGCCACTGGACACTTCCCTTAATTCCATAGCAGAAGCTGACCTCCAGCCATTACCAGCACCCCTCAGTGTTACCTGTGCTCTCTCTGCTGGTGTTTCTGTAGGTAGATCAGAGCTATTTGTAACAGCCCCACTGTCTTCATACAACCCATTGCATTGGGAAAGCTTTCGTAGCCTAAGGGCTGGGGTGGACAGAGACTGTTCAGAAACAGCATTCAGTAACCCTTCCTTCTCTTGGGTAACATAGGACATATTTTGAAGCATGTCAGCGTGCATTCCTGCAAGCTGAGTGTATGAAGCTGTTAGTGTGCTTTGGTTTGACTGAGTGCATGTTGAAGAGCTGTGTTTGACAGCAGGAGTAGGCAGAAGTAGCTTTGCTTGATCAAGAGAGCAGAAAGAGCGGTCTGTGGGTGGTGGAGAATACCAATGAACTGCAGAGAGGAAAGAGTGGTGTTATCTGACAGGCATCTATTCATAATGAGGTGGATTTGATATGGAGTGGTTTGGGGTTTCCTTGGGAAATTTTTTTTGTTCAAAGTGTGCTGGCATCTCCTGAGGATGTTAATGACTTTGCAAGTGTAAATTTTTTATGGTCTAAAATACCAGTATAAAGAGATTTGATGTAGGATTAATGCTCCCATGTCTCACCTCTGTATCATAACAGCAAGAAACTATGTGTACTTTTAAGCCTCCATTTTCTTTCATATTATCAGGGCACATAACCTCATATCTCATATTTCTTAAAGAAAAATAAAGTTCACTTTACTGGTCTGTGAGTGTAGGAAGTGTTGCTTCTGTGCTACTTTCCATTAATGGATTTTTCTTAATATTTTTTCATCATTCTCTGGTTTTGCAGACATGAGCTGATGGGCTTACCAGAAAGCACTTGCTTTTTTCTTTCTTTTCTTTTTCCTAAAAAAAGTGGGGTGGGAGGAAGCAGTTTTGGCAGTATGAAGACAAAAAGGAAGTTCAAATAAGCATCAGGGATCAAAAGGGACAGGTTGCTTTCATAAAGGAGGTAGGCCAGGAGCTGATGCTGTTCCCAGCACAGGCAGTGCTCTCATGGAATGGGTCCAAAAAGGGGCTGAACAGAGCAGGTGTGCTGATGGAAAGAGTCACTGTCAACCATCAACATGTCACCAAAGGAGGTGATGTAATGAGTCAGGTTTAGGAGGTCAATCCAGAAAGTCCAGTCAGGAACAGAGGAGACAGAAAGACATGGATACTTCTAACAGGCTCAAAGGAAATGAGGACAGATATGGGTGCACCCATGATGCACTTCAGGCAAGATGCTCAAGCTAGAGCTGAACTGGGCCCCCTGGACCCATGGAATTGGGTAGGACATCCCAGGGGAGGCTGTTTAAGGCCATCAGAGCCTTAAAAATGCACTTGGGACTCTGGCTATGTTCTGTTAAATAATCACTTTCATTAGTTCATGTGCTTGGACTATTTAATTTTATTAACTTGTGAATCCATAGGTGTGCTGTAGCATATGTGACAGAACTCTGCATGATGCTGGTTTTCACACCCATCACTGTGCAAAAGGCTTCAGTGGCTGATAGGAGTGCCTCAGGTGGTGATGCTTCTGTCCTGCTGTGCCTCCTGCACTGGCACCTTCAAAGGGAACTGATAAGTTTCAACAAGGAGCCAGGTTAACGGTGGGAACTTTATAAGGTCAAAGCACAGATGGCAGGTTTGAAAATTTCTTTTAGTTCATAATCCAACAGAAGTGCTCAATGGCTAGATATGTAGCAAATACAGCCCTTGCCTTGAAAAAATTAAGTCATGATGCCCTCCATTAAAGTAACTCAAACTGCAGCTATTTTACTTATGAATGAGTATTGAACACATGGGAGTATAATGCACTTTCACTAAGTGAATTTTACATTTTGATCATTAGATATTTTGGCTTGGCTTTTCAGCAAGATTTCCCCTCTGTATCATGGTGAAAGAAAAACAATGTAGAAATAAAAGCAATGCATATAGTGTATTATCCTGATTTTCAGCTAGAGTGTTTGACTAGTGTGATACCCAGTAAAAGGAAATGTTATTGATTAACTTTTTTCCGTTCTCTATGAAGACAAAGATAATCTTGGTGACTTATGCATTATTGGAGTGGCTCAAAGCACCTGCCAATTATTTATTTGAAGTCGTGGAAGTAATATTTTAACTTTTGCTTGTGTCTGTATAGCTCTTACAGAGTACATGGCTTCTCCCTGCCAGAAAGTCATCAGAATTTACTCTTTATAATTATTTTGCTAATATACTAGAGTTAAATGGATCCTGACTACTTTTTTTTTATCTCAGTAAGTATCAGAAGGAGAGTTATGAAGTATGCTTACTTTAGTACCTGGCTTGTCATTGAGCTTCACTGCACTGATGAGACAGTCTAGGGTTTTGACATTGATTTGTGAGTCTCCTGGTAAGTCATAAAGATCAAGAGAGATTTGTTGGCTTCATTAACACGTTGTCATTCTAAAGGTTAGGTGTTTCCTTCACATCAGTTATAAGTCCCTACTGCAGCCACTAAAGCTGTCTCCTTTCTTTTCTCACAATGTCGAGTCAGTTGTGATAACAACTAAGACATCATTGAAATTTCTTAAAATCATTTCTACTCTTGTTTCAGGCTGTTATGCTATACTTTTCCTTTGAGTCAAGTTAGTTTATATAAGCAATAAAATTCAAAAGTGCTAATACATTCAGATTTATCTGCAACTTTTGGTATCATTAATCATGACATTTTTTTCTTTTACTGATTGAAGTTCTAGTAAACCATATAATGTTTTTGGATACTGCTTTTTCCTCAGAAGAACTTTGCAACATTTCCCACCACACCAACCAGTGCAGCAGATCACTGTTCACAAGCTATGGCGCTCTGCCTGCAGCCCTTTTCTACAGCAAGTTTTCTTTTCAACCGTCCATCAGCAAAATACTTGCATGAAATTAAATGCATCTCCTATCAGACGACATTGAGAGAGTGCTACCAGATTGCAAGAAAATCTGAACAGCATTTCAGAAATGTTTTCTTTGAAAAAAATCATTTTTGTTTAAATAAGTATTACTGTTTCAATCTCTACACTCCTGAGTAATATTAATAAAAGATGTACCGTCAGAAAACATTGTAATTGAATTGATTGCTGAAGGAAATCATAACCCAGAACAGAGATATGTGGACACATTTTTCTCTTTTTCCAGTGGGTAAAAAGATAGTTTTCATGTCTTTACAAAGCTGATAGTCCTCTCTACCAATTCTGTCTATGTATAGTAAATCTTGTATTTCTTGCTGAGATACCACCACATCTGTTATAGATGTTCTCTGGTCAGTCAGGTAATTCATATTTATAACTGTCTTTAAAAAGTGTATAAATTATGCAATATACCAGGGGGAAACTATTCTTATCTCATATGAGAATCTGAATTTAAGCTGCATACCATAGTGGGCATAGCAAAAGTTCAGGGTGAAAACAAAGTTTCACTAGGAAATAGGACTCAAAAATTATGTAGTTGATGAATAATAATACAGTTTATTTTTTTATTTGAATATTAATAAGTAATTGACAGTAACAGCCAAGTAACACCATCAAGGTTTTTTAAAATAAAACTAGGATCACCAAATATTACAAAGTTGCATGATGTTTATTGGTTTGAGCTAGTCCTATGGAGGTTTTTCAGCTAAACTACTTTAAGCTGTTTTTCTACCTCACTTCAGTTGTTTTTATTTTACTTTCCTGCAGTGCCACATTGTAAAGCATTATCATTTTTATTTTGGTAATCAGCACAATTGAATCACAGAATTAAAAAAGCATAAGCAGAACTGTTGATGTGTCAGCAGTGGTGTCTGATGTGTCCACAAGACTGCTGAACCATTTCTGCATTGTCATTTAAATCATTAATACCACATTGGAAGATATTAATTTAGATGTTATTAGTTTAGATGTTATATGGTTACAATTTATTTCAGGTTTGTCTATATCTGGAGATATAAACTAGATTACAAATTCATAGTATTTAAATTAATTAGACATCAAGCTTTCATTAATAATCAAAAACTAATCCACACAGCCCATATAAGCATGTTCTTGTTAAGCTATGTGTTGATGGCACAATCTTAAACTGCAGTAGGTGAATACATTAATTTAGTTGAAACAATACCAAAGTTATTACTGATGTCTCTGTGTCCAGGAATTCATACTCTTTGAAGATTTTCTTTGAGATATTTAGAAAAATGAAATAAGGAAATAAATGCTCTTAGAGTTGGATTGCTCACAGTTTTTACCCTTTAAATCAGAATAATTTTTTGATCTTTTCTATCATGTCCCATTTATCATCCTAAATATATCTTAGTGCTGTCTCCAGTTTTGAGGCAATTGAGCAGAGAAGTCATAAGGTTCTAAATTACATGTTCATGATGAGAACACTGGAACAGGCTCTGAGCAAAAGCAGTGTTTGAAAACTTCAATTGTTCTAAAGAGCGACATGTCAAACATACCATACCTGCTTTCGAGAGAGCTCCAAAAGCAATGATCCTGATTGTCTGCCCCTATTACCCAGTATGAAACTTAGCATAACAAGGATGATCCACACAGGCAGGATGTGTCTGAAACGGGAACAGAAAAGGGTTATGAATGTTCACATGTCAGCTCTACAGCGAGATACCTAGCAACTCCTGTAAGAAAGGAATTTAGTTATAAAATGCAGCTAATCAGCAGAAAAAAAACTTTCAAATATAATTTATTAATAACTGTGATTTTTTCTTGATGGAAATATATTACATATTCTCAGGGAAATTTCATTCATTGATAATTGTTTTAATATAAAGATGCAGTGGGAATGTATAGAACTAATGAATAATTTAAAATAAATTTCTTTTTCTTAGCTGATTTTTCCTACTGCATAAGACAGTGAAATAAAGCTATTTTAAAGTATATGATTATTTATGAAAATCATTAATGTAATGCAGCAGCAGGAAAGACTGCATTTGTATAAGTATGGATATGCTGCTGCTAAAACAGCTGGGGTTACTGCACTTTATGTGAATTAATAACGTTTGAATGTGCACTGTAATTATATTAGTAATAAGAATATAGAGAAATGGAAAAGAATATTTTAAACTTTGCACAGTTCCAGGTCAGTTCAGTATTTGTACAGTGAATGGTCAGGGCAGGATTTTTCTTCACAACACTGTGATCAAGTTTCTATTCTACATTTGTTTAGATAAATGCCTCATAAAATTTAAGGTAGTTTGGCAGTATACTTGCTGGAATGCATGAAAGGGTGGGTAAAAGAAAGCCTCTAAGCCATTATAGCAAGTAATCCTTCCTGCTATATTGACCATGCTGCATTCTGTACTTAAATAACTGTACTAGAAAAAGAAATAATCGCCTAATAAAACATGCCAGGATGCATAATAAATGTGCTGGGAGATTGGATATTAATGACTACAAATTCTAGCTGATTAGACAATTGTCTTTTGAATGTGCTTTTGTATATATCAGCAGCTGTGCCCAGACCTTCCTTCTTGCTTGGAAGTTGGAGGCCGTACATTAGTATAAAGTTGGATCAAACTACTTGAGTTGGAGTAAAAGGTACAGCCTATATCAATATTAACAAATAATGATACCAGCAATATCCTAGTAAATTTAAACTTTCCTTTTTATTTTTTTCTTCTGAGAGGGCCAGTAAGAAATCGGTGACCCACCAGAAATGTACCTGATGGGAGGGTGAAAGTGCCCAAGTCCCTCACATTTCCCATGGCTTCTGTTCAGGGAGAAAAGCAGGTCCCTCCCTAGTGGAATAGTGAATGACCTGGGAAAAAAAGTGAAAAATCTCTAGGAGGAAAAAAGCTTACTTTTTTCTTTTTTTACTATTTGTATCTTCTAATGGTCTTCAGCCAGCTATTACTGACTGCCTGATTCACTCTGCCCATGTATTAGCAATACAAGCTGGTATTTCCTAATTTGTACTTTATGCTTGAAACAGCATAGCATCAAAGGATCCGTTGGTTTCAACCTCATTGTGATATTCTATATGCAAGAATAAAACAAAAAAAAAATAGCTATTCTTTTTCCTATCAGTTATTTTAGTGATTATTAGCAAAAATACCATTTGCAGAACTGGTATTCAGCACAAAATTTTGGTACATAGTAGTTTCCTTATTAGCAGGTGGCAGTACTGAACAAAATTTCTTTGCTGTTGCAGTACTTACCTAGCAAGAATATATGAATTGGAAATGGCACAATGCCTTGACACAATGGCGTAATACTGTGACACAACTGCACTGCAGCTATCTTAGCAAGATTAACATGTACAGAGTAAGATGTAAAACCACACCTGAGTTTTGCTTACTTTGCTTTATTAATTTGAAACAAACTAGACTAGAATAAAGCCTCTTAGCATTTTGTTTGAAGCATCTTCATCAAAGATGTTTCAGCTTCCAAGCAAAGAGAAAACCTTTCTTCTATTAATTCTATTTGAAATAAGAATTTTAGATTCTGTGCTGCAGTCTTCACTGTGCAGAGCTATGGACACCAACCAAGGCAGTGACAGATAAAACATGGCTGAGAAATGAACAGGATTTTGTCTGTCTTTTTGAGCCTTCTTTGTGGCAAAGACACCTTAAGGAAAAAACACACTTAATGGTTTAGGAGGGTCGATACTTGTCCACACTGGCAAATGGGACATTATGGAGTCAGAGTTTATTCAGAAGAAGAATAGTAGCTCGTTACTGGAAGAGGATATGGGGTATGGGGATTAAGTCTCCTTGTAAAGGCGGATCCTGAGCATCAAAGTCTTGTTTGCGCTTGCCCGTGCAGCGCTAGTAAACACCGTTGATTTGTCGTTGAATGTATTTATGGTCCAACATGTACACACAGATTTTATGTAGACTAAGTATTACATTTGGGGGCTTTGTAAGCTACTTGTCTAAAGACAAAACTTAGTAACTGTGGTAACTTAGAAGAAAGGACTTCTATTTTAATTTAAGTTCTTTTTACTTTAAGAGTTTCATCAATTGTCCATCACTGCAGCTACTGACAAATGATGAAGTGACTATTGAAAAGGGAGGGGTATGCTTCAGTGATACTTAGCAATTCCAGAGGGTGACCACCATCAAGGTTTTTTAAAATAAAACTAGGATCACCAAATATTACAAAGTGCATGATGTTTATTGGTTTGAGCTAGTCCTATGGAGGTTTTTCAGCTAAACTACTTTAAGCTGTTTTTCTACCTCACTTCAGTTGTTTTTATTTTACTTTCCTGCAGTGCCACATTGTAAAGCATTATCATTTTTATTTTGGTAATCAGCACAATTGAATCACAGAATTAAAAAAGCATAAGCAGAACTGTTGATGTATCAGCTGTGGTGTCTGATGTGTCCACAAATATACAGAATTGGAAACCAAACTGTTTATAACTGTTAGCATAAAAAGGTTTTAATTGGGGGGATTGTGATCTGCAAAGAGATTAAAAAAAAGTGGTGGTAGAAGGAAGAAACAGCAAACACAATGAAGATATCTGTGCCATTAAATTTAGAATCAGATTTGCTATTCATTTGCAACTTGGGAGAAAATATAAAGAGATTTAACAGATGTAGATAGTAACTCTTACAAAGTCCTGGGGGCACAGCTAGAATGATTACAGCTGTATGGAAACGGCTGTTCTTAGTTCTCAAGGAAAAGAAAACAACAGATAAAGGATGGCAGACTGATGAAAGTGGTGTAATATTTTATGGACCTATGTTCCCAAGATACTGCAGTGCAATAGCAATATAAATCTTCTTTGGTATTTATTCTGCAGTTGACCAGCATTCCAAAAATGAAAAGTGCATTAGATTCTCTCTGTTACAGTATGTACAAACAGACTGCTAGTTGTGTGCAAGTATTTTGTGTTCATCTCATAAACATAGTTGTTGGTTAATAGGGCTTAGATCTCCCTTCTCAAACATTCATGACATACTTGTTTCTATATTAAATGTTATTATGAAGTAGAAGATATTTTCTTGTACTCCATGTATAAACTTTTTTGTATTAGATGTATTTTTTCTTTCCTTACAATGTAGCCTTGAATGGGAGCAAGAGCACCCATGTCCATGTAAATGGACAGCAACTGCTGAGAGAAAGAGTGTGATCTCTTCCAGGTCTCATACATCCTCATGAGTAGTCACAGTTTCTCAAGTGGTTCTCACTCCCCAGGAACCTGGCCTTGAGCACAGGCAGCTTAAATTCCTGACCTGGGGGAGACACTTGACAAATGCGTCTTTGAATCAGAAGCACCACATTAAGGACCTGATATTTTCTAAGCGTCCACCTTGAAACATGTTTTTTCTAGTTTTCCTGTTTGGTCTCCTAACTGTTTGTTTGCTATCATATTGTGATCCAAACAGTTTATTTTACAAGTTTAAAAAAATATATGTGGGCATAACTGGATGCATTTTTATTTTTACACATGCTCTTCCTGAATCTCTAAAGGTAGGATTTAGATGCCAGGTATATATTTACCTACAGTTAGTCTCCATCCATAATATGTATTTTCACTGGTGAAATAAAATATTGCTTCTAAATATCCTAGAGGGTTTTGGTTGAAGGACAGCAGTACATTAAGAAATGTAAAGGGTGTACACAGGTTGTGTAGTTCCTGCCTGTCTAAACAGACTAAATATTCATTATTCATTATTAGTTTGGGTTTTTTTCTGTCTTGAGTCTTACAGACTTGGCAGTATTTTAACCTTTCTTTGCTGTTTTTCTTAAGCAAAAACCAAATCTATACCACCTTTCCTTTGTTCATCATCCTAGAGATAATGTTTTTGAATTTTAAACTTTTAAATTCTAATACTAGATTGCAGTGTCGTGATTTAAGGATATTAGTAATTTTTGCCAAGGGCAAAAGGCTGATTTTAACAAAATAAGTATTAAAGATACAAAAATCCTGTGTCTAATAAGGGAAATCAACAACCTTACTAGTGAACTACATGGGATAAGGATTGATATATGTTGGTATATGCAGTATTTGCGTTTTCTGAAGTATATTACATGCTATATTTACATATAGGAGCAGTGTCTGTTTAAAGGTTGACTTTACTGTGTGTTAAAATTCAAACACTTGCACAGAAATGTTATTTGAATTGTGCAGAGTGAGAACTGGGTAAACAACAAGAAAGCTTCCAAATGCAAACCAAGAAATTCCTCAGACAAAATCTCATTTAAAAAAAATGCACACAAACTTGAAAAGCTTTTCTTAATAGTAGTTGTTCTCTTACTGCTGTATTTATGTCATTTAATACATCAGGTCATGATTCTGGCAGAAAAGTTATTTCCAGCATTTATTTTACTGCTGGGCAGTTGATAGCTCAGGGCATACAATGAAAATAATAAGGTGAAAGCTAAACTCTCAAAGTGTGGTCATTTTTGAACTAAAAAAGAATGTATTATATCAAATCACTGGGGTCACTGGCCAAGATTTGCTTCATAGAGAAATGTGCAGCTATGCCTGGGACCATGCGTCTCACTTAAATATTTTTATTCTATGCAAAACAGCTCTTGATATAAAATGCTACAGATAGCCTTAGAGTATTACACATTCATGTGTGGTGGTACCTGCCTTTTCTTCCTTTGTTTCAGGAAAGCTGTGTTGCAGAGATCATTGAACAAATCATTAAGACTGTGCATGGGGATGCCACTGGGGTCTGACAGCTGGATCTAGTACTCTTGAGAGTGTCCATTACCCCTTTCCCACGAGTGGGATAAAATTTGTCCTCCTGTCAAATTTTGTCTGACAACTTCTACTCACTCTCACTGCTTGTCAGCACAAGGGATATTCTGAAATATATTGATTTAACCACCAGAAAGTTTAGAAATGCAGTAGTGAGCTGAAGACAACTCCTTCATGCCTAGAGTATATTAAATTTGTTTTCACTGGGGATTGACAGTTGCAGGGAGGCTGAGGGTGTTGAGACTGTCCCTTTGCTTCTGTGTTTTGCTTTTTTCAAGTGGCCTTTTGCTGCTATATGTCCCTGAATGAAGATAAAACCACCTTAGTTTTTTGTCATCCCATCCTTTTATTCCTTACCACCATCAGAAATAGCCAGTTTAAATAGTACCTTGGGGGGGAAAAAAACCCCAAAAACAATATATTGAATTATTAAGGAAATTTTTTGAAAAAAATTGTGATAAATATGGTTTTTGAACTTAATTATCCATAGAGAATGTCTTTCAATACAATCTGTTGTCTACTGGGGTTTGGGATGGGGAGAAATTACTGTATTTATTCGAATTGTTTAATTACTTTAACTTTTCTTCTCCAACCACAATAAAAAGATTTTTAGTTCTTAACTTATTAATACCACTGGGAAACTTCTTTGGGGATCAGTAATTCCCTCACTCTGCTACAAAAGAAACTCGGTTCAACAAATAAGGCCGCAAGTATTGCTTAACCTTTATTGCAGTTGCATTCCCTTTCCCCCAAACAATTAAAAGTGAAAGAAAACAATTTTCCGGTAGTGAGGGAGCAAGACAACCACTGTATTCTGTTGGTCTGTCACTCAGAGCATCATACCTCATGTATCTCTTTTGGCGTGTTAGACAATGTAATTCACTAGGAAGGAAAAATGTACTAGACTGGAATTCACCAAGGGATTTTACCAGTTGGCTGAACACCATATAATATAAAATTAACTTACTCCTTTAGCCAGGATCCAAATCAGAAAATCTAAGGAATACCTTTCTGAGGTACTAGTTCTGTGAGCATATCCTGTATACTTATGTTAAGAAGTGTAAATCAGAATTAGTCATAAACCGTGCTGAACGTACAAAGTTGGGCTGAACTGTGTTGTTTTGTTACTGCATGTGAGCTTAGGATCTTGTTGAATCCCACACAGCGAGAAATGCAGTTGCTGCTTGACTGCCGCTTCTATTTGCATACATCTGGTATGACAGCAAGTTTTGACTACTTCTTGCAACATCTTTGTGCTGATTATGTCAGTTAAACACCACCCAGGATTCATTTCCTTAATTGCTTGGCCTTTCACCTCCTGAGCCTTGCCAGTCTTAAGCTACAATCATGAGATCAGCACTCAAAAGTGAAATGAGCGCTGCTTGCAAAGTATTTTGAGGACAAAAGCTCTGATTTTTGTTTGTTTGGGTTTTTTTTTGTCAGGTTGTATTTTGTCTGATTTAAGATTATCCTTGAAAGCTCACACAGTATCAGATAAGCACCAAAGCAAATGCAGAAGTGACAACATGCTAGGGACAGGGAAACAGACTGTCAGACCTGTTCAAGCAGCCTTGGAACAGCCTAATTATTCTCAGTGTGCTTCAGCGAATGACAGCATGTGTCACTGTCCTATTAGCAAAAAATAAGTTTGAAAATACACATTACCCAAAACAAGCATCAGTTCCAGTGAGGGAGTGGGCTGAGATCTGGCCACACTCCTGAGGTACCTCAACTGTAATCTCAACTTCTGAAACTGAAGGGATGCTCAAGTTTCTTTGCTTTTGAGGGATAAACAAGACATAACATTTTTAAATAATTAATACTATTTTCCTGAGAGGAAGTTGTTAATTAAATGCTAAGGCTATGGTTGGCCTGTCATAAAATGTTGCTCATCACTAATTGAATGCCTAAAAACTAGTTACTAAATTTTTTCTATATAACTCTTTTGCCTAATTAGAATGAGTTCAGAAAAGAGCAACATGATTGGAAAGCTACGGAAATTGCTTCTGAGGAGATTAAAGAAATTAAAATTCATAGCCTGGTGTGCAGATGATTATTGGGGGGAAATGATTCCTGAAGTATTAATGACAGTAAAAATATTCTTAAAAATGGCTGAGAATGGCTTAAAAATTCAGTCAGTTCCAAATCATGTTGGTTTACCACGAGGAAGACATCAGGGCATCTCATTTGTGGAATTTGGGTTTTGCCATGTGCATGTCAAGAAGCATCTGAAAATTAATTTCTCATGACACACAAATTTGCTGTACATAATGGAATATCTGCTTATCTAAGCTGTAAGCATGGATTGTATAGAAGGTGTGGTAAACCCTACAAAGCTACTAAAGAAGAAAAATTTGATCCCTGCATCAGCATAACACAATCAAGGTTCAAGACTGTGTGTTTCTGTATTTTATTGCTTCCCTCATTTCAGCATCTACAGGAGCCTCAGGATGCTGTGCTTAGTTGGGCGTTATAATGATTTCTCAGGGAAAACCTGCAACCTTGCTTTAACTTACTTAAGTGATAAGTCATTGTAAGCTCATTGCTCCTTTCGGGGTTTGGTTTTATCCTAGTGCTGCTTTCCAGTTTGCAAGAACAGCAAATTGCTGCAGCAGAAAGATTTTCATTGCATTCTATGGATCCTCAGATATCATTGTAGGTTCTTGCATTGGAATAGGGCTGTGAGCCACTGTGTTAGGAGCTGAAAAACATCAAGTTATGCCATTTCTTTTAACCCCTTCCCCATATGTTTTTTTACTCTCTTTCTTCTGTGAAATAATGGGAGTCCAGCTCATAAAAGCTTTAAACTTTCTTAACTGTTAGTACTCTGCCTAACTTATACTTTTAATGGCAGAATTAAAAGGTCTAAGAAGCCTCTAAGATTGCTAGAGTGAAACCTCTGAATGGAAAAAAAAGAAAAAAAAATTTAAAAAAGAGAAAAAAAAAAAGAAAATTAAAGCTCCCTTACCTTTCAATTTGGAGATTATATGCATTTATATCCCTGTGTCCTCATCCATTTATTTTTCTTTCTACTACTACCATTTTTTAGGAGTAAACCTGTTTATCAGGAGTCACCTATATGTAGGTGAATTTCAGACTGAGGAAAAGAAAAGGTCTTCAGTGTTCATGTTACAACCCACTACAGAAGGCAAGGATAACCCAGGTTCTTGTTAATAGATCCCTTGGGATTTATTAGAGTGAAACAAAACTGAATACATATATATGTATTTACAAAAACATATATGTAGGGTTTATTTTGGAGCAGTTTGGCTGCAATGGAAAGCAGGTGCATAGGCATCTTGGTTATTATCTGTAGTAATATAAAAGCTTAAAAATAAAATTTAAGAAAATGTAGAAGGGAAAGAAAGAAAGAAAGAAAGGATAAGAGTAGATAAATATCACCACGTCTGGATCCATGAATGAGATTTGATTTTTTCAATTTTGATGTCCATTGGTCAAAGTGATGGTCCCAGTCTTGATCCATTGCAGGTGGGGGAAGCCTGCAAAATACAACTTTCAGTGGGTTAATGTATGCTGAGGGTCAGGTGGAAATGTTTTACTCTGTCTGATGCAACATTGTGGACCACGGGGCACTTCAGGAGTTGCTGATGGTTTATGATAGCTCTCACATCAGCAAGGCTGAGCCAGCTATGCCCCATTGGAAGGGATGAATGCCCTCAGGTCTAAGCGTTAATGTCCCAGTACTTCCCTGGAAAGCAGTTTTTCATATCCAAGTCATTTCTGTAAGGGAGGACACTGATATCATAAAAAGCACTATCTTGCCTTGCAGGATCTTCTTCTCATTGACCTCTTCCCACATCTGGCTCAAAACCCAGCTTGTTGCTGAACAAAGGTCAGTTTGTCATGTCCATCCTCCAGTGGTAGGTGTGCACCCCCTCTGCACCTGGGTAGTTACTTTGTGTATGGTCAGCAAAGCACTCTGCTCTTTTTGCATTCTGCTGTTTTTGCAACTCAATTGTTTTGAGTCATTAACCATTAACATTCCAGTCTCTCACAAGGTGGTATGGACTAAATTCTGAATATTGCATAATTCTGAATGGTAACCACATGTTGCAGATCTGTAGTCAAACCTGTGCATATTTCATATATAGTACAAGTCTTATTATATGGAGCTAAGGGACCAAATTAGGATTACAGTGCTTTCTTTAATGTGCTGCAACCATGTAATATGGATTGATTTACTGTAGCTCATCTTTACAGGACAGATACAGTCATTTTTTAACAAGAACATCAAATGTAGAAATATGTCAGCCACTTCATTCTTCATTTATAATACTTTCCAGTTGCTATGGTGAAATACAGTCTGGAAAAGCCAAGGAGAGAAATAGAAGATTTAGTGTACGTGGGTCATTTTATATCAAAGAAAGGTGCAGCACAAGAAAAGAGCTGCATAATAGCGATGTTCTTATGATTGAGGTTAATAATACATTTATTTTTTCCTTTGGTTTATTTGCTAACCATTCATTGAACCATAGGGACCCAGAAATACCAGTTTTGAAAGAGGTTTTGCACAGGATGAATTGACAATTTTAAATTGAGAGATGATTTGGAGGCTTGGATGATGGATATTCCTGTTCATTAGTAGAATATTAGCTTTTCTTACTGGCATACACAGTTCATTTATTTTCTCATTCATCACCACAGAAAACACCTTCCCTTTCTATAGGAACTCCTCTGAGGTCATCTTACTGCACAGCCCATAAATACATAGCTTCCTGGATATATGGGCAGGCACAAGTGGGTACAGTCATAATTTGGCTAACAGAAAATGACTGAATATGGAGCTGTGAATGGTGCTATTCTGTTCCATCATTTCTGCCAGCTTGATGTGTAGGCGTCCCAGTAGTTTCTTATTTGCATGAATAAAGTGATTGATAATGGCGTCCTCTTGCTTCAGTGTATCATTACAAAAATAGTAGTGAAAGAAGAAACTCAGCAAGTCAGACATTACCATGTTTGTTCCAAATGTGACAAGACTGAAGAAGAGAAGAGTTGTACAGGCAAAAAATTGCATTTTGTTATAAGCAGGAAAAGCATATCTTAGTCAGAGGAAGGTGGGTGTCTGCAGCTAACAAAGTAGTTGGGTGTGATTGGCCCTTAGTAGTTCCATTATACTGCACTTCTCCTGTGTAGAAATATATTTGTGCCTACAAATTTGGTAGTGGCCATTCCTGCTGCAGCAAGTATGATTTAATACAAAAAAATCCCCAGGTCTTTAGGCTGAAGACACAGTTGCATATTTAGAGATAATTTTATTTGTCAAACAAACCAGTGGGCTTTGCAGTAAAAAACCCAGAATTTGATTACTGACTATTACTAAATGTAATTTAACCTTGTTTAGGAAACATATAGCTGCTCTTTAATGCTTTGCTAAAGCTTAATAAATTAAAATGCTACTGTTGCTCCTGTTGCTACTCTTTGTGAATTAAATGCAAGGACATGCCATTTAATTTACAAACTACTTGTACATTAGGTATTCTAAACATATTTGTATAACATTTTGTATCAATTATATTTTTCTACAAATAAAACCACTGGTAAGTATTATGTTATGAGGGGAGTTGGCAATGGTTTTCCTGTGGGATTCTTTTCAGTTCCTGTTTTCAGATCAGTAATGGCAGCAGTCCTTTGATATAGATCAAAACAAGAACAAAAGCTTCTTAGAAGCAAGTGAGAGCCATAAGGTGAAAATGAAGAGAGGAAAAAAGAAATGAAATCCCATGCCATAGCCTAGAACATTTATACAGCTATAACTGCAATATTACTTTAGTGTAATTTACTTCTAAGTATGAGACTGAACCTTTAGAAACTTGGATATCATATTTTCTTCCTTGATTACAAACCAGTGAAATTTATCTTGCCTGTAGAGATGTTGAATTTTTCCTTTCTCAGCCTATATTCACTTACAGTCATTAAAGAGCTAAGGCACTTCGTGTAAATATTAAAGAGGATATATGAAGCCCGACAAATTTAATCTTAGGTAATTACACTCTACCTTGCTCTTCTAGCTAGCAAAAGTTTCCCTGAAATTCTGTCTGCATGAGTAATCTGCTAGTGTAATATTGGGCTCTTGAATAGCTGCAGCACTGGTGAGATGAACAACATGATTCCATACGTTAGCCTCATTTTTCTAAACATTTTATGAAAGTTACATGATGTTCCGTGATTAGCTGTAGCATCCTACAAAGGAGGCATTACATTCAAAATTATTTTACCCTGAGAATAATTATGGAAAAGGTATGTGTAAATTAATTTCTTCTCCTGGTTTTTGAAATGCTTTCTAGTGAACGTAGTTTTCTTCTGCAGATCAGAGAGAGAAACTTTTCTGTGTAGAAAACTGCAGTTTATTGCCTGTGAGTGGATTTCTTACTGGCTAACTAGTAGGATTAAGTTCATTATCCACCAGATAACTTTCCTAATAAGCTCAGATGTGGCATGAACAAGAAGCTGAAGATTTGCCGTTTATCTGACCTGTATGTAGGTGCCCTTTCTGTGTTTGTTTGACCATCTCATTCTCTTCTGGCTGTGCAACATCTCCCTCTGGAAGAAGTGAGTACAGAAAGAAGGGCAGCTAATTAATACTTCCAAATTTTGTTTCTATTTCTAACTCATCTGCAGTTTCCCTTTTTAGATGCATTGGGGGAAAATATCAATTAGACTTTAATGAACTATTACTCCCAGCCAATTAAGACACACACACACACACAAACACAAATTAATTGCAACACTGCAGATTTCATCACCCAGGAAGGGAGTAAAATTCAAGTCAATTAATGAATAATAATACATCCTTGCCTTAAAAACTGTAATTGTACATTAGACAACAGCAAATACAGAATTTCTGTACAGAAATGAAAATCATTATAAGAATAAAGAGGAAAGTCTGAAAAGACTGATACTGTTTACAAGCAGTTGTTAAAAAGAAAATATAGTGAAAAGACATCAAACACTTAAATGTATTTGGAATCAGGTAGGTTCTCTATAAGAGTCAGAAGAAATATGAAAAGATGAAGAGTTTATAACTTCTAGCAAAAATTTCTTGTAAATATTAAAAGTTTTTTAAGAGAACTAAGGGAATTAAAAGAAAATACATATCATTTTACTGTGCTAATTACAATGACAGATATAATCCAAAAGCAACAGCTGACTGGGATTACACTAATTTAAAAATAAAGTATAAATGAAGTCTGATAATACCAGATAATTTTGAAAGCAGAGGGTAGCCATATTAAATTGTTGGGAAATTTTATATCCTAATACACTAGAAACTGAATTATTATTTAGGTATTATTTAGGTATTTTTAGAATTTGCAATTGTTTTATTCCTTAATTGTTCGATTCTTAGCATCCTATGTGTTAAGCATTTGCTACTTCTTTTAATGTGTTAAATTAGGTGGAATTTTTGGTTTTAAATGGCAGTTTTTCTCTGCTCTTAGTCAACTTTGAAATTAATGAAATTTAATTTCCCATATCTAAGCTTTATAAATAATATTTCTGAGTGTTTTTTTCTTTCAAGAAGTAAGGGAAAATTGTTGGTATTCTACAAGCATGCATCAATCAGTTACAAAATGTACTTAGTGCATAATACACTGTCCTATTTTAGGTGTCCTTTTTATATTATTTGTATTCCACACATAAATGATTCTATTTACAATGGTTAGAGTAGCCAGTAATTGGTAGGGATTGTTTGTAGAAAAATTTTAGGACTCCAGAACCAGATCATTCTTGTAGGTGCCACTAATTTAGGCATATCTCATCTGTCCAGTTCAAAACTCACTTGGAATCTGTGCCTTCAGGTAAGATATATCTCCTACCACACTTCAGCACAGATTCCTCTTGACTCTACTTAGGAGAGAAATATTTGTTCTTGTTTTTATGCAGAGGTCCTGAGTTCCAGCTGAAGCTCTCTGCTCAATCAGGCCAGTCTTCCCCTCTGGCACATCTTTTAGCACATGGAGAACAGCCTACTCCTGTAACTGTAATATTGCCTCCCTAGAGCACTTCCAGCCTCCCTGGCCTCCTTTGCCCTTTAGGACTGTCTCTGACAGGACTCTCTCAACCTTATCAAGCCAGTGTCTGTCCAGATGTCCAAGGTGGCCTTTCTGATCACCCCCCTCCAGAGTTTTCTGAGAATTGAAAACTCCCATTTCATGATTGCTGTGCCCAAGATGGCCTGCAAGCACCCCATTACCCACCAGCTGACACTCAGCAGGACCAGTGGGACAGCTCCCCTCATCAGCTTGCTCATCAGCTGTGTCAGGAAGTTATCTCCCACACACCAGGAACCTTCTAGACTGCCTGCTCTCTGCTGTGTTATATTTCCAGAAGACATTTGACAAGTTAAAGTCCCCCATGAGAACAAGGACTAGCAATCACAATACTTCTCCCAGCTGCTTATAGAACATTTTTGTGCCTCTTCATCCTGACTGGGTGGTCTGTAACAGACTCCCACCATGACATCTGCCCTCTTGGCCTTTCCCCTGATTCTCACCCATAAACACTCAACCCTATTGTTGCCATCATTAAACTCTAGATAATCAAAACCCTCCCTGACATACACAGCAACCCCACTGCCTCTCCTTCCTTGTCTGCTTCAAATCTTAAGGGAGAAGAATTGAAGGCCAGTGGAAGATGCAATGTTTAGATGGGACAGCTTCATAACGAATCCTAGTACTTTCTTTTTTCCTTCATGCAACCTGGTGAAGAATCACAGGGAAGGTTGTGCAAACTTAAATATATTGCTCAATCACCACCAGAATGCGTTGAAAAGTCAAAAATGAAAGCTGGATTTAGGGAAAGAGAACAAGCCAGAACAATGCTTGGATATTACAAGATGTCATCCCCTGGTTTCAGTTTTTTTCAGTTTTATGTAAAAATGGTGTTTCCTTTTGTATCCTGGAGGGTTACATTATTGAAAAATTCCTTTGAACAACTTTTAAAATTTATTTGTACTGTCAATACAGGCACCCTGTAAGAATGTGACACATAAATATTTGTTTTTAAATAATTGAACAAAATGCGAAATGTGTGAGAGAAATTACAATGGATTTTGAATTTAGAAGGATCAGAATACAAAGAGTTGCCCTACATATAGCAGAATTTTATTATCTCCTTCTTCAAGATTGATTTAATTTTCTAATGTTTTGGGGTGTAAAATTTTTTTAATTGAACTTCTTCCAGAACAACTCACATCTCTAAGTAACATTGTTGTTTTAATCTGTTGCATGGCATATTGCAGGAAAGATTTCATATATCACTTCCTTCTCCTTTCCACATAGTTTCTTATCCTTGCTGCTTTGCTTTCTAGGGTTAAGGCTTGGAGATTCACAAATTCAATGTATGGTTCCCCTAACTTAGAGAACTATCCTGAGAAACAACAGGAAAGGTCTATTTCTTTTTTTAAGGACGTATTCTCTGAAGTCAGTAATCAGTTACATTGATTCAGGTGGATGTTCTCAGCTTATGTTTTCTTCTGTTTAAAAATTCTTCTGTAACTCATTTGCTGTGCCGGTAGAATTGGCCCCTAAAACTCATCAAATTAATAATCTTTCTCCGTGTCATTTTTTTAAAATATCCAAGCCTTTCTTCTTGTATGAAAGCAGAAAACAAAACCTTAGCTGTGTCTGGGACCACTTCTTGCTGGGTGACTTTGTGCACATGGGTTGGCACATTCAGTGGTGGAGTAGAAGGGCCTCTGTTCCCAAGAGTGGGAAGCTTAAGAACACAAGGTGGCCTGAACCTCCTGCATGAAAGGAGAATGTGGACTGACAGATTTCTCCATTTTAATAATTTCTCTGAGACTATTTATTAACAGTAGATAAGGCCTCTTTCACTGATATAGTATGAGTGGGACATTATATTAGGATTATTGTTTCTGAAATACTGTAAACATTTGTTCATGCTTCGTCATTTAAGAAAAAGAACACAAATTTGAGAAAAAGAAAAGCCTAAGTAGGAATAACCTCAAGGAAAAAATAGAAGCCAGAGATGAGAATGAGGTCAAGACGAACATGTCAGAGTCTTAAAAGGAGAAGGTGATATGGAATAGCTAGAAATTGTAAAGAGGAAACAGAATGTTACTTTTCTATTAAAAGGAGAAGGACTTAACAGGAAAATGTAGAATATGAGGTAAAAATAATGACATATTTGGAAGGTGCAAATGTGGGATAGTGTATTTGGTTTGATTTGCTTTTACTGTGCTTTCCTCTTAGACACTGTTTTAGCTTTACAGGGTAATGGGAAAGTGAACTGACACTCAGATGGAGAGCATATATAAATAATAGAGAATTCATGACATTCTACTATTAAATACCCAGAAGTGTAAAATCAAAGAATATTCTTGCTTATATATTGACTAGATATAACCTAAAATTAACTGAATTACATGCATTTTTGAATAAATAAAAATATGTAGATTCTAGAGTTTTGCCTATAATGTAATTCAATGCTTACAGACTTCAAAGAAAAACAAAAAAAAAAGCTCATAGTAAATTGTAGACTACATTTTTCTTTCCCTGCTTGGTAGCCCATAAACAATAGATTACTAATGTTACAACTTTTATTATGGTAATTTAAAATTATAATGAATTTCTAAACAAAAATAGAAGTATCTGAGCTTCTTGATAGTTAGCAAGATTCTTTTCTAGTTGAAAGAGTTTAGCAACCTGAGTGGTTGATACTGGACATAATTTATGTAATTCTTTATAGTGCTAGAACATATGCTTTTAATAATAAGGGTGTCTAAAATTATGTTTTTCTGAGGCTTTCCTTCTCTTTATTCTTGTGCCTTGTATACCAGTGGACAAGATTTATTTAAATTATTGGGATGGGCACAAGGGTAAGAATTTAGGCATAACCTTGTATTGTTTATGCATGTGCTGCATAAAGATTCTTCAGAGTGTATTCTTTGCACTGGGTATCCTCTTGGTAATCACATTAATAAACTCAGGACAATTAGTTTTATACAGATTGTGTAATAAATCAGCTGGGATTCCTTTTTCCCTGATGTGTAGCCTGGACAAGATCTTCCCAGGAGCTGTGAAAAATGCCTAACACCCATTCATGTATATCAGAGTTTGGGGTTCAGCACTTCTAGGTTCATGTCCTGAGGCAGAAAAGCACTGGTTTGTTTCTTAATCAATAAAGAATAAATTCTTCCTGGCCGCAGGTCAGGGGTTTGGGCAGTGCATGTCTCCTTGACAGCACTGTATTTTGCTAGCTGGAGGCACTGATCATGCTGATGTGTATTTCTTTAATTTGTATTCTCACTTTCAGTGAAGATTCTAATTAGACTCTGGTGATGCTTAAGAAGAGGAATAGGAAGCGTTTCTCTGAACATTGTTCTTTCTAATGCAGAGGATGGTAGTTTTCTGACATGCAGCATTTAGCATGTGAAAACAGATGTCTGTCTTTAGCAAACTGTCATTTCTCAAACTTAACAAAAATTGTGCTAAGAGAAGCTGGGGAAAGGCTGTGAGGCTGGGGAGAATTGCAGTGCCTGTGCCTGGCAGTGCTGGAGTACTGAGTGCTGATAGCAGCGTGCTACCTAGTGCAAGTTTCCAGAGAGCTTTTCTTCTTGGCACTGACACAGCCAAGTCCCTGCTCTGACACAGATGTTCCTCCAGCAGCTCTAAGTAACGCTGCTCGACGGATAAAATGTCATACCCAGAGGTTCGTGGTCCACCTCAGCCTTCTAAGAGGACTTGCTACTGATGAAATCAAATGCTTAGAGAAGCATGAGATACAGGGCTTTATCTAACATTTTATCTCAGCTAGAGTGGCTGGTGAGCTGCCACGGCTTGGTATAGTGCTGCTTTACACCACTGCAACTTTCTTCAGAGCGAACTCTTGGTAAAATCCTCTAATTTCCCTGATTGCAAACCGGTGTGAAGACTGGAATGATTTGCCTTTTGGAAGAATGTTGACTCTCGAGTGGGAGTCAGAGGGACTACAAACAGTGGGTATTGTTGTGATTATATTTGCATCTCTGAAGCTGCTACATTTGCTGGGACTGATTGATTTTTCAGAAGGTAAAGTGGTCACTTACAGTTTGTGCTGTTTGTAGGTTTGGTGTCTGATCTGCTAAAATAGAGAGCATCAGCTATAGAAGCTGTGAAACGAAAAAAGTGAAAGTAACAGAATAAAAATCCTGGTTTGCTTCTGTTGCTTTTACTTTGTTATTGAAAACAGAAGTAGATGCTAGCATAAGATTTTTATTTTACAATTAATTTACAACTGTCTATGAGAGGATGTTTATTAAAAAAACCCTTAAATAGTGACCATAACACCTGTCAGTTGCCTTTAAAAGCTGTTCAGTGCTACTGAACTTGATAGATTTTAGTTCAGTTCATGTTTACAAAATGCTTTGCTCTTCTGATTTGTGATGCAATTAGAGTCTTGTTCTGTATCTGTGTTTTAAAAATCTGTTTCATAGATAAATGCAATACACTGTTATTACAGGGTGAGCTTTAGGGTGAAGCCTGCTCTACACCTTTCAAAAAAAGGCATAGATGTCAACATTAAATGTGTGTATTTTAAATATATATCATGAATATATTTTAAAATTAATGTTGCTTGCTCAGAATCTTGTCTGCACTCTACTATATGGGTCTAACCATTTCATCTACTCCCAAAGAGGGCTTCACATCAATTTATTAGGACTTTTGTTTCTATACAAAGGGAGGGGTTTTTTTTCACATTTTATAGAAATGAGCTATTTCAGGTCAGTTATTAATGAAATTTTTTTGCTGTCAACTTTTCAAGTTTTTCACAAAATGTCTATTAAGTCACTGAAGACCTTGCTAAAAAATTCTTGCTTTTGTCATTATGTTTGCTCATGTGAGTCCAAACCAATCCTTTTTGCTGGGTAACTGCTTTCAGTCAGAATCACACAGCCAAGGGGAGCACTCCAGTTTTCTGGAACATTAACTTTTCATCATAGAATAGGATCTTTGCTGGATGTAGATTCAAATAATAACCTCATAAAATTGTTCAATGCTGATAAAATTTGAAATCTTTAACACAGCACTTATATAGTTACTGAACTATTGAAATAAATCAATAATCAAATAAAATTTTAAATCCTTCAAACTGTATGTGGTAAGAATATATCTTTGCTTTGTTACTATATAATGTATTGGTTATGGAATTACTTTTTCAATTCTAAACAATGGGTAATTTACCCCTCATAGCAGTGCTCACTTTTAGGTTTTTTTAATACTCTGGATGTGTAACATTTGTGACATGTAAAAAAATCATCATGGTTATGGATTAACTTCAGCTTTATTACATATGGTAACAAATAGGAAAAAAAGATTGAAATGCAATTGGCTTTTTTTAGTATATGTGGAGTAAGATCCTTTTCCTGATTCCTCACTGGTATTGCCGTTATGTTTGTGGGGAAAGGTTTTATATGATTTCAACTCTATTAAATCACTTAAAAAAAAAAATTCTCCTGGTACAAATTACACTGATTTTAATAATAATAATAAGTTCAAGATGATCTATCGATTGAAGTACAGCTTTTTGTTTTAATGCACCCATTAGTGTCATGGCATTTCCTCACATGCTAATTTCACTCAAAAGTACCTAGCAACATAAACCAACCCCTAAATGTAAAAAGATTAAACTTTGTAAGGTACAGTTGATATATTTATAACTGCAGTGTGAGTAATTCCAGTAACTTGGGGGATTTCCAGTTCTCCTGGGGCTGAACTGTGCTAACCAACTCTTCCATGTTTGGGTTTTTCATTGAACGAGAATTCTGCACCAAATGCTTAAGGAATATTTTATAGTGTATTCAGAACTAGTGATTTGTTGTTCACCTGCTGAATGCAAGGACAGGTTTTCTGTTCATATCCAAGGAGGAGCACGTTTAAAATGCCAGTGTTGATCTGGAAACCAAAATGAGCAATGAGTCCTGCCCATCTACCACATGCAGGCAGGTCATGGGTCATATGCTGAAACAAATCTGTTCCCATAGTTAGGCTTTCTGATGCCTTAACATGCCTGTCTTAACATCCCTGATATATTGACATATACTGCAAATATCCCTGAAAGAAAGGACAGCGTGTCTGATGGTTGCTAATACAGGGCAGAGAAGACAGATAAAGGACAAATCCTTAGCTGCTAACTTGCTACAGTTCCGCTGATTTTAGTGCAGCTATGGTGAAGAAGAGCCTGACTTGCCCTCATCTTCATGAGAAAACAGGAGAACCCAGTCAATCTGCTTAGTTTTACTGAATAAACTGATTCACAGAATTAACTAGGTTGGAAAAGACTTTTGACATCATCGAGTCTAACCTATATTATTACAGTGTTCAACAACTGGCAGGACAGAGAGAAACCTGATTTTACCCTGTGTCCCATACTAGGGACTATGTTATTCTGCTTCATCCATTCTCCACTTTCCAATAAGCAGAAAAGAGACCAGAATGAAGATAAAGCTGGTTCAGTGGAGCCAGCAAGCTATTTCAGTTAAAAGGACAGAATTGAATCAATACAACTTTTACTAGGAGAGATTGAAACTCCCCTTTCCCTCTCCTTCCATCACTTTGAAAGTGGTTTGACACTGACCATTATCTTCCCTCCAGCTTCCTTGCCTGGAGCTTTTTCTGCCTGGCAGCTTCACTCCAAAGCTTTTGTTTTGTTACTCAGGCTGGAAGGGGAGGAGAGGAGAGGAGATCAAACTGAAGCAATGGAGCAGAACAGTAAAGCAACAGGGCCAGGCTTAGAGGGAATTCATCCACCAGAAACTTGGAGGGGAGATATGGCAAAATGAAGGATTCACTTTGCATTTCTGTATCCAGAACAGCTGTCAAGTAGTAGCTATGGAGAGAGATTATGTAAACACATGTGAGCAACTTTTTAAATATTAGGGAACTGCATAAATCAGTCTTTGAAAGGAAAAACTCTATGTCTTTTCCTACATCATGCACTGACTGTATCTTGCAATATAACATCTCTTACAGAAATGTTTTTCTTTTACTTGAGAATAGAATTGGCCATTGTTGCAATCTATTTTAGACTCCATTATTCCTTCCCTTTTCCTTACACTAATCTCTAACAGTCTCCACAGCTTGTTGTTATCTTTCAAATGCTTATCCAGATATAAATGTCATGTTTGGCATGTGAATGTCCCATGAACTCCATGTCTTTTGGTTAGTAGGACTCACTGGTGTCTGTATGTCTTTCAACTCAATAGGCTATCAAGGCTGGGTAAGAATATTTGATCCTTAGTTTCTCCTACTGTGATGCAAACAAAAGACCAGTTCACTTGCAGTTATCAATAAACATATTTGGGTGCAAAGTCAGCTTTGTGAGTAAGTAATTTGTTGCTTTATCTAGAATCTGGAAATTGATGAAGGGGGTGAATAGAGGTAGTTTTTAAGGGAGGTAGTTTTCTGCCTTGGGATATATCTTCTCTATGCAGGTACAGAAAGATCTTTTTTTTTTTTCTTATTTTATCTAATCTAATCTGGATGGACAGAAGTCACCTCTAGTTCAAAAATTATGTTAGTGCATTTATCTGTTCTGTCACACAAACTGCTAAAATGTGGCCTCTCTCATAGTTCAGATACTTAAAAGCACAGAGAAGGCATTAGGTCTGTCTGCAACCATCTGTGTTAACATGTTGTTAGTTACCCTTAGGGCTTAGCAAAACCCGTAAGGTTTAAAATATTGTCTGGAGTGCAGTATGACTCTCACCCTTAGAAAATGACTGATATGGGGTAAGACATACTGCTGAGAAATTCTGTATTGCATCATATTCTGTAAGAAAAAGAACACCAAAAAGCACGGGAACTTTGTCCTTCTCTGCATGTGGCTGACATGAATGATCCTAATTTGAATGTCCTCTTCATCCACTGGAAACTGTGCTACAAGTCCAGCTTCCAACAGACTCTCCTATGCTGCTCCCTCTCCTGCATAACTTCTCTCTGCCAAATGGGGTGCAATGTAGCATAATTCTACAGTAAACAGAAAGGCAAAAAATATGCCATGCAGCAGTACCTTTCCCCTTGCCTTTTCTCAGCAGCTGCTTATAACACCTGGTCTCAGTAAGCTGTTCAGTTAACATGTGGTGGAATGACCACCTTCTGCTTGTCTTTTCTTCTTCTCCATACAATGCAGAGTTGACAGAACTACTGTATTCTGAGTAAGCATCTGTTACCTGCCCCAAAAAATTCTGTTCATGGGTGCTGATGTCCCAGTGCCAATTAATGGCATCAAGGTATATAGCATTATTAGGTCTCCTGTGATTGTTTGTGCATCTGCCACACCTGAAACGAGAATAATTCCCCCACCATCAAGTATATTAGCACCTGTGCACATAGACTTGGTTTGCTGCATATGAATAGATGGAAGGTGTTAAGGTTCAAATGCTATCTTTCCAGTAGCACACTTCTCCTCCTCAGAGACAAACAAACTGTATTACATGTTTTCTTTTGGTTTGTTTTGCCCACCCTCCTTGTAAACCTTGGCAGACATTCTGGATTCAAGGTCTCTAAAGGAGAGTCAGTCTATAGAAGTATCTATGGATTGCGCAGCAGAGAAGAGTTACTTTAGAAGACCAGATGTGAAACTGCATTAAGTTGCTGCTTTAAATCCAACCTTGATCCAAATAGATGTAAAAATTGAGATGTGAATTTCAATATGCACATTTATATAGATGTATATCTGTGGGCTTATGTTGGACACAAGACAGGCTGAAACTTACTGAAACATGAAAGATGTGACCATCTTAATTACCAGACTCAGGGTTGTTGATGATGTACTATTTACTCTACACCTACCCTCAAAAAATAAGCTCCTCCAGGCTTGGGAGAATGATTATATTTGGAAAGCACTGTCTTGATTAACCTTAACATAATTATATTGAAAGTGAAATTTTTACTTTGTTTTGCTTTCCTTTTAGTTTAGCTGTTTTTCTACCTGGACCTAATGATATGATAAAAGTGTAAAATAATGTGCTTGGTAGAGAACAGCAAAAATCATTCTTTCATGTCAAAATTAGGGAAATCAAGCTTTTTATCAAAATAGGAATAAAATGGGACAATTTATGTAAAAGTTGTGAGGAAGGGCCTTTTGGTTTATGAAGACCTTTTCATCAACTCATTTCCATGGACTTCTTCAGGGCATTTTAACATCCAGATCAACTGAATCACTGAGGAATAGGTCATTTTAGATCCATATCAGTCTGAATTAAAAATTTAGATGCTGTGTGAAAAATGGTGAGAAATATTTCAGAGATGCTACAAATATTATCAGGAATATTTGTGTAAGGATAATGGATGTCCTGTCTCTTCACATGGGAGTTCACAGATCCTCTCTGGTTCAGGATCATACAGTATATTTGCCTTCTAACTTGGGTAGAGCTCTTTTTGGCTGCACTGTTCTGGGAGAAGCCTTCCCCACAATCATTAGAACCTCTACTTTTGGTCTTGATATTTTTTTGAGAAAATATTCATACTAATAGTCATTTTAGATTGACTATTTGTAAGCAGGTAGAGAAGTTTGCCCTTGTATTAATCTCTGCAAATATAGAGTTGCTTTTGAAGCAACTTCATTTGAAGTTCCTTTAAGAATTCTGAGTATCCATCTCGAGGTTATTCATCCAGATATGTCTTGGCCATTTCTGGACAAAATCACATGTGTTTTGAAAGGAAAGGAGGTATTTTCTCCCAGAATATAGATACAAACACCCAAAATAAATGTAGATGACATATATTTGATACCTGCAGCAAAGTCTGCTTCTAACCCCCTTGCATCTCAGAGCATGGATACCAGGAACTTCCTACAGAATGCCCTTATCAAGGATTTTCCCTGTGCTCTCTGCCACTGCTCCATGATCAGGCTGCTTTTAAAATGTAGCTCTGGATAAAATAATTCATTTTAAGATGACAAAAATTTGTTATGACAAAATATGCTTCTGAAAAATACCTACACTTGGTCATCTGAGTATAGGTGTGGAGAGAAAAGCATTGCCTAATCTCTAATGTACTTTAGGGCTGAGAATGTAGAAGGCCTTACTGTTGGAATAAGATATTTGCAGACATAAATGATCATTGCCTAAAATTTTATAGAACAAGATTAAATATACACAATGATGGAATGACCGAATGAAAAAAACTCCATCACAATGTACTGATAAGAAATAATGTAGTCACCTTTGGTCTCTCAAATCTTAAATTATTTTTTTCCATTTTTGATGCACTTTTTGACCAGAATTCTTTGGCCTTTTAATCAGATATGGGAGACACTCAGTGATTTTGTAGGGATTTATGTATCTGACTATGTGTAGACCTATTTGAAACATCGAAATTTACAAAGCAGCTGCATCTATTTCATGTCATGCAAAAATAATAACATAATTTGGAGACATTATGCTACAATTTTATTGTCTAGTATGCATTTTAGCTCATAATAAAAACACTTATGGAATTACCTTGGGGAAAAATTGCAAAAGCAGCCATAAAGCTCATTTTGCAGTCTAATGTGTATAACTGCTTCATAGAGCAGCATGAAGAAGCACAGATGAGACCATTCTGTTTATAGAAATGAAATATGTCCTTTCAAACTCTGTACTCTGTGAACTTTTAGAAATAGGCCAATAGTAGATTGATTGCATGTGTTTTTGCATATGTGTACATTTCATGCAGCAAGAGGAATAATCTAAAATGAAGACCATGTGTACCAAATTTTAACAGTAAGTAACCTTTAACAGATATGATATCTCAAGATAATGACAACTATATAATGGAAGGCCTGACATAGGTACAAATAGGTCACCTTTAATGTTTCTTTTTTAAAAAAGCCATTACTGATCAATGTCAGTAAATTATGCTTCTTCTGAATAATATATATTTTCGTGTTAAAATGGTAGACTATTTTTCAGATTGATTATTTTATAATTGCTTCTAAGTAGATTGGTATTACAGCTGGTGATGGAGTCCGAGGCTGTGACCCAGGAAGAGATGACCGGTCCAGGGAGATGGTCCCGAAAGGAATCACCTTCCCGAGGTCCGGTGTCTTCCTCTCAGCTGCTGGCAGAGGGGCCCTTGCAGAAGCTGTCAGCTCTTTAGTGATATCAGCTCCTGATTCCAGCTCAGCTCTGCAGGGCAGCCTCCAGGCCAAGCCAGACCAGAGAGAGAGACGAGAAGGCCCGTGTGGCTGGTTCCGCACGAAGGCAGCTTTATTGTGGGTCCCCTCCGGCGAAGGGGGGAGCCAGGGACGGGAGCCCTCTCTTGAGGGGCCCGAGGGATCTTTATAGGGATACAGGGGATCAGTAGGGGACCAATGGATTACAGAGGGTCTGGGACAGACCAATGGGTTACAGAATGATCTGCATAGTGTCTCCCAAAGGATTGTGGGTCTGCCTTTCCTCGCCATGACCCAAGAAGTGGTTGCCTTTCCAGGGAGTCCTGCTGGGAGATTGCTCAATCTCCTTATCTCAGCAGACATCCCTCCAGGGCAGTGGCTGGGCATACCCCACAGATTGGTATACTCCAAATGTGCATTGGACCAATTTTTGAGAATGTATATAGACAAACAGATGTTGACTATTTCTGATAGATATCTACCCTTATTTTGAGAACATTTTTAGTCTTCCATTAATCACTCAAGAAAGAATAAGTTACGTCATATGAAACAAATCCTTGTTCAGACAACGCAGCTTTCATAAATTAGAAGGAAGAATATTGCTCGAAGTTCACTAAAATGAGTCAAACCAAAATGAAGTGCAACAGTTTAGTCAGTGTTTCATGATGCTCCCAAAGGAGGCTTGTTCCTTGCAGATAAAACTGCTGGGTTTGGAGTAGAAGAGTGGAATTAGAGAAATTTGAGAAAATATAGTTGAAAAGAAAGGACAAAAAGAGTCTAGTTTGCTTAGTGGTCAATCATCAAATGAATAAGTCGGAAGGTAAGGAGGGCCTCAGTTTTAAATTTTTTTTTTAAATAAAATAGAAAAGTTAGGAAAGTAATTTGGCTCATGAATTTCAGAGAATTAATTTTCTATGTGTCATGTGTCAATCATGTTATATTCGAGCATGTACTCCTGTGTGAGGAGAGGAAATGTAGCATTCCTTGCTCAAAACCGAGTTTTATACTTCTGAGTGATCTAATGGGAACTCCTTACTAAGCTGTGATTCTTCAGACAGTCATAGTGAGAGAGGGGCTGGTTTCAGCCTAAATATATCTGAAAAATGCAGCCATAATGTTTAACCTATGTACTAGCAGTTTGATCTATATCCTTCCTGTACTGTAAATACTTTAGATTTCTTTGTTTCTCAGTAAAAGACAGTGTTCTGGATTTTACGTGTCATGATGAAATTTGAGCTAAGGCAAAATGTGTATTTTAACATTTGTCTTGCAAAGTTATATTTATGAAGCAGTGATCTAAATTTCTTCCTTAGAGACAGTAACAGAAGAATATTCCACTTGATGTGAAATAACACTCGTAGGGAAAAGCATCCCTTTCTATAAGTGGTAGAGCAGTGGTATTGTTTACATTGACATACTTACTGCCAGTTACTTTTTATAAGAATAAGACTATTGGCTAATCTGCAATCAGCATCTCCCTATATTTCTTCTGTAGTTTGAATTGTTTATAATTTTCTTTATTATTTCTCTGTCAGGCAGGTACCAATTGTTAACAACTTCAATCACATAATTAAAAGAATGACAAATAGATAGGCAGCTGGGTTGTCATTCAGGAACTCTCATTATGATTCCTTTCTTTTTTGACCTTAGGAAATCTAGAAAATGGTGACCATTATACTGGTTAACTCGCAGGTTGTTGTGAGAATAAGTAGGATGAAAAAGTGGCATCCAATGCTAAAGTGGTGAGGCCATGTGATGAGTATTGAGAGACAGACATCAACAGATTTCTCCTAATCTCACTGTCAAAACCCAGGTTTGAAACTTGAACATGGTGAATGATAGCAACTTCAAACTATTGAGACTATTTAAACCAAAAAATCACTCTGTATCCAGATAGAAAGGCATTTGCATTAGTTAACACCCAAGATTTCACGTTTTTTACTAGGAATAGCATGTATTTTCTTGTTGAGAAAGCAGGTAGTCTCATCTCATATTCCAATAAAAAGCTGGTTTAGAATGAATTACAGTAAGATTTTGACTGTAGCATAGTCAGTACCTTATGTTGTACTCTTATATACTTTCTGCAGTTACAAATACTTCATATTACCTGTTCTTTTTAATACAAACCTTGCTGTTGCTTCTTTGTTTTATTATGAGCAATATATTTGTTTGTACTCGCATGTATATATGCATAGGGAAGTATACACTCCTTTATGAGATCCATAGCACATAGAATACATTTATACACATATGCAATGAAATATGTATGGAAAATAATTTTAGAATTAAATTTATGGTGTACTAAGTTCAGGTAGATGAATTTGCCATATTTCACAGGAAATCTTAGGTGGTTGTATTTCCTTTGAAATATTTTAAATACAGGGCCTATTTCTCAGTCTCTTACTCATATGAATAGTTTTTTAATACAAAAAATTTCTAATAAAAATACATTTTTAATTTCAGCATGAGGTGCTTCTTTCTTAATAAAGTGTGGCATTTTGCTATGGATTCTGTTTTCCCAAACATAAGAAATAGAATTAATTGTAATTTTAAATTGTAAAATTATAAATAATTTGAAGGATTTTTTTTCTTACTTTAATGTTGTATATAGGGTTTTTCTTGTTATATTTCAATAATGATGCACTGCAAATAAATGTTTCTTTGTTATATTTCAATAATAAATGTATGCCTTAAATTGCTTCAGTTCTTTCTCCCTCTCGGCAATTTTTCGTCCTCATTACTGAAGTCACTAAATGGAGCCAAATCAGTTAACTTGCAATAATCATTTGGGGATTGGATTCAGCCCCTGATCCTTAGGTAGATCAGAAAACTTACTTTTCTACTTGTTTTTCTCAGTTGAAGAAGTCTAATGCATCGTAGTAAATACAGAGCTTGTAGTGTATAGCAGAGGTTACATATGTCCATCACTTTACTCTCTCAGCAGAATATTGTGCACAAAACAGCATTCCAAATATAGCAACCAACACAAAAGTGTAGGCTGTTTTTACAGAGGTAGAGAACTTCAGTGTATACCAAATAAATGGATGCTTCAATATATACCCATATATTACCATGAATTTTTGCTTCTAGCTTTTTTCCGAATGGAGACAAAATTGCTGAAAATGTTATTAGAAGCTTTTATTCAGATCTCTTTTATCCATGCCAGGTTAAACTTGTATCTCATAGATGAATGCTTGAATAGAAGTATCTGAAGTATTATAATTAAGTAAAATCCTGAGTAGCAAATTCTTGTTGTTATGAATTTTAATAAGTGGTGCAATTTTGTGTTATTTGTATAACAAGACAGTAGCTGCAACCATTCCATTGGTTATTATTTTAAAAATTAGATTTTCTTCCTAAAGGCTTTATAGTTCAGGGCTGTTTCTCTTTGTACCGCTACAGAAGCAGCCAGAGAGAAAGCTGGCAACACAGGGAGCAACAATCTCATTTCAAGTTCTCTGCTGCTGAGAAGGAACAAGTAGCAGCAGGTCAATATGTATGGCAGCTCATACTTTCTGCACTCTGCATGGCATCCTAATCTGGGCTATCTGATGGAGGGACAGAGAGGAGATTCAGGGCAATGCCCATGTGAACAGAAAGCAGAACAGACGGGGTCCTCAGATCTTCTCCAGTGTTGAGGAGGTGGCAAATGACAGCATTTGCATGCAGCAGTATGGCCAAGCATGAGAGTTTATGCTGCATAGATAATGCCCAGAAGCATTGCAATGGATGCACATTTTTAAGGAGGGCTTAGAACTATAATAGGTTAACTCATTATTTACAGCAGGGTTTGTAAAGGACCTGATGACGTTTGCAGCCTTTTAAGAGTGGATAAAAACAAAAAGAAACATGCGGGTGGGGGAGGGAAGGCACAACACCAAAAAAATTAAACTGTTTAGGATTTTCTGTTCTTGCCACTTTTCCAGGGAACTGTAGTTATTATTTACTTTATTGGATGATAAGTGAACACTTGAAAACAAACTGGTTTCAAACAAAGGAGCCTGGCAATGCAGGAATACAAATAAAGATACTCTGTTTTTCAGAAGACTTGGACTATGAGTTTTGGGGCAGATCTCAGAGGAAACTTTTCAGCAAATTAGGCCACATCAATTCAGTTCCTAGATATTGATCTTCGTGACCCAGTTTAGACACCTAAATTTGAAAATGTAGTTTAAGCACTAGTAGTTCTTTTCATGCTATTTATCCTCAACAGAAAATCCTTTTCTTTTTGATGTTTTTTCTGACTTTTAAGTTGTATGATCAATCTCTTCATGGAGATGAATCCAGACAAGTCTAAATCACGTGGTTTGGTATGGAGTTTAGTGGACTCAGATATCCAGGAAGCTGCCTGAAAAGTGCATTAAACTACTTCACACTGAGAAAACAGTTTTCATAGTCTTGGTTTTTGAACAATCTCCCTCATTCTTGTTCCAATAAAGACTAGTCTTATCCTGCAGGAAGTAAGAAGCATTATTTAACACCAAGTGATTCACAGTGTATTACTACTGCACTATACAGTTGTACATTTCTGAGGAAAAATTAACTTAATAATAGTTTTATTTCTTTAATCCTGTGATAATTGAATTCATAAATTCTTGCTTTGGAATGTATTTGAGAATATTTAAGAGAGTGTAATTCTAAAAATGAATGGAAAAAAACCCCGTGCTATCTCTAGCTGGATATTTTAAAACAAAAGTAATATCATTCATATTCTCCATTGCTTTCTTTTCAGTTGTGGTCTTTTTGCAAAACATTTCTCTAAGTCGAAACCTTAGTTCCTGAAAAAGTATATAGAGGATTTAAGTCTTCTTGGCTTATTATGCAAAGGAGAAAGGAGGAGAAAGTTAATATATTAGAATTGAGGTTTTGTTTATTTTTCTTTAATGATTATGTAGAGAAACTGAAAATGCAACCTTTTCACAGAACTGAAACTCAGGAATTCATGGGGTCGATAGGAATGTGAACTGGCAGAATATGGTAAGCCTTCACCTGACTTAATGCTTTCTGATTTAATTTGATATCCATTTAATATAAATTTGACCATTCGATGAATATTTTACATTTAAATCATGATGCTCGTTCCCAAAGCTTGCAAAAAAAGGAGTAAATCTCTATATTATTTCCATAAATGTATTCCTTTAATATAAATTTATCCTCTTATCATCCTATGTAGTTTGGATTTTTCAAGAGTGAATGGAAGGTTTAAAAGCAGACAAAAGTACTAAGCTCCCTTAAAGCTGGGATCCAGAAAAACTCAATAGTGAGCACATTTGAACTGAAAACATTCATGTGACAATTCCTCTCTTTTGAAATTTCCACCCATGTCTGTCTGCCTTAATAAATTAGGGTGGAAAGCTCTTTAAAAATAATTGTACTAAGCTAGTACATGTGTTAAGAGAGAGGTGTTCGAGGCCTAACTGTAGATAAAAGTTGGATATCTGAACTTCCTGTCTTTCTATAAAGGCATGAATTGAACTCTGATATTTTATACTGCCAGATATGTGTATGTTTCCTCTGGCACATCTTTTTTTCCAATTAGTAAACATCCTGTTTCCAAAACATTTGCTTTACAATGACATCACAGGGCAACCTGAGTAATTTGTATGTATAGTAGTTTCATGATAATCAAAATGGGCTCCAGACTGGGTATGCTTTGGGGAAATCATTAATCTTCCTTGAATTATATCTTTAAATTTGCAAATTTATATTAGGTACATGAAATTATTCATATAACAGGATATATTTAACAAATGAAGGTTACTTAAATACTCAATGTGTAATGAAGGAGGCAAATATACTACATATTTGCTTTCCATAGTACTATGATTATGTTCTTGTAATAGATGTTGAGATTTTCTAAAAAACTATTTTTGTCTGGAGGCAATTTTTTATTTTAATTGCAAATTTTCCAGCACACATGCATTCCACACCCCTAGTTCCCCACCCCGAGAAAGGTTGGTATGTGGCCATAGTTTCAGCTGATTCAGCTTATTTTGTGGAAGATCAACTGGCACTAAATGTTTAATTACTGTATTCAGCTTAGTGTCTATCAGTTCATGTGTTTGACACTAGTCAGGTACTTGTCATTCAACAGCAGGATAGAAAGTATCTCTGAAAGTGCTATTTTAAATTAGAATTGAAAGCTTAGGTTTTTCACTTCAATCACTACATCTGTCATCCTGCAGTCCTCAGAAAAGCCATGTTTGTAAATTGGAGTGAGAGGAGGACGGGAGCAACCTCTGAGTAGCTCAGTGTTACCTTATTTCTTGTCCTCTGTGTAAACCAACATGTTAAAGGCCTGATTTATTAAAATATGAATATCAATCTAGTATCGATATCCAACTGAGACGGACAAAGACTCCCTAATGTTTTACAGTTAGAAAGTGTACGTTTATTTGGCACCAGGCACTGTGTGGGATAGCTCCCTAAGAGACAGGGCTCCGATCCAAGCAAACACAAGGCTTTTTATTACAAAAATTATGAATATCCAAAATACAAATGCATATTCATAATATTAACACCTCCCATTCTCCGCTTCATATGGAAATGAGCTTAAATGCCATTAAGCACGTGTAGTGTGTGTTCTGAATTGAGTCAGTGGTCTCGAATTGGGCCAGTGGACCCAGATAGATGAAGTGAACTCATCTCCCTCATTTTTACCTTTTTCGCCTTTTTGAACTTCAACAATCTTAATTACTTTAGTGACCTCCAGATTTCCTCTTGCGTGACTTTTGGATCGGTTCTCACAGAGGGAGGAAATTGGTAATTGTCTTTGTTCCCTAGACCAACTTATCAATGTTTCTGTTCCTCATTCTAAGCACAGCTAAACAAACATGCAAATGACAGATCACCAATTACTCAGTAATCAATTACTAACATCTTGAAAACCGTTTCAGGTCCAGCTCTCCTAACTATTTTAACTAACTCTAGCTGGGCCCTAATTCCCTCTTATTCTAACTAATTTCAACACAGCGAGCCTATAACTAAAATCCTTATGTTTCTTTTAAATCCATGTTTCAGGCCAAGCTGTTATACTAAAGTGAGAGTTAAAATTAACTTTAAAAAATGCATTTCTTGATGTTATGGTAGCAGATAGCATTTTATTTCAATCAATGAATAGAGTACTATCTGTGGATGCTACGTGTTTTAATTTTTTTCCCTTACCCTCCTAGAAGTAGTAGGACATTAAAAATTAAATAGCAAAAATGAATTCAAAAGTTTATGATTTACAATTGTTCCTGAAGGGGATAGATTAATGAGAAAGACTGGGCTGGGATTAACTAAAGTGATTCTCCTTCAAAATTATTATGACTATATTATAAGGGACTGGATTATGAAGGTGTGAAGGTATAATACACAGTGGAAGTGTAATAGGCTTAAAGAGGGAAAGTTTGTCAAATGTATGTCAAAGATATCACATGACAGTCCCATAGTTTAAGACTATATTTCAATGATCTATTTAAAATGAAGTTGAGTCAAAATGGTCTGAAGGTTGCCCACAGAGCTCTTTAATGGTGATTTATTTTGTGGTTGTACATTGTAATAAAGGGTAACGAAAACTTCCTGGAGCACGAATGATCTAAGTATTGTAAATGTTAGCCACGAAGACAGTATTTGTCCACCAATTATTGAAAGACCACTAGGAACTCTAATTGGAAAAAAAAGGAAAGAGGCTATGACTCATTATTAATCTCCAGAACTAAACTGGTTTAATTAATTGAAAAATAATGGTAACTATCAAAGTGAACTAAAAAGGTACAATTTCTGTCAATATTTATTGGATTAGACCTTCCTGTTTTCTCTGAGTTGGGTACTGCAGTGGTGCTGCCTTGTCTTCTGGTAGCTGTGTTCACAGGCTGGATCTACACGGCAGCACTGTCCTCATTTCAAGCTGTCTTACTTCACTTTAACCTTTAGTCTAATACTGGCTCCATATGACAAACAGCCAACCAGACTACTGGCCTGTGAGCTGGGGCTACCACAGTGCCTCTGATGTTAGCAGGGTATGTCGCTCTGGAGACAGACAACCTCTTCCCTCCTCTTTCCTTGTGTGTACTTAAAATACACTCAATGTCATATACACATCATTAGCAAAGCAAATTTCAGACAGCAGAGACTATGAATAATATTTTCAGTGTAATAGAAATGAACCTCAGGTTAAAAAACCTCTCTCTTATTATTCCTTCTTCAACAATATTTTAAATTAGGTTAATACACACTGAGGCATTTTACCTGTCACATTCAAATGAAAGTGGTGAACCATATGCTGGTTATTTTTCTGAAGAGCTGTTCCGTGTGAAAGCTATTTTAATAAGAACACGCAGTTGTGATAGTTCACAGTATACATTTGTAATGTATAGTTACTCGGGGCTTGTCCTGCATTTTCTGCCAATTCCCATTTCTCATGAAGAACCCTTGATTATAATCTTCATTGTTAAAGTTACCAGGAGTTTAGAATATGTAAAAAGTGCAGAATGTGCCCTCCTTATGGTTATCAGCAAAAGTGATCTTCAGACAATATGAATAAATTACTGTTTTTCAAATAGTAGAAAGGTCAGCTTCTACCTCTCTGTTCTTTGCAGAGTGAAATTGTATGCTTGCTACTGTTAGTTTAATAAGATCTATTAATAATATAGAACTTTTTGGCCAGGAGAAAAAAAATCAAATGGCACAGGACTTTCAGTCCCCTTTTCAGATGATGCACAAATTTAGCAATTCACAAAATTGCATTATGAAAATGAGACACAAAATATTAATTGCCTTTTTGTTTTGATTATGGTTTTTATTTTCTTTTTGCCTTGTTTTTTTTGTTTGCTGTTTTTTTTTACTGGCACATCTATAGTAATTGAAAGACATCTTTGGTTTAAGGAAATCTCGTAGGCAAACTGCTGCATCACAGTGGCTGACTATTTTAATAGCTGTGAAGAAATCTACCTTTCTGGGCAATTCATTTGTAGTAAAATGGCTACTAGGCTCCTTCTGCAATCTTTAAACTTTCCTTGATCACATGCTAGCAGAGAAAAATAGCTCAGCAAAGGCAATTGGTTTTGGGACCCTCTCTGCCTCAGTAAAGAAGTGGTGTCTCCATTCCCAGGAGAGGAATGGTCTGGAGACCTTATGTACATGGACTGTTATCTACTGCCCAAAGGAAATTAATATCTCAAAATTATGATTTTTGGCTGCATTGAAAGCACATAGAAATGTGGTTTTCAAGGTTATCTATGAGTTTGTTGAGCTGTAGATCTTTTAATTTATTCAATGCTTTATTTTTTATTAGGAAACTGCACAGTCTTCCATAGTCAGTTAATGTTGAACTTTCTGTTTGTTTTAAAAATGAATAATTAAAGTTGCTGACCAAGGCAAAAAATATTCACCTTCTTTTAAATATTGATGGATTTACTGGTAATTAGACAGATGTAGCTAAATTTTCTAATTTATTTATAGGTGTTGTTCATTGAAACATTATTCAAGAAAATTTACGATATTGTGGTGATTATATGAGGTGCAACATTACATATCTCCATAAATGAGAGGTAATTTAATATATTGTACCAACTATTTTATACAAACACTTATAACAGTGACAAATTGAAAAGTAGTATATTTTACAAGTTCATCCTTGAGAAAGGCCAGACAAAATGGATTGATTTAGCAAGAAACAAACTTTTCCCTTGGAATAAATTCCTATTTTTTTCAAGATAAATGGTGAAAAAGCTGTACAAATTGCTGAGAGGAAAAGGGATATGAACTATTCTCTTGAAGCATTTTTCAGGCTGGCAGTTACTCTAGCTACAGCTGCCAAGGTACAAGCTATCTTGACTGCCAGGCTTTCAGGTTTTTTCAACAAAAAGTTTTTTATCAGTAACATTTGTCAGGGAGCCAGAGAAAGCTCATCTGTTTGAGAGAGGACTCAGTTACCCTCACTCAGGGTCAACTAAACTTTGGAATTTGCTTGTAGCCAAAGGTTCCAGCCTAACTTACGGAAAGGGTTTTTTTTAATCAAGCTGTGAATTGATTAAGTGAATTGATCAAGTGAAGCCATAATAATTCCCTTGTATTTGGATCCCTTTAGGCAAACAAGTAGATGTTCATCATTATCCAGCTTTTCAAATACAGTAAATTCTAACTTTTCTGCTCACAAGTTGCCTGATTGTACTAAGGAGTTGGTACCTTATTTATTTCTAAATATGTTTCCACACATTACAGGAATCAGTGTAGATGAGAGTAAACCATAACTAGGATTTATGTCCATCTCCTGGCTTTGCAAAATTGGTCTGATCTGCACATATCTGTTATGACTGCAATGACTGGTGTTAAAGATGGAGAAAGTGTTAGAGACTGATGTAGAGAGAGATATTGTATAACTTTCCATTTCTGTTCTTCCTGTATACTTAAAAAACCCTTGCTCAAGGAGAAAGGCTGGATGTCAGACTGACATTTTCAGTTGGGACCAGAGTAAACCAAACAGGAAATTACATATGCTTTTCTGATCAGTGTTTGTAAAAATATTTTGCTTGTACTTTTACTGCCAAATGAGACTGTAACATTGTCTGTCCCAAAAGATGACACCATAGACTTCCCCATGGCACAAGTGTGACTTAGACCCTTTTTAGTGGTTTAAAACTTCCTCACTTGAAACTTCCCGACCCTTACATTTCTAAAGATACCATTTACAAATAATTTAATGCTGCAGGATGCTAGTCACATTTTTTTTTCTCCAGGAAAACATTCATAGGAATGTGTAAATTAAAAGACAATTATTTCCATTAAAGTCTGCACACTTAAAAATCAGTTGAGTGAATGTTGCTCAAACTTAGAAAAAACTGAAAGCTAGAATAGTATCAGAGAAATTATTGCTTGGTAGAGTCACATACATGATTAGCCATTCAACCTAATTTATGGTGTTGTCTTGGGTTTACCTAGAAAATTATCATTTATTAAGGTGACAGATGTGAATAAGCATGACTAAATTAGCATGTGGTGGCACTGTATAAAGGCATGAAAAGTAAGGAGAGTTTGCAAGACACATTGATTATAAGAAACCTCTTACTTAAACCAGGTCTGATGTTGCTTCCAGTGTACCCAGAAATGTACATTAGTCATCATTATAAAATCAACCTGTCCCAACAATTACCACAGTGGTACATGGATACTGCAGTTGTTTCATGGACACACAAAAGCTTTGCAAATCCATCCCTTCAATTTCTGAGTTGAAAAACATAAATAAATCCTGCAGAACTCTGAGCACATGGCTGTGCTAGAGATGAGGTAATGGCTGGATTGCTGTGGAAATTTATGGGTCTCCAATAACCCATGTTAAAAATGTACTATATTAATATGCAGAGTCAGAGTGGCTTTTGCACAGTAAAAATCAAATTAGGCAATGGTATTATTATGGGTTACTATTGTGCTCTTGTTACAAAAATGCTGTCTGAGATGATTCTTCCTGTTCGAGAATGTAATAAAATATTTGAGGTCTCTACAGCTGTGTTCTGTGGGGCTAGGGAGAAGAGTAAGGAATGCCTTCAGAATAGCTCCTGGCTTTTTTGTGAGTCACTCTGATAGAGCCTAAGGAGTGCATACAAAGAAGTATTATCACCTCTGGTACAGGCATGAGTGATTACTAGGTGTTTCTGAGGTGCTAATGTGCCATGACTTCTGAAATTTTCCTTCTACTATATTTTTTTTCTGATTCTAAACTTTCCTTTCACTTGTGGAAGGTTCATAGAAATCCCTCATCCTAAAAATTACTTGCAGCATTTGGTTGCACTTAAAGGCTTAATGACAATGATTTCATAAATAGTGGGATGAATAAAAGAATGTGTACCGTATATATATATCCAACATTAATGGAAGTTCACTGAAAATAATAGGTATTTGTCATTCTGATCTTTGAAAAATATCACTCTTGTATTTGTGGTATTGTCACTAATGCTTTTGACAACCTCAGAAGTTCATGACAATGTCATGTCAGTCTGTGCCAAAGGGACCCTTCTTCTGGATAGGGCTTTACTCCGTTTCATATCCTTGGCAGATAAAAAATCCTTTTTTCTCAAAACTTAAACACAGTTCCATTTGGTGGGACTGAGAAGGGGCATGTGCACACCATTTCTTGGTTCTCAACAGCTGAGGACAATTGTTTAAATTCCATGTGGCTAATCTTATATTTGGCAGAACGTTAAGCAGTTTTGGCATCTTTGACAATAAATTCTTCAAGGAAATCACTTCTATCTTGCCACCCTTTTTTTTTTCCCCCATCTAATTTAATCAGAATTACTATAGGCAGCTTGAAGACTTAGCTTTCCAACATTTTTTCTTTTAATTCTGCAAGTTGTAAAACACTCACATTTGTAGTTCTCTGTTATTATTATCCTATTAGCTACTTTTAACCTTAATTTTACTGATCACAGATAAAAACCCCCTTCATTTCATTATAAAAATGTAATATTCCAAATTAACTGGAAATTATGAGGCAGGAATATATGAATGAAACATTATTTTAAGGCTGAATTGTAGATGAATGCAGGAAACCCACCTAAATAAAATATAAACTTGCTATAATTAACCATCCCCAAGGCTTTGTATTTTTATGTTGCTATACTGAAATTTGCTTCAGTTAAAATGGTGTCTTAGAAGAAAATACCAATGTGGGAATGACAAGATACTTTCTCAGATTTAGAAATTATGAAGATTACATTTAACACCGTGAACGGGTTTCTCTTTCCCATAAAGGGGCTTGAGTTCCACATAGAGAAATAACCCTTCTGCAATGGAAACAGAACCGCACAAAGCTCTGGTCTAAGTGCCAAGCTGGCTGGTGTTTTGCAGACACTTGAGGTTTTTTATGGGGAAAAATTTCCTTCTCTGAACTACTTAATTTCCTTAGATTTCATCCCAAAAACATCGCAGACAATCTAATTTATCCACTGTTCCAAAGGTGGCTTCTTTCAGTGAACCTGCCAAAATTGTATCCTATTACTCCAGCAAGCAGATTACCTATCAAACCATCTTATAATACGTCTCCTATCCTTTACACAGGTCCTCTTCTGCATGGCAATATGCACTTTTAAGAACATAAAAATGTGCTTTGGTATCAGTATTCCGTTAGTAGACTTGGGTTTTTGCAATACTCTCTCTTCAGCTGCCTATCAGAGATATCATAGAAAGCAATGCATTTTTACAAAATTTCAGATTTTTCACCATAAGGATTTGCAGGTTATATCTACTTTTCAGACTTTTTAGAGCAACAATTACATCTCTTATTCTATTTCAAGGCAAAATAACTGATAATGTAAAGTAATTTCAATATTTTGTCTGGTTCTCTTGAAAACAGCTTTGTTAACAGTCTGTTACAGAATAGTGTATTAATCTTAATATCTATTAGGTTCAGGACCTCTTGGTACGAGCATATGTAAAGTTCCAGTCATATGAACTTCATCATCTCTACTTACATGGCATTTGTCACTTTCCTTGTTGGGTTGGTTTTTATTGTTTATTCATACATTTATCCATAAAATCCATTGTACAAGAAAATTGACATAAAACTTCCCTTCTCCCCCTGTTCTGTAACATGAGATCAACAATCCGCTCTCTCTCTCTGTGCCTCTATGAGTTAAAATTTGGGTTGAAGTCAACCCTTCTGTGTTTCTCCATTTTTAGTAGAGGAATTCCTTCCCTCTTCTACCATAAGCACCAACTCTCACTTTCCACCTAAAAAGGTTTTCCAAGGCCCTTCCTTCAGGTCATCTCTTTTAAACTTGAATGTGTTGTGTCTTCTTGAAATTCCTTAATCCACTGGAAATGGTGTTCCATGTTACTGGCCCTTTCTTGGATCTCTGGTAGTTGTGGAGGAGATTCTTGTAGATTCACAGCCTTCTCACGTATTTCGGTGTTAATAAGGACTTTATCTGTGGCCACTGAGAAACTTTCTGTAGCTCTCCTTTAATTTTTTACAAATTTCTGTTCTTGCTTTAAATTACTTCAGTCATTTCATTTTCATATCTGTGAGCAATTTAATTTTTTTCTGTCTTGGTCTAATGGAAATTGTCATTTCCACTTTCCCTTCTTCATCTTACACCAACACTGCTGTCTACTCTCAGATCAGCAACATTCTGGGATTTTGTGTTGGTGGTGGGGTTTTTTTTTTTTTCCAGCGGATTTTTTTTCTTCTAGTATAAGAGAAAAGACACATTGGGCTCACATAAATTCTAACATCCTGTTAAATTACTGCAGATGTACATCGTGTTCCAGGGTATGGTAGGCCTAAAACAAGAGACAGAATTCTATTTACAAATACTGTTGCAAATATTGTTTCTGTTGACTTCTTTACTAAGTTGCATTGTGTGAGCCATTTGAGACAATATAATATATTTGTCATGTTAACTGCATTCCTCCGTAAAATGTAGTTACGGAGCTTCTCTTTGCATTAATTTTTACTATTCCTACTGCCTTTCATTCTGAGATTCTCACTGGCTTTATTAGGATTTCTACTGACTGGCAGATGCCTACTGATTTGATTTTCCAATATAGTCTTTGCTTTAAAAGAATAGAGACAGCAGACAAATGGAGTGTGGTTTATTATTCTTGTGTATATCTATTATAAAATGCAAGGAGTGATGGTTCACCAAGGTCACTGTCAAAGTCAGTGATGATGTAAGAAATTTATCCTTTATTTCCCAGTACTTGGGATACCCGTTCCTGCTGGTGAAAGATGCAATCAGGAATATTCTGTATTACTGTAACTTCTGGTACATTTATTATGCTTACCTTCACACAAGCTGGAAGGAGATTTTTCATTGTGTCTGTTTTATGTGTTTTCATGGCTTATGTCCTGATGCCAGAGCAGAGCAGATTCCCTGTAGTTTATATTGTGCTCCATTTACATCTGACAGGTAAAAAGCAGAGTTACTGTGAGTGCATGGTTTATTGAGACAGAAGCTTTTCAGTCAGGGCCTGAGACACACTGACTCTGAAATTTCAAAGTAGATGGTACAATAAAAATTGGTAGAAAACCCATGTCAACCTGGAATAAAAAAAGACAGTATGAAGAGAGGTTAGGCTGTTGAGCTGTGTAATTAAGCAGTATCTTATATGTACTGTGTGAAGCTGAGGTTTGGGCATGGGAGTAATGTATTACTGTGAATCACTGGTTCTTTGGTAAATGCCCCGCGTGTGTTTTACTATGTTACCTGTTCATGGATATATGAGATGGTTCTCTCTCTTGTTTTTAATTCTGTAAGGATTTGAACAGAAATCCTCTGCTAATGAGGACAGATAGGAGTGCATCCCTCAGGGGTAGATAGACATGTCTTGTATTACCACTATGACAAGAAATAGGATGGGATGCTAAACTCCCAAAAAAATGTGAGAACTGAACTGTAACTCTTGAGGACTTCTTTTACTGAAGAGTTCATTCATTACTAACAAGACCACTAAACCACTGCTTGTTTTAATTGTGGAAAAATAATCTCAAAGTTAGTTAAGCATAATGCAGGATGTATGTAAGGGACACAGTCTTTACGATATTTTCAACAGGTTTATGCCATGTGCTTTTTCCTAAAAGGTATTTGAGGTATGTTCCCTAACTAAAAAGAAAAGCTGCATCCTCAAAGTCCAATTTACCTCTAAAGAGACAGCCAGAGAGTTCCTCTTAGACCATCAGTTCAGCTAACAAGCAATTTAAAAGCTAAAGACTCAGCATAGTGTATACATTTTTGACTGAAATGAAGCTGCAGTAGATGTACAACTTGCAAAAACAGCCAGTGGAAAAAACCCAACAGATATGTAAAATTATTAAATATAAGTAAAAATAGTGACAAAAAAAAGAGAAAAAGCTCAACTTCTTTGTTGTTTGCTATGTAACCTTCCTGGTATTACCTCAGAGCTTTATATACCCACAAAGATGATTAAATGGCATCACTTTGCATTAGTATTTAGACCCATAAAGGTCTTACTTAAACATTTTTACGATGAGTAGGTTATTTTGCCAAACCATAATTTTGGCCAAACTATAATCCAACACTGTGATTTATTGAAGTTCACTGAAAGGTGCTATAGGAATTGTGAGTGTTGCAAGGTGCTAACTGGACAATATACCCCAAGGGACCAAGACTGAAGAAGGACTCCTGTCCTGACACATTCTCACAGAATTCTTCCCAGAGCTCTTCTGGAGCACCTGCATTGCACCAGGGAGAAGGCAAAGCTTTGCCCCAGTTTCGCTCCCAAACCTCTGCAATTCACTAACGTTCATAATTAAAATTACTTTAAATTGAAGGTCCTTGTTCTGGGTCACAATAATTACCATGGTGATTTAGGGAATATACCTAAGTATAATTTCTGATATCACTTTGAGAATTTGAACTCTGTACTTGTAATTGTGTCAGACTGAAAACTCCATCTGTACTCCACTTCCTACCTCCATATTGGAAAAAAAGCTAGCAAAGGATGGTCAAGCTTTGATTCAACTTATTTAGGTGAAATGTTTGAACAATTTTGAGTGTTGCCACATGTGAGTATGGTCATCTGAGAAATATATTAGAAATCATCTGATGAACATGCATGGAAGTTGTAAAAGATATTTTCAGATCCAATGTTTTGTAGAGGGAGAGTAGATGAGACAAATTTTGTTGAGGGGTAAAAATTCATGTCAGAGAGGTAAGGAAGAACAGTGCATTACTCACACAACTCTGATTCAAGTAGAAAGGAAAAATTTATTGTTGAAGTAATAAATTTTCACCCGCTTTTTAATTTTTTCTTTTTTTTTTTTAATATTTGATGACATATCTAGAGACAGGATAAAGTATATTGAAGGTTTTTACAAGTAGCACATACTATATGCTGTAACTGTTGTTTAAGCCAGAGGAGGTTAATTGTAAACCAAAATTCTGGTCAAACTAGTGCTCTGGAAAATGATGGGTTTTTAGCAATTGAGGTATTTGGGAGAATTTGCATTAGTCATAAGGCCTAGGCAACTAGGCTGTGGGAGATCTTACCTCCCATTAATGCTCACTGTCTGGCAAATGTTATATCCTGAGACAGCATCTGGAGACTGAAAACCAGGTTTACATTTTAACAATGTTGTTTTGGTAAGTAAGCCTGAAATAATAGCTTAAGGAGTGATCAGCAAAGGCAGATTTACCAAAACTGCGATGATTGCCAGCTATAAAAGTCAACCAAATGAAATTGGAAGAGGAAATGTTCTTTTAAGTTAGCTGGTATTTCAGAACATCTGTTTATATTATCAACAGCTTCTAAAGGAACTTACTGTTCACAGTGTGGTCTCCTGGGATGTTAGAAGAAAACAGCATTCAGGCTACTCCAGCAAATCCTCAAGAAGTTACTACAGGATTTGGTTCTGGGCAGCTGAACCTCTCTAATTTTATCCTTACTTAAATATAATCCTGATAGAACTTGCACTAAAAATCAATGGAGGAATTTAGGAGAGATTGCTGCTTCCTTTCCAGAGGGAAAACTTTAGGAAAGAGATACAAACACTTGACTGATAAGTTATGGTACTCATCTTTGCATATTTTCCTGTAGAACCAGTGGTCTTATTATCTATAACTGGAAGACTAAATCTCCTGGATTCCCTTAGCAATGTTTCCTTATACTTTCTACAAGAACAGACCAGATATTTTTAGAAGCTCCGTTTTGCTGCAGTGCTACAGCATGGTTTTATGTGGAAGGTGTTGTTTAGCTCAGACCATTCTGTAGTTAGCACTCTGATTTCCTAGCCTGCACCTTGGTGGTTCTGGTTCAGCATATCAAATTTCATGGTTCCTCCCATAACAACAAGATGAGATAAATAGTTGCTTTTCTCTTTCTTAAAGTAAAATGGAGCATACCAAGGGAAGATGACTTCGATAACATCACTCTCATCTTATTTTAGGCTATCTGACTTAGAATCAGTGTTTCCCTTTCCTTTATTTCTCTAATCTTCCATACACCTCTGGACAACTCAGTCTAAACTGCTGGTGTTCTGTAGTTACATAATTACTGACATTTTGGACTTCAACAGCAGTCTGTGATGGAGGAAGTAGCCAAAGGAAAACAGTTATAGAGCTGTTACTGATCAGTAATTGATCAGTTACTTTATTACATAAAAGAATGTGTAGTTGGAAATGATTAGCAATATCCAGTGATCTGTAATTAGCAGTATCTTTTTAACAGGATGGGGGAAAATTGTGATGGAAAAGCTCATGGGTGGACATAAAGACAAGGTGCTGGCTTACTAAGTACCTCCTCTTCCATGGCAAGCAGCACAGGGAGAAGGGGAATGAGGGATTGCAGTCAGTCCGTAACAGTTCCCCTTTCTCTCTCCTTCCCCGTTACACTTTTTCTGTGCTCCAGTGTATGTCCTTCCCATGATCTGCACCTCCAGCTTGGTCTCTCCACAGGCTGAAAATTCCTTCAGGAAATATCCTCCTCCTCAGGCGTAGGGTCCAGCAGCTACCCCACTGCTGCCAAAACCTTGCCACTTAAACCAAGCACAAGAGGAAATAAAAACCTGGATAAATACTCAGTCACCAAATCCTAAAACCTCAAAGGCAACAGTCATATAATCTTTTGTGCTGTGTCACCAAACATTTACCTTGAAACTGGGTATGTTCTTGAGCTTACTAGTGCAGCTGAATGACTCCAGGTTTCATGGTATATCAAAATCTTGTTATTGTCCAGCTTCAGAGTACTTGCAGTCATTTCATACTCGTTTGTTCAAATATTATTCTTTGACTCACACAGCATTATTTCCAGTTCTCAAGTTGCTATTTTTGATATATCTGCTGACAAGAGCCATATCCTTTCTTGGTATTGCCTTAACTGAGCTAAACAAGTTCAGGTCATCCTGGAAATTTTTGTCTTTCTCTATTCCAACTTCAGTTCATCTTTTACAAACATGACTGAACAGAATTTTGCATTCTATCATTGAGTGTTTCTGTCTGATACCAAAGACTCAGAGTTTCAAACTTTCTCTAAAGCATTTTAGGTATCTTCTGTCATGCCGCGTCAGATTGATCAGTAGTTGATGGCCATTTTATGATCAAGTAATACATGCAGGTTTTTACTTTCTCTGTCACTTCCAAATAAGGGGATCCTTTTTCCAGCTCACCTTTCCTGTTGTTAGGTTATTTAGATTACTACTGCTTATTGTGTCAAAATATTTTATAAAAGCCTTGTTATTTTGGTATTACCTATTGGTACAAGGTATTGTCTCAGTACTCGTATGAAGAGCTGTGAAGAGAAATTTGCCCATTAAAAGAGTTGAAACAATTGTTTCAAAAAATTGTGATGGAGAGGTAAGAAGAGAAATAAATATAACTCCACAACCCTGATAAGGCTGGCTGTTAAACTGATGCTGTCTGGGTGAGAAGGAAGTTTCAGAAACTCAAATAATTGGTTAATCTAAATGTTAAATGAGTGCAAGATTGGCAAGTATACCATAAAGGAGTGTTATTTTCCTGGTTAAATGTACTAATGCCACTAATAAAAAAACTAAAGCAAAGCAACTCCTACCCCCTTCCTCACATACAAAGTTGTTCTTTTCTTGAATGACCTTCATAAGCTCCAGTAAAACATCTGTTCATCTTTCCTACCTGACAAGACCATAAGAACAAAAAGAGGGTTGCTTCCACCTACAGATCTCAGAAACATTCTGGCAAGTTGTTATTGTTATAAACTTTGCTCTCAACCACCAAGATAATAACCACAGAGTGGCAGTCTGCTTTCATCTTTTTTAATACCCCAAATTTGTTGCCTTTCTTGTCTTTGTGTCTCCATGGCAACAGCCAGTAATGAAGTTGCTGCAGGTGTTTTAATGCCAAAACTTTGTAGATCGGTTAGTTGACCAAATCCATGCACCTGTAGCCTTTTCATTAACACTTAACTTATTCCTATTTTCTCTCCAACATGCAATCAATTGGGTACTTGAAGCAAATGCATAGCCACCCAAATCTCAATGCACCTAACTATGCCTGAACAGTGTGTTTATTATCTATTTACAGTTGTGAGAGTGTGTGGAGTGTATATTGTATGAACCTCATACAGTACACAAGTCTCTTCCATTCAGTTAAGTTTTTCTTTAAATATGAGGTTTATAATTGCTGTTGCTTAGTTCTCAAAATTGTAAAATGAGGATGAAAATAATTTATGTAACCTCTGCCTGAAAATAGCTCAAGCCCTGTGTATTTTAAGCTTTGGTTGTTGATAAGTATAGGAGTTTGCTTTTCATGCAGAAAAGCAGAGGCACAAAGCTGAATGGTTTTAGTGCTTTTCAAATCTGAATGCCTCATCATCTTTGGGTATCTATTTTGTGTTACACACCAGGAATGATTTTGGTACTAAAGCTTTAATGTACATCATAAAGCTCCCATGGCAGCTCTTCTGCAATATTTTGTTTTGCTTTTTTTTCTCCACATATTTGCTGCCCAGATGATTTAGGATTTCTTAGATCACAAGGGCCACATTGTGAGTGAAATTGTTTTTTCCCAAGAAATGTTCTTTCTAAAGGAACAGAGATTTGTAATTATCTCAGAGCTGAGAAAACCTCGAAGTTGCAGAGACATATTGATTGAAATTTATTACTTCGGGGCTTTGTATGAGACGTATATGACTAGGAAGAGCTTATTAACAGAAACAGTGATTATCCCTCCATGGAAATGTTCATCTTGGCATGTGACTTCTGATAGTGCTAGCTCAGATACCTTACCTTCTTCCACTCATTCTCAGCTAGATATTATGGGGGACAGTCTCTCCTGCCAAATAAAGTAAAGGATCAGACTTGTTTTAGTGTAGACCGGATACCACTTTCTCTGAAAGCAGTGTTTTGTTCATCCAATTTACAATAGTGATACCAAACTTTTTTTTTAGTACCTTTTTGATGTAATTAACTTTATGCGTAACTTGGCTCATCTTTCAGAACTAAGCAGAACTGACTGGGTTTGCATACATTTTATACTTAAACTCTTCATACTTTAGTTTGTGTGTTTCTAATCATTCAGAGCACAGACCTCAGCATCAAAATGCTGGTTGTGAGTTGTGAGAAATGTATAGGAAGACACGTGAAAAAATATTATCTCTGTCTATTATACACACAGAATTGCTGGTGTATGCTTCCCAGTGAATGTGTCCAAACAATCCAATAACTGGGTGATTTAAGAGTTCAGTTGGCAGCTGCTTTCATTCAGCTTTCAGTGCTTTTGAATTATTAAATGATACAGTCTGGTGACAGCAGTAGAGTTACACTCCAGGTGCCCTAAAATTAGATACAGAATTTCATTAAAGCCTGAGAAATGAGAAGAGAAAGTTCCTGTGTTGTTGGTTGTGCCCTAAAACATACTGTTTGACTAATATCTGTTTTAATTTGGGTCCAAGCATCTGTACTTGGGAAAGACCACAGTCATCAGTCCAAGCAGTTACAGGTAATATTAGTGAGGAGCCAGAACAAAAGGGTTGTGATGGATGATAACATAAGACCCATTCACAGGAAATTAGATTTTTGAAGTGCCAAAGAGAAATATTACAGAACTCAAACACCATAAAATAACTGCTTTCTCCATCCTTTACCCTGGAGGAGGCAGCACTAATGTTCCTATAAGCCAGAAGGAATGTTGTTTTAGTAATTGAAACTGTACACTTAATCTTGCCACAGATCTTCTCTTTCATTAGACTTAAAGGCAGTTCTGACTCCTAAGTTCTGACTCCTATTCCTCACAGAGGCACAGAAATACATACTGAAGAAAATAGTGTACAGACTTTTAAAATGTAGTTACCAAAATGTATATTTTTGTCTTCATTTGGGTCATTATAACTTATTTTTCTGATGCTGATTAAGAAGACATCCAAAATGAGAAGGAAAACCAGAAATACTTCAATTTCAAAGGCAGCTCTTAGTAACGGGATCTTTAAGCAAGTGTTAGTTAGATTAGGCTCAAGTAATAGACTACCTGATGTAGGTGAGGTTTGACATGATTAACAGTTCTGTGTTTTTGTAAATATCTTCTTTAAACTTATGCTATATGCTATTATATTCCTTTCTGCATTTCATAAAACATTCTTGATAAATATTTGCTAATTACAGCCTTACTGGAATACTAAACAGTCAGAACCATCCATTATCCAAGCATCTGAAGGTGAAGAAGATGGAAGGAGCCCATCCTCAGGAACTTGTGCATATGTTTTGCTGGGAGTTCACTCACACCACTGTACCAGCCTCTTCTGAACCAGGGTTAGTGGTATGATTTATTAGTCAGTCTTAATCAGCAGCTATGCTAACATAGACTCAGGTAGAGGCACAAGTCCTGCCTCAAAGATATAACAAAAGTCACACTTAAGACAACTGAAGCTCCTTGGTAGGCTGTACTTAGATAAAAAACGAGATTTATAATTTATGGGGGTCATTTGTTCTCCACAGGGAATTGTCACTTCTCGTAGAAACAAAGGTGGTGAGGCTGTCAGGTGGTCATTTATTGTGTTGCCTAGTCTAAAGCTTTAGCCATTTCTCACAAATGTTTTGAAACAACTAAAGCAATGTTGAGTACACAATATGCCTAAGAAATCTGACATTATATTAGAATTATTAAAAAAACCCCCCAACCCTTACTATAAATCTTTTCTGGAACTTAAGTTTATTACATATTGTTGTGGCTCAACAGGCATTAGAATATACTTCTGGTTTTTGTGACAACTTTGCAGGGAGTGAAGATTGTTGTATTGTTTCCCTTAAGTCTTATCCTTCTTAAATGAAAAAAACCCTTGTTTTTCAGAATTCTTTCTATTAGAGTCCATTTAACTCCTGATACTCATTGTGAATTCACTTCTACAGGTTTGTGTCCTTGAAAAACTGTTCCCTGACACTGGTGCAAAGCCATACCTGAAGTTTTACTAATTTTGCAAAGTCATTCTTTCTTCAGGGAGCACTTTGCTCTTTTCTCCACTGACTTGTATTCTTTTTTTTTTTTTTAACTTGTCCAAATCTCTTTGAATTCTGATCCTGTCTCCAGTGTGCTCCCAGATCTTCCCAAAAAATTCCTAGAAGAGTTATTTTAAGACCTGTGAGGTTATTTCATGTAACTTGCTGGTGTTAGGATGTGATTTTCAGTAGATTTTGTCCAGAAAAGCCTTCTAATCATAGCAAGATAAGCCATTTATGCCATATAGAAAGTTATAATTTTCCCCTCTTTTTTTGATATTATCAATAAACTCATCTCAAAAGTATTTACAATAGTAATGACATATTCTGAATATTTGGCCTTTTTTTTTTTTTTCAGTATTTCTTCATCAATGTTTTTCAGCAGAAGTGCTAAAACGAAATTTCTGCATCATTATTTACACAAAAATGCAAATGGTTTTTTTTGTAAGTGATATTAAATGACTTGCAGAACTATCTTTCTGGTTAGCATATTTGAACAGTTAAAGCAAAATTTCCACTATGAAAATGTTATTTTACGCATCTTGGAATGTGCTTTCTACTTCCATTTTTACCCCCTGCTCAAGAGTGATATAATACAGTTTCAATTCTCTATTGTAAAATTGCATTTTAGCAATTATTTAACCAAATTCAAACCAGCACAGCCTTGGTAACTTCATCATAACTGCAGTAGTTCACGTTTGCCCAGCACCTGCCTATCACATTTTTATGCAACTTCTAACTGTTATGAGTGATTTCAGTCGTTTGTATGACACAGACAAGGACATGTAATAGTGACACCCAATTGATGCTAACCTACTAAGTCAGTGCATATGACTCACTCTCCATGAACCTTTATGTGTAATAGGATGTGATAGTCAATCAGAACAAAGATCGCTTCCATGTGCTCTTCCATATAGTTTCTCTTTACATAATTCAATCTTAGGAATGACTTCAAATCTACCTATTCTTGGATTATATTGCTTGCTGGAAAATGATACATTTTCATCTGCCATCAGTATTACAAATTTATGATTGCTGATGAATCATTGTTCCTCAATATTTGACATTTTAATCAAATGTTCCCTGGGGCGCATTTTCATTTCAGATCATTAGTGTGATTCTTATTGGAGTACAGAAAGAAATGTAATGGAAAACACCCAAGAGCGATCTGCAAGGCAAAAATTTTTCTACAGAGGGTTAAAAGTCTATCAGAGTCCCATTCTGACATTTTTAATGAAATAATTTAGACTAATTTGGTATTCTGACTGTGAAAGGAAGCTGTGTTTTAGGTGATCACAGAGGATCTTCCAGGATTACATGGGCCTTTCAATTTTAAGTAATCCAGTACTTCTAATATATGCATATGGCATGTAGGTTTTTTCTTTCTCTTGCTTTTGGTTGCAACACTTAACAAAAGGAAAAAAAGGTAAAAAAAAAAGTGTTTCTTTTTGCACAATAGGTGTTACTGAAAAAAACACAGCTGCAGGCTGTTTTAAGTATTGGACTGCAGCTTTCATCAAGGAGATTCAGACTGTAAATTTCTCTGTTCTATAACACAGTGTATGTTCCAAATAGCCAGCAATAAAGGAGAAACAGGATAGCTTTCCAGATATCTCAACAAATAGGCCCCTGGATTTGCTATCAGGAAGGGACTAACAGTAAATACAGTAAAGAACATTCCCATAAGGCCAGAATCTGTAGCAGCAGATTTCAATGTCTTTCTGAAGAAATATGGATAGATAAATAGTAATGCTCAGTTGACCAGAAAGAGGCTAGAGGATGACTAACTGGCCTAAATTTCCAGAATATATTTCCTGAAGTTGTTCCATTCTTAAGGTCAAAAGAAAGGTGTGATCTCATCATCAACCCAGACCTTAATCCTGAAAGCAATGTGTATTCTGCCCCCAATCCAGCAAGATAATATTTCTGCCTTGTATGAGACTGAATTTATAAAATTCAAGTATTTGTCTATTTCTTCAAGATGAAAGTAGGATCTCATTCTCCACATCCTCAACTTCGTTTTCACTGAGTTTATCATGAGAAGTGTGGGTAATAATTTAGTATGGCTTTTAGCATATATACATCTTCTCTGACTTTTTTAAACATCATTAGATTGATAGTTCCATTGAATTGGCAGAAACATTCTTCAATTAAGTAATTCTGATTACAAAATTATGATTATCCTCACAAGATTTAATTCAGAACTGATTTTTTTTCATTCAAACTATTTTCATAAAGTCATACCACTGCTGCTCCTTTACTTTCTATCTTTCCTGTGTGCACTTCTGTCAAAACTTTTCCAACAGATTTACCCTGAAGTGTCCTAGGATGGTCTAGCTCTTTTGGTTGAGTAGACTCACAATGACCTGGTAAAGAACCTTGGGCTATGTTTGTGAAGAGTGCGAATGTGTTCTGAAGGACCATAATGCTATAGAGTAACTTTAGCTAAAGAGTAATACTTTGATGTGTCTTTTTAATTGTGGAAGCAACTGCCACATTCTTTCATTCATTCATTCATGCATTCATTCATTTATCCTTTCATTGATTCTCCTGCTGTTGCAGCTGCTGGCTTTATGCTCCTGAAATTACTGCTTTTTTTTTTGAGACATCATAAGGGAAGGAGCCATGTGTGCTACTTGCAGGTTTTGCTTTATTCTTGCATGGTTTTCCATTAAGATCAGAGCATTGCTGCAGGCTTCACACTATGAGAACTTTCAACAAACCCTAACAATATTTTAGAAGACTGTATTAGTCTTGGGCTTCTGTAATAAGTCTCAAATGTGCCATCCAAGAGGTGGAATCTCCATCTCTAAGACAAGCTTGTACATAATTTTCTCTCACCTTATTATTTTGAAATAATTACTGGCATTATTTTGAAATACAGTATTGTCAGTTGGAACCACCTCTTAAAGCATGCAGTGGAGCCCTTTCAGACACATGCTGTGCAGTGAAGACAATTTTAATTAAACAGTTCTAAGAATTTCATTTATTCAGCTGTAATGAGCCCTGCAGCATATAAGTGAAATGATAAAGTTTTTGCAATTCTGAAAAAGCTCACAGTCTAGAAGCTATGAACTAGTAATTTGAGGGAATAAAATAACATATTTTTTGCTATCATTATGAATTCCCTTTGTGCGTATTATATCCTAGAGACAGTTTAGGAAAGGTTTTGATGCAAGTGATGCAACATCTTGTTTAGTAGCATCATTGTCTGAGGGGATGAGATGAAAATAGCAAATGCCAAATGAGATATTTTAGTTACACAGATTTGTATAAGGAATGTTTAGCAACTACAATAAATAAACCTTTGACAAAGTCTGTGTTGATTAATTCACCAGGTGAATATTTTTAAAAATATTTAAAACAATATATATATTTATTATAAATTATTATTTAAAACTATATATATTTAATATATATATATATATTAAAATCACACATAGAAAAATAGCATTGCAACTTAAGACATAAGCAATGCTTACACCAGCAAAAAAAGGTTTCATTTAAAAATAAGCTTTTTTTTCTTTGATATACCTGCCCCATTACCGTAATTAAAAGCCAGAAATTCTTCCGAACAGTGTGCTTTCAAAAAATGGTTGACTCAGAACTGAGGAGCAATTAGAAATGGATTTTCTGTATATAAATATAAACACTTGTTTATTTCAGTGCAAGTATTTTCTATCTGCTAATAAAATCATAGAACTCCTCCAGGAACATGGAGTCCAACCAGCACTGCCAAGTCCATCACTAAATTGTGTTCCTAAGAGCCATGTTTACACTAAATCCCTCCAGGGACAGTGACTCCACCACTTCCCTGGGCAGCCTGTTTTAATATTTGACAACCCTTTTAGCAAAGAAATTACCACATATTTATTTTAAGTTTATTAGATAGTGGTCCTGTCTGACAAAAGAACCTGTAACAACCCTGATATCAGCAGCACCCTAAAGGCTCAATCACTTCTGGCTACAGCTTTGCCGGCAGGAGAGATTATTATCCACTGCTTTCTTACAGACATTTTTCACTCTGGGGTGGTTATTGTCCTCTCACATCTATTAGCTCAGTCTCAAAAATAGACCACACTAGTATAAACAGTTTCAATAGTATTTTGTTCACATTTCTAAGCATATATATGTGTTGGGTAATGAGGTTTTATTTCTGAATTAACTGCCATAATGGTTGTGTCACTGGCTACTCAAGGAGAGAAAAAACTGGTAGATGCTAATTTACAGTGTATTGCACCCCGAAAAATAGCCAGGTTTCATCTCAAAAACACATTAAGCTATACCGTAACAAAGTGCTGTACTAAATTGCTTATTGATTCTGAGATCCTGAACAATGGGTCATCAGGTTGCTTTCTCAATGCTCTTTGTCCAGTTCCCTCTTTATTTTTGTAATTGATTTTTTTATTTAGTTAGCAATAATAGAAGTTCTATAGATTGCAAAACAGTATTAAAGAGTCTAAAGTTATTCTAAAAATGATTAATTATAAATAGAAATGACGCTTTGAAAAAGAATTCTTAAATTGCTAAAAGAAAAGCAGTACCAAACACCAACAGATTTTTTTTAAAAGCTTAATTAGCTAGCATTAGTATGACCATCATTAAACACTTATTCCAAACAGTCACCAAGAAGATTGCTGATGGTTTATTAGGCACCTTTTATTCTGTCAGTCCAAGTGCTTTTATTAGGAGAAGGGATCTTAAAAAAAAAATCTTCCTGATGTCCCTTTTCCTGGACCTCAGTAATTTCCTGAAGTTTCAGGGCACAGATTTTCTTTGCAGGTAATTGCAGACAGAATGCTACAAGCCTTAGTGTCATTGTTGAGTGCAGTGCAGCCACTCAAGTCGGTTTGACTGTCCAGAGTGACAATTTCCCCAAATCTCTTTTCCACATGCCTAAGAGATCTGAAAGAAAAAAGAAGAGTAAGGTGCTGCTCTACTTTTCTGAGCTGGCTAGTAAATATCCTTGTGACACAGGTCACCAAAACAGGCATTTTCTGAGAGATTTCTGTCCTACTCAGAGGATCAGGCTTTCATGCAAATATTCCTGGTGTAACAGCCTATGTTTAGTGTAACAGCATCAATTTAAAAATCCCGCTTACATACAGAAAGTCTGGCTTGTTTTGTTGAAAATGATATTTTTCTCCTTCAGTATGTTTACTCTGTAGTTTTTATTACTGTTTTTTATTGTTTTGGGTTGGTTTTTTTGTATTTCTGAGGACAACAAAGCCAGTAGAGAGATTTGATTTCTTAATGAGAAAATGTGCCTGTAAGTTACAAAAATGATCATTAAATACTCTTATCAGAAATAATATCTGAAATGATTACTGTTCCTTTTTAAATAAATCTGATTTTTTTTTTTCTGTGTCCCCACTGTCCTAATTCTATATGCAAACAGCAAGATTTTGTTCTTTATGTCCTAGCAGAACTTTGAAAACTGTTGAATTAGGCATTCTTTAGAAAATACCAGCTTATGGTTTTGTCCCTGTGATAATTTATTTTTTTATACCTAATATATTTTTTTAATTTTCAAAAGAAATAATTAGGAGGGTACTTTTCTTTAAAAGTAGATAATTCCAGCTTAGAGAAGCTGTTCTCTTGAAGCCTGTTACAAAAAGAGACAGACAGAACCTGCTGCAAAAATGCCATAATTGGGAATTTGCTGTCTATCTCAATATTATTCTTAATTGGTGGGAAGGAATTCTGATTAATTATGGATTTCTGTTTTAAATTCTTAGTGTCTGTAAATAAAATTAGATTAATTGGATGTACATGGGCTTTTGAGAAGGTATTAAAATTGGGTCCTTCCTACTGCTTCTTTCACCAAATTGCTTTAATTATTCTTAATTCCTATTAGATAAAGTGAGAATTATTGGTCTTACTGTAAGTATTGGTAGTGGTCTGTATTAAAAATTCAGAAACATACAATTTTGTCAATACACAGTCAAGACTAGAAATAGAAAGGTACTTTCTATGCAAATGTTTTTCCACTGTTATTGTTTTAATTCTGCCTCCCAGTCTTTAACAATTGATACTAGTTCTAGTGTTTCTCTTCCACAGCTGTCCCTGTAAATTTTTACAAGCCACCTACTCTATTCACAGCTCGTTCCCTGTGCTCTGTCTTGCCAAATTATTGCTTTCTATTTTAGCTCATTTCTTCATCAAACCACTTCTCATCTATGTTACTTCATTTAAATAGATCAACAATATCTGTTATTTTATCAACTTCTCCACTGGGTCACAAAGTGGGAAGGCTTGAGACCCTCTCTATTACTGATTTGTATTTGGACTGTTAAGTGCTTATGTGCTTTTCCAGTTACAGAACTTTCACACAGGAATTCATGTATTCTGCACTCTAACTAACCATCATTTGATGACTGTCTGGTAGTACAGAATACCAAAACAAATGGCTTATAATCATGTATTAATCTTTTTGAATGTGGATTCTGTTCAACAGAATTAAGGATTTTTTCCATTGAGTTAAAATCACACCATATTCTGTGCAAAACAGAATGAACCGTTCACTACGGTGAACTATTTTCTATATTCAGATATTCCTTGAAGGTAAATCCCGCAAGAAGAAAGGACTGAAAATTGAACATCTTACTGCTACTCATATCTTTCTTCCATAGGTTTTCACCACCTAGGTGTTAAGCACTGGGTAACCTTCTCAGAAGTAACATATTTTTTACTACATGAAAATCTAAGGGACATAATAAGAAATGGAGTACTTCTGCTGAAATTACCTTAGACCAGAAAAATAGAGAGCTTTATTCAAACATAATTGGAGAATTATATGCCAAGGGCTGTAAAATTATTCTTTCAATCTTTTTCTTTTTAAGAAATTGCTACAGATTTGCATATCTACTTACAATATTTATTTGGTCATGTCTTAATTAGTGTATTACTTAAAAATTAAAAAAATATATGTGGTCACCCCAGATTTTTCTCAGTATGACATAAGGTTTTTTTCTGACAATTTATGTAACTACATATATTTATCCATATATGAATGTGGTTATATCTGTATCTGCTCACCTGATTTTAAATTGAGCAACAAATACCATTAAACTTTGTGGATATAATTTCAGACAGTAAGGCTTCTGTCGCTAGCAGCTGACATTAGACAGCTGTGCTGTATGGCTTTGTGCATGCATATGTAAAAATCCACAACGAATTTTGTTGTTTCTCTACTTTATTGTGTTTGCCTCATTTACTTTGTCTGGGACTTACCAATAAGTCTCTATATCTCACACTTTAAGGAGTTAATTGTGGCAATTAGTCTGAAGTGATATACTGTAAGCACCCTGAAGAAATAATCTGAAATTATTTCTTTAAAACACAACTTCTTTGTGTTCCACTGGGAAAGAAATTATTTGAAGAAGTCTTGAGAAACTAAAAAGGAATTTCAGTTTATTCCTGACAACAGTTTCTAGATTCCCAAGATGGCCAAGATCCATGTGTGGATGGGCTATCAGAAGACAAGAGAGCAACTTGAGGAGAATTGCCAAACTACAACAATAAAAAAGGTCCAAGATTTTATTTAATTGCAGTCAAGATTGGAAGTGGTCTGGAAAAGAAAACTAAAAAACACCCAACCAACTATCATAGCCTTCTGTGAAAAAGATAGCAAGTGGTTTTGTGTGCTTTTAGGCCTGGTAAAATCCAGTATCCAGTAGGGCAATTTATTCTAGTATGGCAAGAGTGTGGTTTGTCAGGATCCCTGGGGAGTCTCTCCGAACTGAACAGATTTGCCCTGGCAGAACTCCCAAATCAATAACCCTTGCTCTAAAGGGACTTTGCAAATACATTTTTTTTATTAGTGATAGGACCTTTGGGGCAGGTGGTTTCTCTACTGAAAGTTTGCTTCTCCTTGTTTCCTGTATGGTAGAATTACAGCACTCAGTGGTCTTCCTACTTACTCTTTCTCCCATATTTATTGACTCATAAATTGATGTTCCTTTGGTCACTCCTTTTACCACAAATTGATACGTGTTATCATTCATGGGTACTTTACACTGGTTTAGCTGAAAATTTTGAAAACTAATTAGATATCATTTAGTAATAGGGAATGAAAAAGACATAGGGATTTTATGTATAGCAAATAAGTCATAGCTGATTTATACCAGGATCTCTCAAGTTCAAAAGTCAAATGTATTTCTTTCTGATTGACACCAAGTAAGCAGGAGAAAAATGAGATACAGCATCCTCTTCAACAAGCTGAATCATAAAATATCCTGAGTTGGAAGGGACCCTCAAGGATCATCAAAATACAACTTGCTTGGAAGTAACTGACTTACAGCAGGGCCATGAGAGCTGTGGTCCCAGCACTTGTTCTTCCTGAGCAGTTGGAAGTTCTGTCAGTCTCAATGTAAGAATTTGCTTCATGCTGCTGATAACAGAGCACTGCAAAGGCTCTTCACATGAAGTTAAAATCAAGCACTTCTTCCTGTTGAGTAGCTGCCACAAGTCTTTCTTTTGTTCTTTTTAGTAATTGTTTTAAGCTTTTGAAAAATATTGTCATTTATAATCATCCTGTATGAGATTATTGCCTAAGGATCGGAGTCAGCCTGCATTTACAGTAGTAAGTATTAATTAATGTCCTTGTCCTCCCACACACCGTGGGACCTAAGTGACCAGAAGATAGAAAAGGAGTCCCTGATAAAAGCAGAAATAAAATACAAGTAAAATACAAAGCAATGCATGCCTTAAATGCCCTTATTTATGCCACTCACAGATCTTCACTTTTCTCTGTGAAAATTTGATCTAGTTGTAGCTCAGTGCACAAATAGAAGAGTTTAAAGGGATGGCAAAAAGAAGAACATGGTCCAGTTTTCACTTCCTTGTGCATGCAGAGATATGAATAGAAAGTCTCAGAGTCTTAGCTAGAAATTCAGAGAACTGGGTGATGAAAAGCTGAGATCACTAAGAGAACAAAGGAAGATGTCAACCTTATATTAAAGTAACTAGTCTAAATGAATTATATATATTTAAAGTGTGGAGAGTTTCCACAAGATGAGAAAGGAGTATTACTGCTGGAGGAGCAATATGGAGAGAGAAGTTTAGAAGAGATGTCTATCCATGTTACAGAGCAGCAAGCAGTAACTCCATGTCAGAATGATATGGTTATGTCAAGGCAGGAATTTTATCTTAGTAGCAGATTCTGAACAGAGTGCAGGAGATACTAGAACTAGGAATGTAATTAATGCACAGCAAATGAGAACTGAAATATGAAGTTTATATGGCGAAATTGAAGCTGCAGGCAAAAGAGAAGAAATTGAGCACTAGCAACTTAAAAACATTTCAACCACAAAAAACTGCATGTTTCAACAAAATCAGGAGGAAGTAATCAAACCCCATTATTTGCAGCACTTTTTTTCTTTTGTCTTGTGACCTGAATTGCCACAGGGCAGACTTGCTATCAGCATTAGCATACTGCAGTCAGTGTTTGTGTGTGTGCCTGTGAGTGCGATTGTTGGTTCGTAGAGAAGAGCATCGTTAAAAACTGTCCAAAACCTAAAAGTTTAATCTCTTGTTCAGTAAGCGGCATTTCTTTTATGTTTCAGTGTTAGTCCTTACTTATGTCCTTTGCAATGGTTAGCAAAGCATTAGGATGGAAAATTTCATTTGAACCTTTCTTCCTAATTGTTTTGCAAAGGTTTCAAAGTTCCTTTATAAGCCAGATTTCATATCTCCTTGTTCAAGGAACTAGTTTTGTTAGGATTTTTGGCTGGCAGAATCTAAAGGCCTTTTCTCCAAATGTCCTCATAATGCTCTGTGAATTAACCAGCCTTGAAAACATTGTAATTCATAGAAAGAACTAACATAAATAAATTTTTGGAAACTTTTTTTGTATATTTATTGCATGAGATAGATAAATCTCATTTTTATGACAGTGTATAATCATCTAACATTTTTCAGGCTCTTGCTGGTTAATAATTTCGTGGTTTTGCTATAGAATAGATGCCTTTGAAAACATTCTTGAATAAAGAGGGCAATAAATGCAATTTCTAATCTCAGAAAGTATCGTGGACTACCTCAACTTCTTTCTTTTGCAAGGATTAACGGGAAAACATTTTTTGTCTTCTTTCAATAACACTGCACCTTCTCTCCTGCTTTGTGATGTAGAAAACAAAATCGTGTCAGCATTATGTGAACTTGGCAGCAAGGTAGGCTCACACTTGCCCAGGTTAAGCATTTGTTCTCAATCCCACACAAATCCATCACTACCCCAGGCATTCAGAAAGAAATAGTTTCAGAGACGTTAGGAAATACAACCAGTTTTGCAAAGGAAAGGGCTGTTCTTAAGCAGTCAGATGCTGTCATGGGAAACAGTGTAAAGGAAGAGAGGAATAGTTAGGGACTCTCAGCCCAGGGATTCAATGGAGTCTGCCATTGAATCACAGACTTATTTTTACTAAGGGAAAGAAATTATGATTTTTTCTTTACTTATTTAAACATTATTTAAAAATGATGCAAACACATCATATTTATATAACATATTAGCAAATACATGACTCCTGATTTTTATTATGCGTTAAACTGCTCATAGAATTATTGTAAGTTCTTATATTCACCACTTAAGAGATTTTGTTACTTCAAAAAGATTTCTCTAATTAATACTTTTAGAACTCCAGTGAAAAAATTATGGTATATGATCACTCCTATCCAGATCATTAATACTTCAGCCTATCTGACATTAATTGTACTCTCCAAATGCAACTGTAGTCAAGATGTATGAGAAGACTGAGTAGAAGTTCTGCATTTTGTAGCAAATTACACAATGGTTCTTATGGGATCAGATTGACAAAAATATATTTGTTACTTCTAGCCAGTCTGATAGCAAATCTGTCTTACTTGCTAAAATCCATCATGCTCACATGCCAGGTATTTTTAATTACAGATTCACCACAACCTTGGTGTTATTAGCAGCTAAGACCGTCATCTTTTGTGTGCCTAGAAGTGGTTTTCAAGATGGAACTGTACACATGGTTGTAGTAGCTGCACCATTCTTAAGGAAATCAGAACAATTTTGAAATAAAACACAGCACTTACCTTTTTGTTAGTAGGGTGTACTGCATCCAGCTACATTAAATAATTTGTAATAACTCAGCTCTGTACAAAGGAAATGTAAATGTAAATACAATGTTACACTTTGTTTTAAGGCTAGTTAATGAAGAGGAAGGACTGATACTAATTTCTTCTATTTCTTCTTAATAGTATTTTTAATGAAGCATTTAATGAATGGCACAATTTTTGGTTTCTTTCAATCTTTTTGTGAAAAGGAAAAGTAACATGTTCATTACTTTGTTCTGCCCCTCTTCTGTCTTAGTCAAAAAGATAATTTTTATGGAAGCAGCATATAGATTTTCAGTGGAAAGTGGAGCAATTTACCTCAAGAGTGGCAGCATAGCAACTGGAAACTCTTAGTATGTCAGAAAGTTGTGGTGTCTTCTGTGCAAAGATAGTGTAATGTCACTATCAGGCCAAATCAAAATGAGCTTTACCCAAAACACAAAAAATTGCAGAAAAATGTTAGCAATTTAAGTATGGAATATAAAATTTAAGCTCCAGACAAACCCTACAGAATTCTGTGGAAAATTTGCTGTTGACTTTGACAGCAGGCTTGGAAATGACCTATTCCTGACTGACCTAGGTCAAAGCTGACTCACAGACTAGTTCAGCAGAATTGAAAAACATGTACTGGTTTAATTTCACCATTTTGTGGCAGTTCTCTTTAAAATCTTATAAAGCATTTAAAAAGCACATTACAGTGACTGCCTAGAGCACTGCAGGTTAATTATTTCCACTCAGATTAATAAGATAATAGTGTGAACACTATGAAGGTATACTCCTCAAATTATTCATTAAAAGTATCTCTCTCCTTAACTTTCCTAATGAGTATGAAAAGACTTCTCTCCACAAGATACTGGTGTACTTGTTAAGGGATGTTATAACACGTTCCACACACATGATTTGGAGGAGACACAGATGCTCCTCCCCCCTGCAGCTGGTACCACACACACGGGCTGTGACCTGGGGTCCCGCTGCAGCTGCTGGCACTGAGCCTCTCACTCACACTGGAGCCTGCAGTAGGGCTTTTTCAGGACATGCACCCAGCACAGTTGCTGGGACTCCCACCCACTCCAGTGGGTGGCACAGAGACCTCACTGGCTCCAGCCAGCGGGTGACACCACAGGTCAGAGGCACCTGTGCTCCTGGGCTGACTCCAGCTGCTGTCCCTTTGGCAAATGTAAGCGTCTGAGTCCAGCATTGTACATGTTCACATATGGCATAGACACAGTTTAGATAAGAAGCTAAATTTGGAGGTAATAAGTATTTGAAAGGTCTCTTTCTTTTTCATTCAAATGTGTTTACTTTTTCATTCAAATTATTAACTACTCTTAAACATTTTTGCTTTTTTCTCTCTCTCTCCTTTCTCTGCTGACCTCTTCTTTTTCATTACAGCTCATCTCATATCACCCATTTGATTTCTGTCACTGTCTTTTGATAGACTAATTTTTTTTTTCAGTTGCTTTCTCTAATCTTCTTACAACAGTATTTTTCCCTCTTTGCTTTCATATTTCACAGCATAGGCGCTGTGCGCCATTGGTCTTTAGCCTCCAGGTTAGATCTGATCCTTCATTTCAGTTGAAGCATCAATTAGTTTTACTTCACTGCAAAACTCAGGGAATCTCCACTAAACCAGATGAACTCAATTGAGTAATTAGTAGAAATTCAATCACTTTAACAGGTTTTCTTTATGGGTTTGTGCTGCTGTTTGTGACACGCTAAGTGCTTGGAGGGCCTTTCGCTGCCCGCGCTGCCCTGTCACTGGTGCTCTTCACCCTCCAGGCTCTTCACTGACCAGGGACACCACCACTGAGGTGTCCAGAAGTGTCTGCCCAGTGCTAGGGCCCATTCACTGTTACTCAAGTTTCCACCTTCTTCACTCTTTGTATCCATAAGCCATCTGCCAGATCTCCACTTTCTCAGCATCACTTGCTATTTCTGTGGCACCAAACTGCTTGTGAATAGACATGGCCAGAGAGGCTTTTCCTAAATTCAGTGTCCTTCGTGAAGTAAAAAATTCGTGAAGAAATTGAGCCACATTTCCTTTGCCCCACAACTTATATTTGCTGCTTATTTCTTTGAAAGAAGCTGTTAAATTCCATTAAAGCTGTACAAACATGTTTGAATTCAAACGCAAGGAAAAATAACTTTAAAAATAGTTCTTTTATCTTTTTTGATGACTACTTACACATTTGGTTTTAAGTCTGCTAGAAAATGTTACATACAAAAGTTGTTAGCTGTGGTTCAGCTTTTTTTTTTTCAATTCCAGAATTGAATTGAGCAATGCTAAATTAGAAATTTTGTTAAGTACAGCATACAATTCTTTTATTGCTCAGGATAGTAGAAAAGCTTTACTTGAAACTATTGTATAGGACAGATTTTTTATCTTTTTTCTTTTATTATTATTGTTTTTCTGCCCCATCTCCTACACTCTTCTTTGAATATAATTTTCCTTTGAGCTGATCTCTTATCTATCTAAAAAACCTCATCCTAATCTGTCTGCTTTCTAAATCCCCACAAGATCCCTTTCTGCTGATGTAAGTTTTTCTGTGAACATTTGTATACATTGCAGATCGCTAAAAACTTCTAATAAACAACAAAAGTGGGGAGAGGAAAAGGAAGGAAGCTGCATAGTTCAGTGTAGCAGTAAACCTGATTCATTGTGCATTTATTCATATGCTCACATGGTCCACTTCAAGTGAGATTTCTCTAAAGAAAATAAGTGATCTGGTAAAAATGTGTTTCCTCCCATAGGGGACCAGCTTAGCTTTACACACACAGAATGTGTGTGCACATGTGTTGAGTGCTATTAAATGAATGAAGTCATCTTGACATACTAGTACACTTTCAAGTATTGCACTGAAGAAACTCTGCAATTTTCAGCGTTTATGCTCCTGGAGATGTTTATAACAGTTTTAGATAATGTTTGCATTGAATATTTGCATAGAAACTGTTCATAACATACGCAGTTTTTCAGATTAAAAATCTGCACGTATATCATGGAAAGGCAGGGTCTGAATGATAAAGCTGTATTTGGGAAATCTAATGAAGACTGTAAGGAGAAAATTATGGCCATTTCTCTGCTTTATCATTTTTATACTTTGACACTTATCTACTCTATTTCTTCTCTCCAGTGGTACTACTTAAGCCTCTCTTCTTTCATCCTTTTTCTTTTGACAATCCAACAAACACCAAACTGTAGTTACTGGTTTTGACAAGATCACTGGGTCTTTGCCCTTCATTTTCAATCAAATCCTGTTGCCTCCAGACTTCCTGATTGGCTCTGATCTCTAATTTATTGATAGAGAAGTGTAACTATCAGTTCCTAATCTGCATTGCCATTGGGAGACTGATTTATAACAGTATGTACAAGGGAATTTAAAGTGAAGGAGAACAATCTGACTTTTAAATTAGAATTTCAAGGTATTCCCTAAAATGTTGCCATCCGATTTTTTAGCTCAATACCTTCGTGAGTGATCTGATGTGATTTATTGGGTTTTAGTAGTCAGTGAAGTTGATAGGTATATATTGCAATGAAAAACAGGAAGCAAGGGTCAGTCAAGGAAGAATCAATGAAATGCATGTGTACGGACAAATGAGATTGTCAAGAATGTTTTCCTGGCTTGACAAAAAATGCTGATGATCTACCAAGTAGCCTACTGACAACTCACACAGTTCCTTGGCAGGTGCTTCCAAAGAACTGAGGCTGGGACTTATAAATATTTATGTTGTACATAATTTCATTCTATTCCCAAGCTTACTACACAGAAAGCACATGTACTCTGATTTGTCTCTCTTCCACAAGTCCTGAACTGTGAATATGAAATCTGCACTTCATTTTGTCTTCTGTGCCTTTCCATCTGTGATGAACCATTAACAGTTTAGTGGGGCTGCCACTGTTAAGGCCCTGAGAGAAATTCCATAATACACCTGAAATTGAGCATAAATCATCATGTCAAGAAACCACTTAATGCATTTCCCTTTCAGTTTTCAGAGTCTTTCTCATCTTTGTCTCAAAATTTTATATTTAGAAAAATGAACTCTCCAGCCTAGATTTCAGATCTTCTGCTAAACCGCTTCCAAAAATATCACATCCAGAACTAATATAACATAGATATTTTCTCCATTTTTTTGGAAGACATAAAATTCTGTTGGTGAACAAAATCCAAATTCCAGCACTGCTGGGAGCTTAGCTGTACTGTCAAGGCATTGGAGGTGGCCAGTGGATTGTAAATACTGCTGACTAAAAAACAGAGTTAAGACTTAAAAAGTAAGAGCTAATCTGCTGGTTTTGCCAAATATAGGAGGGAGACTTTAAGAAGGAAAAAAAGTAAACAGAAATAAAAATACATGAAGAGAGAAAAGAGAGAGAGGGGGAAAAAAAGAGGTAGTTTACATGTGACTGTTCTCCTTCACCAACAGTGAGGGAGGAAATTGTTGGAAGAATTGTTTCTAGTTTTTGAACTAGAAGCATCCTCCTAAATAGGATAGTTACCCACCCCAAAAGCTTTTAGGGACTCAGATTACTGTGCCTTCTGTGCATATTTATCACCTAAATCCCATTACAAAAAGACAGCAATGAGGCAGGTGGGTACTTCTTTGAAGGGAGAGCATTTGATGAAAGCAGGAAGGGTGAACAAGACTTTGGGGGCAAGGGCAGCAATAACAAGGTCTATCTTGTGCACTTAGTGGGCATTTAAGACAGACTGTCTGATTTATCTGCCACACCTGCAAAATGTGGCCTACCTGCCCTTGCTTTCATGCTGACTACAAAGAATTTTCAAAGACACCAATCACACATGGAAAGGGAGATATTTTGCCTCTGAAAACTCTTTTCTAGATTGTCTCTCCTGGGGTAGTCTGACCTGTCTCTGTAACAATAGGGCAATGTGTAGTATATACTGTCTTTCTAAAGCTGAGATCATATGTCTGAAAAAAGTAAATACATCGAGTTAAGATAGTCTGGGTGTAGATGTATAGGATTAGAAGTATACAGTCATTTATAAATCACTTATAACTTTTAGCTTATAAAATTTATATATTTTTGTATTTTTTCATAACCAGCAGTGTCAACACTGTGATAAAGAAGTGACTAAGTCACACACATAACAATGACCTGGATGCTTTTGGTCAAGTAGAATTTTTAAAAGTAGCACTTCAGAAAAAAATTGCACTGGCCATACGTCCATGCTGTACTCTCGATATTAAACCTTGATTAGTAAGTTACAGTTCTCTAGTTTAAATATCTCTACACCAGAGCTTTAAGCTGGTGAATTTAACAGTTGCAATTACAGATATGAATCATGCTAAATAGCACTAGCTGGGCACTCCCACATGTCTGTGCATAGGTAGCAGTACAGGGGTACCAAGATATGAGAATAAGCCATGTTCCAGTTACAGAACTGTTTGTGAAATGTAAGCACCTCTTGGGACAATTGCCCACAATTCCACTGGTGTCATATGGAGATGAGTTCTAGGACACTCCCACAGTGAATTCTGGGGAAATATGTGTCTCATAGTTTAATTTTCATTGCAGGGAAACAGATTATTAAATCCAAGAGCGAGCAGCACCAGTGAACTAACCTTAATTTGAAGAACCTTCATACCTAGCCCAGAGGAGTTTGTGCCTTACTGGGTTAGGGATAGGAGCTATGACAGTTCTAGTCAACATATTACTGAAAAAAACCCAAAATGAGTCTGGGAAATTTAGCTTCTCCTGAATATCTATTTTCAGGCTAATAATTACTATTATTCCATTATAGAAGTTTGAAGGAAATAGCATCAGTCCATCATTATCAGTGTGTTGATGCTTCATAGCTCTTCTTTTCATGACGAGGCACTTTAAAGACTGGTAATAAGAATTTCCTACTGTGTAAATAGTTTTAATCTATTAGATTAATTAGCTTCTTAATGGTCACACCTTTTTCCTTAATCTGTTTCAAACTGGGAAAATTGGTACAGAATTCACAGAAATCATTGCAATATTCATCTCCATTATCCCCTTTAGTGTTTCGACACCACATAGGTCCAGTGTGCAACATATTTTCTCTGTATTATGTATTTTTTTAGCTCATGAAAAATCACGTTGAAAGTTGCAGTACTGATCAAGAGATCGCAACAGCAGACTGCAGTAGCTGCAGAATAAATTAACTGCAGCCACTGGGAATGAAAATCTTCCATGCTGCTTTCTCATACTGTGACAAGATCAACCAATCCCTTCACCGCTGCCCTGACCATAGTGTCAGAATCTTAAATTAGCTCCCAGAAGTGAGTACAGAAGCTATACTGTTCTCCTTGGTTAGTTACACCTCTGATATTACTTTCTCCCATATATATTATTTTGGTTTTGACCTTTATCATACGACTGCAAAGCCCATATGGTTTGCATTGAATTCCATGAGCTTTTGTGTGAGCCAAAAAGTAGCAAAATTGTCTGTTTACTCAAGGTTTTTAGCTTCAAACTGTTTAGAAATAATACATCCCTTAAGGTTTTTTTAAGCATTGTATATATCTTCAGTAATTACATAGGTGTGGACCTATGTAATTATGTAAGTAATACATGTATAGTAAACTTTTGCAAATCTTTAATGAATGAAATAGCAGTAGATATTTCTGCATCATGTCTATGCTAGAAGAATTCCTAATAAAGAAAAAAATCTTTAAGGTAAGAACATTTATTTCATGCTCAGATAGGTACACTTCAGGCATAGTGTGATACAGAGACTGCCAGCTGAGACAACAAGCTACCCATTTAAAGGCTCAGGTTTTGTACTCAACTGAAAATAAGAAGTTTGAGATCCCATCAGATCCCAGATTGCATTGTATCTTATGCATTTATCTGCACTATGTTTCTGAGTTGAGCTTATGGTTAGGTGCTACGGGCTAAAAGTATATTCATTCTTATTATTTGTATTAAAAGGTTTAGACATTTCCTGAGATAGTCATTTAGGTCCATCTGACCTTCTGGATTGTTTTGTCTATTCACTAGACCTGCTTCTCTCTCAGAGGCAGAATTTGTCTGCTGAAAGTTGGTTGACTTTTTCAGTCTGTGGCTGAGTTGTCCCTGTTTTTCCTCATTCCTTTTCAGTTTCTTTCAATGTTTTACTCATATAAAAACTGATATTTTTTCCTTTTATTTACAAAGTTTAATATCCTTAAAGCTTCTTGCTTGCTGTTCCCAAATACAAGCGCGTACCTAAGATGGCTTGGAAACAGTTCTATGTCATATCTCTAACACCGGGATTCAGCCCAAGTGTAGTAGAGGGGATAACCAAAGATTATCCTGGTGCCTGTGCCCTTACCACAGGACCTGTCAGTTGTGTCTTTCATCTCTTGCCCTGTTTTGCACTCTTGCTGTTGTGGCAAGAGCCAGCATAGTGTTTGTGTTTCTGTGCACGCCATCGAGATGAAAAGTGCAGGAGTTGCATAATGTCCCAGCCAAGCTCTGCCTTTCTCAGGAACATAAATCAGTTACTAAGCTGTTTTACAGGTGTTAAGTCTGCCATTTGCAGCAAATATCCACCCAGGCAATGCTTGCTTATATCACCCATTTTGTATAAAATGGTTGGTTAGACCTCACAGGAAGATAGTCCAACAATTTCCATCACAGTAAATAAGGGTGATGCTGTTCACCTGCTTTATGGCACATGAACATTAGCTATTCAGCCAAATTAGTTTTTAAAATGAGAATATAAATAATATTTATATTTTATATGTGTAGAATGCCAAATATTACAGGGAGACTGGCTACACATCATGGTTGATATTTTAATACTCAGAAAAGGCAAAAGTACCACATTGGTTATCACAGTTGCCGAATTCATTATATGGGAAAGCTCAGCCATGAAACTAGAAGTCTGCCAGAAAGGACAACAAAAGATATCTTTGAGATTTCATTTGGGTTTGGTTTTGTTTTCCATTTTAAACTTTAAAATTAAATAGACTTAAAAGTCTTTAAAATATTTTAAGATTAAAATTTTTACGAATCTTTTACCTTCTGTTGCTTCAAATAAATAATCTGATACTTCTCTGTTAGATGATTTAAGGTGGGTTATAAAAACTTAAATGAGTTATAAGAATATTACAAGAGATGCACACAGACAAACAAATCCCTTTTATTGGAAAGATGCTGGAAAGATACAAAGACAAAACAATTTTGTTGTCCTGTTCAAAAATTCTGTTTGTCCTTTGTGATTCATAATGGCTGCCATCTGTTTGGCCTTTTCCCATGAGGATTCTGCTATAACGATGAACTCTGCAGCATGTACAGAAATTGTTCTCAAGCCTATGTTAACAGTCCTGATAATATATTTTTTAGGTTTCCTCTACGCTCAGAACAGTACCAAACGCAGCATTAAAGAGCGACTTATGAAGCTCTTGCCCTGCTCGGCTGCCAAAACGACATCTCCTGTTACTCAAAGCAAGTTTTATTTTTCTTTTTTTTCATTTGATTTTTTTTTTTTTTTAGGTTTGCATGCATTAAAAGTTATGCTTTCATTAACTGCTCATTTGAGAGGCAAGATATCTGCTGAAGTAATCATAAGGTCTATCGAGGTTTAAAACCTAGTGATGAACAGATTTGTCTATGCAGAGTGCGATGGCAAGATACCAGCACCACAGTCTGCCATACAGGAGCTGCTGGGTTGGCACTTAGGATCTGAAAGTTAGTTGAGAAGTGATTCCTTGGTTAAATTTGATACTTGCTCTCCATGTATTTGAAAAGTGGTAACTTTTTTGCATTTTTATGCACACGTCTACGTGTGCTTCCTATCCAATACGCAGGGAGTACCAGCATAACTGGTCTGGGAGGAAAGGATTGGCCCTGCAGGTTTTGAACATATAACTTCAAACTATTTAGGGAACAGGACTTAAATTTGCTGTCTGAGAGAAAAATAATATTAATGAGATTGAAAAGAAAGTATGTGAATGTGGATATACAGGAAAAGCACACTGAATTATACTGAATGTCTTGATATGCTGTAAGGAAATAAAATATCTCTAGGGTGGGTAACAGATAAATATAGAGGGACAGAGGGAGTGAGTGAGAGATCAATACATAGATACATATCTATACCTAGATAAATTATAGTAATAACACTATAATGTCTTCCTATATAAATAGGCTCCTATAGCAGATTTTAAAATATCTCTCTGAACCCAATTCAATCTAGATTAATTTGATTTAATTCTAGGCACTAATATGAGCACCTAAAACCAGAAGCTGAATGGTCCATGTGCTTCCTGTATACTCTTCTGATAAAGCATATCAATCAATCTCAGGTAAAAAAAGCCTGCAAGAGCAGTTTCCCATGTCTAGTGAATCCAGGACAACCAAAGGCAACTTGGCTAGAAATGCAAGCCCCTACTAAATGTCCAGACTTCACAGATATAGATCTGGGCTTTCTTTTTGCTATCCCCCTTCACTGTCTTTCATATGCTCCTCTGTAGTGAAAACTCTGGTACTTGCTTTCCTTTTTAAGCATTTGAGATCTCTAAGATGAAAAGGGCTAAATTTCTGGATGTACACTGATTTATTTTTTTCATGGTATCTTCAGCTGATATATTTTAATTGAAAATAGGTTACCTTAAAAACCTCAGTTACTGTTGTGGCACTTGATAATAATTCCTTCTGGAGAAGTTGCTTTCAGCTGCATGACCTGATCAATATAGCCCTAGACAATAAAAGGAATCAGAGAATCACAGGTTTGCTTGAGTTGGAAGAGAGACCTTTAAAATCATCTAGTCCAGTCCTCCCGCACTAGACCAGGTTGCTCAAAGTCCCATCCAATCTTAACATTCCCAGGGGCATGGAATAGATAAAGAAAATAGAACAGAATTAATAGAAGTTTGATCTGTTTGTTTGAAGTTGGTGAGAGAGTGACACATCCTTATTCCTTGCATATTTCTATTAAAGCTCTTTGTCTGCACAGGTAACCAAATATATTTAGTCAGTCTCAGAAACCTTGATCATGTCAAACTTATGTTTTCTTGCTGAAAGTATTCTCTAAACCAGAAAAGAGGTTGAACTAAAACTAGTATTAAATACTTCCTATTTGACAACCAAGTGGTAAAAAAAGTGCACTCAATAATTTTCTCTGTAATCTCCTCAATAATGAAGTGCTATGTTAAGTAAGAATGTTATATTAAGCTAAAATGTTAAATAAAACTACCATTGTAGATACACATTGTTATTATTCCATTTTGACATCATGTGCTATTTCATTTCTGATAGCATGAAAGAAGCAACATTATAGTGTCCTAGGAATAAAAACAGCACTACTTGCAATAACAATCACATGATGTGAATTCCTTAGAAATTATCAGGGAAATATTTTTAAAACAAGTAGCTTATTGAAATATACATAGGCTGAATTTGCACTTCTACACTTCTATCAATATGTGCTGACAAAGGTTATTTAAACACATAAAATCTTGTTTCAGCTTTTGTATTGAACATATTTCAGCATTCCCATTGAAAAAAGCATGTAAAAGTACACTTTTCTTATTTGTGTGCTCTAGTCTAGTAACTCTAAATTTAAAACCATCATTCCCTAGATACGTGCATGTACTAGCACACTAGGATAGGACTACACTCAAGAATGGTTTTGAAAAAGAAAAACATGCTAAATAGTTATTAAATGGTTAGGGAGGCTATAATTTGGAGTTTGTGCAGGGAAATGCATGTGCACAATTTTTAAAGATACGAACTGAGCCCTAGCTTTGGGCATGTTTCTCCAGCTGCCACTGTTTACAGTGTCATTTGCTTTTTGCAATGTTTTTACCATTTAGTTCTTTAATGAATAATGAAAGTTTCACAGCATATCTCCTATGACATTCACATTAAAAACTCTCTTTACTATTTATCTATAAGAAACCCACTCATTAGTGAAATCAGTAAGGATATTTTGTTTAGTATATTAATGAGGGATTGTGAACTTGTTTCTGGTTTTCAGTTGACATGAAATTTCATTTCTATGAAAAAAAAAGTACTCCTAACTTTTCTAGGCTGAAGAAACCAAAGAACTGAAATAACTAATGCCATAGAAATCATAAGTGTTTTGAAATAGATAAATTTTTACACATTTTCCCTGCATATTTTAAAGTATAGATTTTTTTTTTCCAGCCTGGTAGCTAGAAGTGTGAAGAAAAAAATTTAAAAACTGCAAATGACTCATGAATGGTATAGCATTTTAATCGTCACAGTTGTTACATTCTTATATTCTTATATTTTTATTATTTATATCTATAGGAGACTAGAGAAGTTGAATGTGAAGAATGTGGTACTGAACCTTTTCATTAACATCATCAGCCCATTGCAGTCTTCTACATTCTCACTGAATCATTTAAACACAATAAAAATGTTTACTGCTAAGGATATACCAAATATTGTGCTCAGTATCCCATTGTCTGACCTTTATCTCTAGCCTCACATTTATTATGTGTATTCATTTAGCTTCTAGAAAAGCTTGTAGATGTCTCTCTAGGTAGCCAGATGTTTTACAAATGGGTGCTTAGAGAACTCATTTCAAGTTAAGTCCTTTTCTGTCTAAACTAAAGCCCATTTAAATCCCATGTAACAATTTGAATATAAAATACAAGTGAGCTTTCAACAATATTTATTCTCAGGTTGATTTTTTTTGCCAATTTAATCTAAGTACCTGGTGCTGACTTGCAGTTAACAAAAAAAAATCATCTGGATCACACTGAGATCATCATCCTGAGATGAGTGCTAACAGCAACATATCTTTTACAGGAAGAAGGACAAAGCCCTAAATTTTGTGAATATTTTTCAAAATGTTTATATATTATTAAATATCTCTTTAAAGGTTGCTCATTTTTTGTTTAGTAGAACTGTATCTTCTCTTGCCAAATTTCTCCCAAGCAGCTGAAAGCTATTATTACTGCATTGTAGCAGAACAAAAAATATGTGAAACTGTAGGCATAATACTACTTTGAGTATTCTAACTCTCTGCTCTTATGGATATTGAACCAAATAAGAGTTTATTCTAAGAAAAAAGAGTCCCAGAGTCTAATGAAATAAAATATGTATCTTCAGCATTGTAGAAGTGACAATTAGGCATGTTGTATTGTTATATTTCTATAGTTGGTATATTTCTTAAGTTGGAATAAGGCAGTGATTTCATTAAATTAGTCTGGACTACTACGTAAGTTATGTTTTATGCTGGCAGTACTTAGAAATGGACACACATATTCATAATTTTTGGTCAGAAGTGACTGGCGCCCTATATATGAATACATATTGTAAGTTCCTTCACCTGTTTTATTGAACTTCCACATTTAAAACTGTACCTAGGAAAAAATGCATTGCTAATTCTCACTGGTTTAGGGCTACACACAACTGTAAACCTTGAATGTGTATATGTGCATTCTTACTCACCTAAAGAAGAGGTCACTAAAACTATCATGTTCCCCACTTAGGCTGCTCACCCTCAATAATATTTGCCCCAAAGTGTCAGTTACACGATACTCAAAGTAAGATCTGCTCCTGAGTGCTCAATATCAATTTCATATGCCTTCCAAAGGACAACTTCACAATAAAAACCCCAGTCTGATATGGTGAATTCACATCCATTAACTAACTGAAGGAAAATGTTCAGTTTTCTGGAGTCGCTAAAGTTATATTAGATTGTTTCCTTTTGTCAAGGAGTTGTAGAAACAGGAAAGTCATACTGAATGTATCATGCCTGCCCTTGCAGGATGTTGGCTGTCCAGTTTATTGCTATTAGTACTCATGAGATAATATGCAGGCTACTGGATCATCTCTGCTGTTCACGATTGTTTGCAGCCCCAGAAGCAGATGATAGACACCCTTTTCCTATGAGCTCAAAATGGACTCATCATTTGTCATTAAAGCGGCAAAAAAAAGTCTTTAAGAGAATGTTTTCTTTCTTTCTTTCTTTCGTTCTTTCTTGATTTCTTTCTCTCTTTCTTTCTTTCTTGCTTTCTTTCTTGCTTTCTCTCTTCCTTGCTTGCTTTTGCTTTCTTTTGCTTTCTCGCTTGCTTTCTTGCTTGTTCTCTCTTCCTCTTTCTTTTTTCTCTTCTCTTTCTTTCCTTTTCTTTTCTTTTCTTTTCTTTTCTTTTCTTTTCTTTTCTTTTCTTTTCTTTTCTTTTCTTTTCTTTTCCTTTCTTTTCTTTTCTTTCCTTTTCTTTCTTCTTTCCTTTTTTCTTTTTCTTTTCTTTTCTTTTTCTTTTTTCTTTTTCTTTTTCATTTTCTTTTCTTACTTCCTTTTATTTCTTTCTGAAAGTGTTAAGTATTTCTACCTCCTGTATTTCTTGTTGAGTTTTCCTTCTCTGTCTCTTGTATTCTGCAGACACTGTAGAAGATGAAATGGAAATGGCCACAGTACGACATAGACCTGAAGCTCTTGAACTGCTGGAAGCACAGAGTAAATTCACAAAGAAGGAACTTCAGATCTTATATAGAGGTTTCAAGAATGTAAGCACTTCCTTTTAAAATTTACAATCTGTTTACAGGATATGCCACTGCAATCTCAGCTGTGTAAGAGTGACTAGCAGTGCAACTCATGAGATTCAGTAGCTAAATACTGCATGTCTGATCAGATGAGGAAACAATCACTCTGAAACAATTGGTCTAAAGTCATTAAACTATTTAATGACCAAAAGATGCAGACAAAAGAGAAAGCATGCAGAAGAGAATAATTATAACTTAGTATAGTAGGACTTTGTTCAAAGACAAATTGAAAGTTTTGTTGGGGTTGTTTGTCTAAGGATGCAATAATGGAAGCATCCTGAAGAATTTGGTCAGTAAGAGGAAAGATTTTGATTTTAGTATTCACAGGAGCTGTCAAAAGAAGTAATTGATTTCAACTGCACTAGATGGCTTTTTTATTTGGTGAACAGCTTACTAGTTCTACAAATCTATAAACTTCTTAGACCTCTTATATCCCCTAGATCCCTTTACTGGGAGTTACTGGGAATTTTTTTGCTGATAATGTGTGATGTAGTGGCAGGTTCAATGTTTTACTCGGCAGGGATCCCAGCTGAGGACCCCAGTACATCAGTGTAGTCTGACTCCTTTCCAGTGTGTACAGCTGCCCTGTAGTGCTGGACTTGGCTTTGACTTGTGAGGCATGCATGGTTAGTACAGCAAAAAAATAAGACTCAAAAACATGTCAGTAAATAGGACTAAGCTCTGTTCTCTTAAAAAATAGACTTTTTCTCTATTTATTTTACTATCTTTCATGTGATTAAAAAATATGTAGAATATTGCATGCAGTTAACATTGGATAGAAAATATTAAAGAAATATTATATTAAAAAACTAATAATAGTAAATTTTTAATCATCAGTGTTAAATGTTAATCTATAGTGCCAGACGTAAGTATTAAAATTGTGCAGATGCTATGTCTCCTGCTAAGCTGAAGCTGAAGATGAATTTAATTGCATTTATCACCTTGTGATTTAGTTTTTCTTTCACCTTTCTTGGGTGAAAAGGGCCGACTTTTTGTCCATGGCATTTGCTACTCAGATGAAACTGCATAACAAAGTATAATGTTGATAAAAACACAATGATGCTCCATTATGGAATCAGAGAGGGTATCTTCAATAGCTTGTACAAGAAGTGTAAATCTTGCAGAGTTCTTAGCTCTCCTGCATTCTGTAAAGAAAGCAAGACATGCAAAGGGATGTTTTAAACATACATTTTTATGGAAAGCTTACAATGCAAGTGAAACAGAGTCACTTAATGTGTCCTGTCTGTATCATCCTCAGTTCTAGAAAGTGTGTAATGTTGGCATGTTAGTGATTAACAGTGATTGCTCTTAAAAGCTTTTCATTTCCTCAGGGTTCCAGAGAACATTCCCCTGCTAATGTGACAGTATTCTCCAGGCATTGCAAATCATGATCTAATGTCCCTAATTATCTAAGGCAAAAAGGTACAAAGTATAGTGGATAAAATAAGCCTTCTGTCTGTTTCTCCAAGAATAATTATTTTAGAGTCTCAGAAAGGAAGAGCCTTGATATTTCTTTGCATAAAATGAAGTATGGAGAAAGAGAATAAGTTATAAGGAAGTGTTTTAATTGATACCTGTTTTAGCATATTCTGGAAAGAGGAATTCCAGCTCTTCATATGCTTTTCTGTTCCAAGATGTAAGTTCTACTTATATCTATACAAAGGAATGTTGATGGTAAGACATGGTAATACATCTTTATCCATATGTTTAATTTCTTTATCAGTACATGATAATTCAAGATGTGCATGTGTAACATATCTTTGACTATTTAGAGTTAATAAGCATGAAATTCAATGTTTCTGTGTATAATATCATTGCAAAATTATCAATTATGATCTAAAATGCTGTAAAGCATGCCTAGGGCTAGTGGCTATTATAAAGATAAATCAGTTCAAAGTAGTATTCTTTAGCTCAAGAATTAGATTTCAGAGATGAATGATTTCAAACTTTTGGTTGAGTTAGAGTTTGTTTTATTTTCATATTAACCATTTCTACTGCAAAATATGGTGCTAGATCACAGTTCTCTAATCACTTCAGAGAACTGGTAGGACAGGTCTACTTCAGCTCTATGAGCAGCTTGTCTATGCTGATTAGTTCACCTTTCCTGTCACATATCTATTTTTTATCAAATACAGCTTGAGTGGCTTTGGTGGGTACTGACCCACAATGGCATTGCAGTGCCTCCCATGATTTGCTCTCAGACTGTCTTGCCCTTACAGTGCTCCATCATCCTCTTCTGCCTGCCACAGGCCACCTGCCTTCTCTCTTTCTGATCCAGCTTAATGCTATCCTGACAATATTTCCATGCCTGTGTGCTTCATGTGTCTGCTTCATGTACCAGTATCTCCTGGGTGCCACCCAGCTGGAGACTGACTTTGCTTTTTTGGGCATGAGCCAGCAGATGTGTCTATGCGGCGAAGGCAGCAAATGGTACCCTGTTCTACTTTAGGCAAGGCATTTCCAGCAGGTCGAGGCAGCACTGGGAGGCCACACCAGCCCTTCCCTCACTCAGCCCTGGTGAGGCCACATCTGAAGTGCTGTGGCCTGTTCTGGGCTCTCCAGTAAAACAAAAATATTGACATACTGGAGAGAGTCCAGCAAAGGGTCACAAACATGTCTAAGGGAGTAGAGCATCTCTCCCCTGAGGAAAGGCTGGGAGAGCTGAGACTGATCAGTCTGGAGAAGAGAAAGCTCAGCAGGGATCTTACCAGCATCTCTAAATATCTGAAGGGAGGGTGTAAAGAAGGTGGAGCCAGGCTCTTTTCAGTAGTGCCCAGTGCCAGGACCAGAGGCAATAGGCACAAAGTGAAACACAGGATGTTCCCTCTGTACATCAGAAAACCCTTTTCACTGTGAGGGTGACTGACCACCAGCACAGGTTGCCCATTGGGTTTGTGTCACCTTCCTGCTTGAAGATATCCAAAAGTTATTTCTCTGACATGGCCCTGGCAATCCTGCTTCAGGTAGGCCTGCATACTCAGGAGTGTGGAACCAGATATCTCCAGAGACCCCTTCCAACCCCAGCCATTCTCTGAATCTGTGATATTCTGTTTAATCATTCCACTAAGAAAGGAAACTACTGAAGAGATTTAATGAAACACGCAGGTACACATATTTAACATGACGCCATCAAAACTTGTGCAGATCCTACCTCTGTGCTTTATGGTTTTCACCTGATATTTGCCTGTCTTACTCTCTCTTCAATAATTTAAGTATATAAAGCAAGATGAATTAAAGCATGAACTTAAGTTACTGTAGTTCTGCTGATGTTGTGGTCCTGTTAGGTGAAATTAGCAGCATCCTACAGCACATTAGTACTAATTGAAAAGCTTTTGTCTGTAGAATCTCACTCCAGCCTGCTTATTTCCCTGAATCCTGTCGAGTTTTAGGATGTCCGTTCTGAGATAGGGACGAACAGAACTTTTTGCAGCTTACCTCCAGTTTTTTGTTATTTATGACGTCAAATTGCTTACATGTAGTTCTGACTGACTTCAGATGAGAAAGCAGTAAAATACACTTGTATTTATGTAGTGTTGATGATTACCAAGGTTAATTTATTATCATCCATTTGATTTTCCACTGTACACAAATTACATGCAAAATTCAGGCAGAAGGAGCACAGGGTCTCACAGAGCATCTTTGTGTGTGCATAAACACCTGAAAACTTTCGAAAGTCTCAGATCACACTGTAGTAGAGCTGATGCTCTGAGTAAGCAAGAGGTAGAGTATAATTGCAGGGAATGCTCAAAGTCTATTGAAATACTTTTGGGACAATGGTTGTTTTGGTAGAACTCAAAGTCAGCATTTAAAATGGAAGAGGGGATACACTAAAGAAAACCTAAGGAAGTGGGATAAGCACCTTCAGATGACCTAACAACTATTATAAGGAAAATTATCATGGGAGAACTGATGTCTGTATTAGGTAATTTAGCCATTTTTAAGCTTCTATACTATCCTTGAAAAATGAGCTTAATATAAGTCCTAAGCCCTTCTCAGGCTCAAAAGGTTGTCCCCAGAACTCTGGCTTTACAATATTCCTGTGCTGTTGATGAATTGTTGCTCAGCTGCCATCACAGTGGGACGTTTCCAATTTGTAGTTGGCTTCCTGTCATTCCATTTCTTGTAAATTGAAATTGTGATTGCTGTAGTCATTAACCTTTCAAACCAATGGCTCTGTGGCAGTCCTAGTACAAGTGGTACTTCACAATAAATTGTACAGACTATCAAGCATGGACTCAACATGTGGTCTTTCTTTCTCTTCTGTCCATTGATAGATCTCTCCCAGTTCTAAAAACGTCAATTTTAAAAATACCTAGATAATGCTTTTGCTGCACAAAAGATGCTCCTCTGCTAAATTTAAATATTAATAATCTTTTCATTTCGGTTGATTATTCTTTAAAAATTTCTGTAGAATCCTGTGTTGGGAAACTGCTAGATTTTTCCAGAAACTGAAAGGATTTTTCATGAACATTTATCTTACCTGGCTGTATATCAGAGAAAAAACATAAATTGAAGTCATACATGCATAAGAATGTCTGTGGACACATACTGGAGCTTTAAATAGGCAGCTCCATACTTTTGACACTTATTGGGAAAATGGCATTTCTAAGACACTTCCCTTTTTCAAATGAGACAAAGAATGATAGTAAGAAAATAAATCTGACAATGTTACAACACAAAGATCTGTTCCCTCATCACACTACCCATCTATGTGCGTAAGTCAAAATATGATAACTTATTCTGAAATTTTCATATTTCAGTTATGATTTGATGGTGTGTGGCATTTTTAAGTCTCACAGAAAGTTTAATGGAAGCTAGTTTTAGAGGTGATAAAGCTCATTTATTGATTGTCTAAAGCATTTTAGTTTTGTGTTTGAACATTTTCCCATGTAATTCGAGTTTTAAAAAGGAAAAGGAAAATTATAAATTTTATAAAAGTAATTGAGATTTAGAAAAGCAGAACTGAGTTGGTACACTGCATACAAATAATTTTTACTGTATAAAACATTTTTCTACTGCAATTTTTTGTTCCATAATGAAGATGAAATTTGAGTATATACCATGCATTTTGCAGGATATGCACTAACTTGTGCAAAAGCTGAAACACCTCAATGTAATTTTGAGTACCAGAGTTAAAGTTTTCAGTAAGATTTAACTTTTCTGATGTATTTGCATGCATGATATTCTAGAAACTAAATACAGTTGTTTTTTTCACTGCAATTGGAACTGACTTGGTAAGAAAGAAGGTATGAGAAACGTATCTTAGTGTCCTACACATGGATGGCTTTTATCTTTATGGCTATGCTATTTGCACAGCCTCTGATCTATGGCAAATAGAGATGTACAGTTCTGTCTTTCACTTTTGTCTTTCAAATGTATCTTCTAAGATAATCAATGTCTTGATTAGAAACTATTTAGTACAAACTGAAATCTTGTACTGACAAGGGATGTTTGACTATAAAAGAGATTAAAAAATGGGCATCGCAAAGAGTTAAAATACCTCTGTGATGATCCAAAACAGAGATTTTGAAACTCCATTCCATTTTTCTTGCTTTCTTACTTGACCTTTTCCACCTGTTCTAAAGCATGACAGGGGACAATGACAACATAATCCTCTTAGTTTATATCTCTGGAACGTATATTATGAAACAGAGGCTTTCATGCTACAAGAAGTAATATTTTAGCTTGGATCAGCTTTCTCTGAATTGGCAGTGTCACCTGTCTCCCAGAGACAAGAGGATGTCTTCAGTTCATTGTGATCCCATTCAATTCTATACTGAACCTGTATGTTAGTATTGCAATGAGTAAATGCAGATTCAAGATTAATACAGACCAGAACAGAGAGGAAAAACCCCAAACTGAACATGAGTGGAAGTGGCACTGGTGCAAGAGTATTTTGCCCCTTACATCAGTCCTCCAAAGCTTGTTCTTGTAAGTGAAGTAGCTTAGAGCTTAAATATGATTTTCACCCTCCCATGTGGAGCCCTAGTACAAGCAAGGAAGAGTTTTCATTTGACCAGCAGTCGGTGCAGTTGCTTTTCCTCGAGATCTGATGACTGTACAAGTCTTAGGGCTTCACAGCATGCAGTCTTAGCCAGAGTAGGTTCTTTCCAGATGCAGAATTTCTGACCAAACAAAAGAGGGCCTAGAAGAAAACTATAGATCAGTTAAAGGTTCCTACCTGGTTTTCTTGGCTAACATAAATCAATACTAAAACCATTTGAGCTACATCCCTCTGTGACTCTGAATATCAAATGGGATCTCTGCTGGGCATCAGTGCATGAGACATTCCCATTGTGCTGAAAGCTTTTGCAGAGGTGCTGACCCCTCTGCACAAAGCAGTGCTTGAACATCAGTGTTGTGGACATGAAGAGGCTGTACGAACAAAGAAGTACCAACAACTTGTCTTTTCAGATAGACATAGTGATGGCAGCTGAACAGGTGGTGCCTCATGCATATAAACCTGCTAAATTTGGGGCATAGAAATGCCAATAAAATAGAAAAAAAAAAAAGTAGTTCTGAATCTTGCTAGAAAATCAGATAGTAGTAATTCAAACTGAAGATAAACATCTCCCATGTTAGAAAACTCCTGTGACTTGTTTGTCTTAATAAACTAAACAATATACAACAGCATAATGAAGTTCAAGCAAGTAAACCTAGAAGCCAGATAATGAATGTAAGCATTATTTACTGCTCAGTTTGTTAAAAGATTTTCACAGTTCCCTCTGTGCAGTCAATAGACAGATTTCTGTAAATCTTCTTTTTCTCTCTAGGGTTTCAGTAGACATGTATAATGCACATAGCTCAAATCTTCCTTTTTTAAATTGAGTTCTTGTTTTCCTGTTGTGCTTGAGATCAATTGTTTTCTCAACTTTAGATGACTGAAGAAAAACTTTAAAATAACCAGCCCTTGCCAATGAAAAATTTTGTTATTATTTTACAAAAGCCCTGGCATTCATTTACTACAGCCTTGGAGGGAACTCTTCCATATTTCAAACAAGGCTATGTGAAAATCTTTTCGCAAACTGAGCAATAAATAATGCCTACATTCATCGTGTATTTCCTTCAAATGTTAGTAAAGAGACTTGAAATATTTCAAAAATGTATCAAGTAAAAATAATTTGGAAGTACATTTTGACAGACCTAGAGTATAGTTGTCAGTTGTCACAAATTTACAGATGGTAATGTGTTCAGCAGCAATATTTGTTTCAATTAGTCTCACAGTTACTGGCAGAGACTGAAATCTTCTTTCTGAAAGTTAGTAATGAACTCAGTCCCTATACTTCTATTCATCTCAGGACTTGCACGGAGATACTTCACATCGTGTTCACTAGGGAAAAAATGTCATCTAGCTTACCAAGGACTGTCTTCATAATAGTGTCTGCTTGCTCATGAATTATCTCTGAAAAAGGTAGATGCCAAGTCTCTAATTAAGAAACATACAAAAAGACTGTGATTTTAAGTACCCAGTATTAATAGCAGCACAGAGCACCAAATGCCTCTAAAGATTGTCTTGTGAAGAAAAAAAAAGAAAAAAAAAGACAAAAAAAGTCAATATTAAATTCTAGTGGAATTGTATTGCTCTGTGTGCTTGTGAGCCCCTCCTATTTGGAATTGGCAGTACCCTGTCCTGTGCTCTGGTGTGCTCTCCCGGGGCTCACAAGTGCCAGGTTGACACTTGAAGCACAGTACAGACCTTCTGCTCTACCAGCCAGATGCTCAGTGTAACTCATCTGCTGGTAGAGCTGTTTTCTACCACATGAGCTTTTATGTGCATCAGTTTGGAATATAAATGTTTATGTACTAGAATACGAGCAGCCAAATGTTGTCTTTGGCTACAGCTCACTGCAGTTATGTTTTTGCAGCATCTGGACTAAGCAGTACAGAGCCCGGTATTTGAGTTATGGGCAATTGTTGGATTTTGGTTTCTGGGTAATCACCAACACTAGAGAAATAATGTTTGGTGCAATGCAGCTCTGATGATGTTGGAAGTTAAAAATTTAGTAAGGAGACACCTCTTATTCTCCTTTCTCTGTCTGTCCCCTTTTCTTCCTGAGGTGAGATGCATATTAACTGTAACTGCTATAAACATTGTACTTTATAACACACAGCTTAACATAAAAAGGTTCAGTGATAATATTTATCAGTTGAGACAGCAGCATTCAAAAATCCCTCTACCTGGCTTTCTTGCTACCAATTTTCTTACTTTCAAAGAATTTTTATACAAAATGTTGTAATTCTGTATTAAATCTTGTACTAAGTGGTCTCTCTGTTTCCCTGCAATTCTGAAACAGCAAGTGGACATACACATTTTCAGGTGGGGATCCTAAGCCTGCAAAATGAGAGGAGAGGAAATAACCTGCTGGTGAAACTTCACAGTCGTGCAGTTCAACCATTTGGGTCCTATGGACTTGATAGATAAATCTTATTTGTTCTGGACTCAAGGTTCTGTCATGGATCCCAGGAATTTCCAAATTATTTTGGATCTTTATATTTTTTTCTACTTTAAATTTTTGATCAATGTGAACAAAATTAGCAACATGCAGGTTTTGTCAGAAATAAATGAAACAGAAAAAATTCTTTTCTTTCAACAGAATTAATTTCTGTTTACAAATGTCTTTAGATCTACATCTGTGCTAAAAATAAACACTGGTAAATCTTCAAATGAAACAGCAAATCACAAGTGACAAAGTCTCAAGGTCAAGTCTTTCAATGTCAGGGAAGTTTATTACAAGTCTTGGGTCAACCTGCATTTACCTTTGAGTGAAAGTGTCTGACAGAGCTTGTATTCTTTAGATCAGCTGGACATTTGTGCAGTTGCTCTTCCCTCCAATTATGTGAATGATTCTCATATTAGCTTTCAAGTAATGGAATTCATTCAACCCAATGAATTCCGTTGTGAAATATTCTTAAAAGATCTTCGATACGGTGAGTGTCAGAGAAGAAATAGGAGCCAATAACTCAGAAGACAGCATGATTCAGTAAACACAGCATGAAACTAAAAGTCTAAAGACTCCAACCTTTTTTGCTCTCTGGCAGGCTTATTAACTGCCACACACCTTTAAAGGCCTTAACTATCACACTAAAAAGCCTTCTGGGTTGCCTGAGAGCATTATACCAGTGCTTCAGAGCCTGCGTGGGCTCCACATTGACAGCTGCCTAATTTAATGTCTCTGGTCTGACAGCCAAACCTTTCAGAGGGTTCCTGGCTATCGGAGAGATTGCTTCTCAGCCATTGATCAAAGCCTCCTCAAACACGTCCTGGGAACAAAGTGGGAAGTACCAGTGGGGGGGCTGGTGGCTGTGGGAAACTGAACTTTCCCAGGAGCTGGAGATAGCAAAGTTCATCCCTAGAGGAGAGAAAAATGAACACTGAATTCCTTGGTGTTAAAAGTGAAATGTGTGTTCTGTGGGCAGTGTATTTGAGGGAGATGCTTTACCCTTCATTGGTCAAGCTCTGTATCTGTCAAATAGAGATCTCAGTAAACTCCTGCCTGAAAAAACACTGATCTAGAAAGCATTTTATGTGCACTTTATGTATTTCTAACAATTATTTACTCACTCCATTTATGCATCTCTGACACTGTGACCAGCTTCACAGTAGCCTCACAAAAAAGAAGAACAACTTTCGAAAGTGAACTCTCAGTGGCTGAATATAGCAGTGTTTGTATCTGACATACTATCTTCGAGCAATTACAAGTATCAGAACAACACCATGATTATGATTTTGCTCGTGACTTAAAATGTCAGCATTAAACACTGAATTTTGATGCACAGGCTACCAAGTCAATAGTCTACTTCACTGAAAAAGAGGCATAGTACCACTTCCTGTAATAGAGCCTAAGTTATAACAGCCTTAATTTCTTATTCTGTTCTCAAATATCTGCAGTTATGGAACAAAGGCAAAGTTTATGTGCCATAAACTTAGCAGACTATGCAAGAAGTTTTTATGTCCTGCAATTTCAGCCTCAATGTACCTCCATAAGGAATGATACAACTGTGAGAAATGAAATCTCTTTTTTAGGCCTGAACTGATTCATAGATGACTCTTTTTTATATGTATCTGATTCTCCAGTTATCTCTTTTTATTCTTCTTGTTACCTGTTTTAACTGGGAAATGCCTTCTCCTTTTTTATTTCGCTATGCTGTTCATGTTTTCATGAAAATATGCCAGCAAAAATCAAGCACCATTTATACTGGTTTATTTAAGTATTCAGTTCCAATGATTTGACTTATGATACAAATTTGAGATATGCTGCCAAAAGCAATGTGACAAGTATCCACATATGAGAAAAGGAAAGTTTCAGAACAGTCTAAAGGAGATTTATATGTTTATTTCAATTTTTTGCTGTGCTAAAAGATTTATCAGTTCATATTCCTTGCTAAACTTCAAGTTCCATTCTGATGCTTTTCTCATGTCTTTTACTGAGTTATAGGAATAATATCTCTTTTGTAAGCAGTAATGGTACATTCTCCCCTATCTTACGGAGCTGTTCACTCCTCCTTCTCAAAAGGATTTAGATGTATGGCTGCAAAGCCCTCTCTGGCCCTTCCATGATCACCATGAACAGGAGAGCTCTTATGGCTAAGTATTTTCTCCTTATCATGGACCTGCACTCTGGGGAGCCCTTTGGGCGACAGAATAAAATAAAAATGTCAGTCCTGGTGGACTGGGCAAGCACAGATGTGACAGTGAGGTTTTCATACACGGGGGGGACCTTGTGTCAGACATTGAGTGCCAGAGATCCTCCAGGATGAGGCATACTGACCTCACTGTGTGGGCAGGGAAGAAGCATTTCTTCCCACAGACCACATCTCTCTCTCACCCACAGCAGCCTCATACACATCACTGCCTCAATTGTGTCTGATTTTCCCCACTGTACTTGGTGAATCAGCTCCAACTTATGCTAATGTCAGGATCAGTTTTATAAATATTTATGCAGGTAAGCACATTTGTTCTTCTGTTTGCACTGCTGGGGCCCTTCTCCTGAGATAAAATGTTGCTAGTAGTGGGGAAAGCAAAAACCTTTGTTAAAGGGTAAATGTATTACCATATAAAATATAAATAATGAGCACAGTGTTTGATTTTCAGTTCTAAACCAGTCTCCATTGAATTTTGTTCTTTGCCATTTCTGAAAACTGGCAGCAGGCTGTAGGCAGTGAAATTCCTTGGTCTTTTCATTGTATTTAGCACTAACCAAATATTGACCTGTCAGCCTTTACCATTGCACATCTTTGAAAGAAACAAAGAACAACCACTCTGAAAAGTACTGCTATAGCATGACTTAGGACACACTTTCAGCCTGACTGTCTTTCATTCAGACATCCATCTCAGGAACACAAAACTTAGTGTTCTTACTTCATTTTTAAAATAAAAAATTTGGTTTGAGGTCAGTACTTAGAATCAACACCAGTTGATTGATGAGCACAAAAAAAAAATCATATCAGCATTTGAGACAGGATATAGAATATTTTTTCACCCCCAACATGCTGAGTCTGCTTCATAAATACCTTGTTCTAAATTCAGGCTTTTCTATTTTCAGATAAGGCTATGTAAAGATGGCACAAGTCCACTAACATTTAGCAGAAGGTTGTTGGTACAACTTCTTCCTCACTGAATCTCTCACTCTTCAAGGATGCAATGAGCTTTTAGAATAAACAAAAGCACCATCTCTCTCATGTAAGAAAAGCAAAATAAATGCCTCCATGGTTTTAGAGTAGGGAATTGACCTACCTTAAAATATAGCTTTTAGGGACTGGTAATGTTCCCCATGCTGCAAGAGAACTGTTCTTGCTGCACAAGAGAATCTCTTGAGTGGGTCTAATGGAGTACACCCAAGGGACCAGCACTTGCTAATATGGAGCTATTCCTCCTCCTCTCACCTAGGATTTCAGCTGATCTGAAGGGGCTTGATCAAAAGAACTCACGTGGGAATGTGTGAAAGGCAAGTCACCAAAGCAGTGCTCACCTAAACACAGCTTTTCCCAAGTGGATGAGCACCTTTTGTTTGCCAAAGTGTTTACAACAAGCTGCACTGCTGAAGTATAGCTTCTGCTTGCATTTAGTTTAATTATATTTCCTGCCTATTTGTCAAGTCAGGATTGTAAATGCCCTCCTGCAGTGACAAGTAAGGACAGAAGCAGTAAGCACCATTCAGATGCTGGGGACTCATCCATGAAGTTCGGTGTATCGAGCTTTTGGGAGAGCTTTTAATTTCAAATCTTTAGTCGTGTTGTTTACTGTTGTTTTACTGCCAGTGCTAATAATAAGAAACTAAAAATTTCACTAGCACTAGTTAGTGGGCATTGCTAAACAAAGAATGGCACTGATTAAAAGCATTTGCTGGCACCTTGCCTGCTGAGTTGTGGAAGCGGCCAAAGTGTTGATTGTTATTTACTGTGTGAAGCTGCACATGCTGGATGTGAGCCAGTTCCTTTATTTCTGCTTGTTTTCCTCTGAAACTGCCATAGCAAGTAGGGGGTGGGAAGAGGCTTTTGTTCATTAGAGTATCCTCCAGTGGAAGACTTAAAATGTAGTACATCTTTGCTGTGCCATAGGGAAATATTATTGTAACTCTTCTACAGGTGGCTAAGTAAAAGCAAGAAGTTCTGTGTTTTACCTGATGACACAAAGCTTGGAAGGAGTTTTTACACATATTTCACCAATGGATGTCAATGGAGACTGATGCTGTCAAATAAAGACTGCCACAACGTTCCTAGAAATGTAGACTGTTGTCACTGAGCTATAAAATGAGTTTACAGCTCCTGTGACAGACATGAAAATGCAACAACCTGAGGTGTTCCCCCTGTGAGTCTTTAGCTGAAGTAATCTTACTGTACTTTAAGTCAGAGAGGAAAGATTGAAAGGAAAGTTGTCCCTTTACTCCCAGTAATTAGGGCACTCTGTTTGGGTCTCCTTTATTTTGAGTCTTATAAAACAGCTTAAGCTTTACACTGGTAACCAAATAGGCAAATTCATAGGAAGACTTAAGAGTAGGGACAGAAGATTTTCTGAGGTAACCATCCCTAACCATTTCTGAAAAAGCACCATCCTTTTGTATTACTCTGTATGTCTTTCACGCCATACAGCTTCTATAAAGACTGGAGAAAATTTTTCTTTCCCACCATCATTATTAGCTCTCTGGGCTCACAACTATATTCAAGAATGCAAGACTAGAGTATGTTCTTTAGTGTTCTTATCTATAAGGACTGATTCTGCAATAAATGAAAACAATAGCAGACTGTCTTAGGGAAGTATTTTTTGGCCCTCTTGAAGTAAATAAACCTGATCCGAGATATAATTTTGTTTGCGCATATTTCATCGTTCATCACTTTTTTTGTTACATCTTTCTATATGATGGCATATATAACCATATGAAGTTATTTCTAAAAATGAACACCAAATTTTTTTTCAATAAAGAATAGGTGCTCTGAAAGTGATTTTTTTAAAGCCCACTCCTGAGAAAACTAACACGAGAAACCAAATAAAAAGCCAAGAAAACTAAGAACTAGTTCAATTTCAATAGACAGGAGGTTAAATTAATAGCTGTCCCTTTCCTGATAACACAAAATATAGAAGTGAAAATTGAAGTTAAAAACACCAGTGGTTTTCAATATAACTGAGTTGAACATAGGTTATTTATTAGAGAAAATGAGTGAAAATCTATCACACTAGAAATAGGTTGTTATAAACAAATTCATGTGTATAATATATATTGTTACACATAGTGAGGAAAATATTTCACAGATGAAAAGCATATTAATACTGGCCTTGGAGTTAAATTTTTCATAAAAACTAATTTCCAGTAGTGTAATAAATAAAAATTAAAAACCCTACACCACCTTGTATTTTGTGCTTTTACAATTTCTCCTCTCTGAGTATCTTCACGTGTCTTACACACGTGAATATACTGGGACACTCAATTCTCCTACAAAGTAGGAAAGGCTTTGAGCCTGTTTGGCGGCCAGTACTGTTGACTGGGCACCCGGTGCACACATATTCAAAATTTTCCTTTACCCGTCTCTTCTACAGCAGCCTCTGCTCTTCTTCTTTTCTCTGCATGTTTCTTGATAATGAACCAGCAGCTCCTTCAACAGCCTTGCAGAAGAAAGGTCTGGACTTGTTCCATTATAGCACAGGCCTGGGCAGACCCCAAAATGATAGGCATAAAGATAGAATAAAACAAATTGTCATCCTTTGTGAGTAGTTTGAGATGCTGTCCTGCCAATCATCCTCCCAGCCCTTTGACAAACTGGCTTTTACAGTGGGCAAACAGCAAAGCTCAAGGAGAACACAGAGTTGGGTGAATAATATAATTGCTTGATCAAAAGAGCCAAAGCTGGCATCTCTTCTGTAGTCACTGCAATTATCTCATACGTGCACTGGTTTCCTAAAAACTTTCTCAAAGCTCCCATTTGATGTGCTGACATCTTGAATGATAAATCTATACAAAGGAATCTCTCATTCAGGTAGTTTCAAAAAGAGGTGTTTAAATGCAGAAGCCCAAATACTGACAATGCAGCAGTCCAGAAGGCACCAGTTCAAAGAAGCTGATCAGAGAAATGCCTGTCTAGAATAGATTGCAAAGACATGGGTTTTTCCTTTTAGTTCATAGCTGAAGCAACCCCTTGAAATTTTATCAACACCTAATGGACAATGCTTATATTTCTACTTCTGTGAATTTGTTGCTCTCTTGGGGATATCTACAGCAGGAAAGCAGCGGCTCTCTTCTCCCTACATAATCTTCTGTTATTTATTCTTTTAGAAGTATTTAGAGAAAAGGAAAAAAAAAAAGAAAAGGAGCATAAATATGGTTGTCTGTGATTTCTGATTTCTGAAAATCTGTAGTGATAGAAAAGATCTTTTGAACTGTCCGAACCCAGATTATTTTTTCTATTCTTAATATCTAGTGCTTTGCTCAGCCACATTTCAAATATTTCAAGAGAGAGGTTTTTCTCTGAATTAGTTTTCTGAGGCAGCTTCACAGGCTAGTGCATGGCGTGTCTTTTAAGCATATCTTTTGAGATATTCTTTATACTACACTTGTTTTCTCTTTAATGACTTCAAAACCTTCTCTCCCCCAGAAACCTCATTTTGTTTGCATAATCTACTTTGAAGTCCTGCTAGAATATGTTCACTTTTATTAGCAGCTGCAGGATATTTACCCTGCTCTTGGTGTTTTTTCTATGGCCAGTAGTGTGACCAGAACTCCAGAAATTCCACCCAGCCCCTTTTCACAAAGATAATTTCTGATATGTGTTCTGTGTTTTTACTGAAATAAACCAGTATCAAAAGTAAACCCTGTATTCCAAGAGTACTTTCAGGACAGAAAATTAATCATACTCACACTTGCTTCAAAATAAATAGGCAATGAAATATATTCCTGATGAATATAACATGGACAAGTTTATTTGTATTTACTACAGAGAAATGAGTTACAAAATTACAAATTTATTTGGTTTTTAATTTACAATAAATTACAAACTTATTTATTCTCGGCATGCAGCTCTAAGGTAGGTCAAAGTTTCAGTTTAGCCCTGTTGGTATTTGGTAAATACATCTTTAATTCTAAAAGTATTCCCAAGTAAAATGGCTACAGTACTGATGAATGAATGTATTGAATTATAGACATTTATTAAATAAAAGAAATGAAATAATTACATTTCTTAGGGGGAAGTATCTGGTCAGATTCAACAGCATGAGAGAGAAGAGGATGCTGCCATGCCCCAGATCCATCCAGCAGAGGCTGAAGGTGTATTTCCAGAAGGCACATGCACACAGAGCACATAGATACATCACGTGTGCCTGTACACACGGCCAAGCACACGGGTCACAGGCAGGTGCACAGAGCAGTCACACAAACACAGGCAGCACCAACAGCCTCATCCTGCTCCCCTCTGTGGCTGAGCAGGATGGAGGTCCACTAATGCAAATACTTTCGTACATACATACATGTACACACGCACATATACACACAGGTGCAGATCCCTCCAGCAGCCAGACTTAGATATGGGGCTCAGATGCCCAGTGACTGCTTCTAGAGACCAATTTCTCCAATTTCTGGCACCTGGACTCTTAAGATCCAATTAAAAGAGATGCCTCTGTCTAAATTACTGTGCAAGTAAGAACAATGTGCCAAAGTCAATAGTATGGATTTTATTTAACAGTAACTGTGGGGTAAAGAGAGAAAGAAGGAGGGTGGGGCGAAAAGGGGAGAGAGAGAGAGAGATTTAGCAAATATGTCACTACTACATGGATCCCTGTTTCAGTCTACAACTCACTTGTGAAGGGAAGTGGAGGTGCAGACACTGATCTCTTTTCTGTGATGAACAGCGACAGGACCCAAGGGAATGGCCTGAAGTTGTGTCAGGGGGTTTTGGGTCGGATATTAGGAAAAGGCTTTTGACCCAGAGGGTGGTTGGGCACTGCAACAGGCTCCCTTCGAAGTGGTCACAGCACCAAGCCTGACAGAGTTCAAGAAGCATTTGGACAATGCTCTCAGGCACATGGTGTGACTCTTGGGGATTGTGCTGTGCAGGGCCAGGAGTTTGATGATCCTTGTGGGTCTCTTCCAACTCAGTATATTCTGTGATTCTGTGAAAATGCCAGAAGCATCATACTTACAAAACATAAACAGTTATTATTAAGTATAAATGAAATATAAACAAGTTTAGTGTCGTATTAAATTCTGGTTTTGTTTTCTACACTGCTTGAAGTACATTCAGTGGTCTGCAGACATGACTAAATTATTATCTGGGTACTAGCAAAATTTCAAAGCTGCAAGGCATAGTAAAACTGTAAAATCCAATTTCTGCATTGGTCCTGGAGCAATGAGGTGCAGCAGGCATTGAATTCTCTTCTTCCTGTGTCCACAGGCCATGGGATTTTTAGATTTATTTAGTGTATAAACGTCTCCTAACATTTTGCATGTGCAGGTCCACATGAGGACATTATCTGGTACCATTACTTATTTGCAATTAAATAAAACACCTAGTAAAAATATAACTTATAAGCATACATGCTTACTTATATAATCTTTCAATTGTTTTCTTTAATGTCCAATTAATATGTTTCCAACACTGCTTCTGCTTGCCAACTTAAGATCACCCCTTTCTCATGTCCCATGAGTGTTGCAGTTGCTGAGGGAACACTGACTTTTCCTGTTAGCCATGAGCATGTATGCTATCAAAACAACATGATGTTATCACACTGCTTAATGCTGCCCATCTTGAATTACACCTCCTTTTTTCTGGGAAAAGTTTCTCTCTCTGCATTCTTTCTCTGACTTATGCTACAGAAACAGCACAGGACAAGATCTGACAGAGTGAAAATGCAGGAGTATTGGGAAATAAATTCTTTCATGCCTTTCACAGAATGTGGCAATTCTTAAAAGCGAGCTGGGATTTTGGATCTGTCTGACATGAAATTTGCATCTATCTGATGCCTTCTTGGTCTGATCTTGGACTGTTCTGTCTGACATATGGGGTACTATTTGGTGATAGCCTCATTAAAGGTTATCTGGGAAGGAGCTTCAAGAAGGGAAGAAAAGATCAAGATCTGAAAAAGATTTTGAGATGTGGGGATTTGAAGGGGAGTTGATAGACCTGTTCTTCCAAACAGGCACTATGTGAAATAGAGCTTGAGAGAACTTTTTCTCCCACCCTCACCCTTCTGCTTTTTTAACTACTTACCCTTCTTTGTGCAATCAGCCTACGGATTGCAAAAAGGCTACAGAGCTGGTGCCTGGACAGCAACACTGGGAAGCAAAACGTTATCCAAAGTGAACTGGAAAAACATATAGAGGCTATTGAGGGTCAGAGATCTATCTTTAGGTCTTGAGAGTGACAGTTGATAAGATTTATAGAACTAGTTGGGTTTGGATCCAGTGCTGTACCTGTATGACAGATACCTGCTTAGCTCATCTGCTGCAGCACAACGCCTGGTCAATGCCTTTGTCCTGGCAAAAGTCTTCAAGGTAAAAGTCATATTGATACCAATATGTCAGTGTCTGTGTCACCTTTCAGAGCAAGATTTATGTTTTTATTGTTTCTCTTCTCCCAAGGCATATGACATCATGATAAACATGTTTCACCAAAGTCATTATCTTTTCCATCCCCAGGGAGAGTGCTTGTACCTGAGTTTCTTATATGTACCACTTTTGACACACGTTTTGCTTTGGAGGAGGATTGTTCCAGATAATTTATATAATGCTTAAATACTTCACCAAATGAATCTTCAGATCATCTGAGTTCCCTTGTGATAATTTTTCTATAAGCCTAAAGAACCCACTGCACGTTTCAAATACAAATTTTGCCAATATAATGCATTACTGTAGCCACATGAACAAACTGCTTCTATCTGATAAAAAATTGGCTAATGGTTTGCTGGTACTTTTGCTGAGTAATTTTGCTACGCAGCCACTGATGTCTTGACACAGGCTATATGCACATCAATGTGCACTGATCAAACACCAAATACATATAATTCTTTTCTGAATGAAGCTAGATGTTTAGTCCAAAAATACTAATTGTATTTCTTAGTGGGAGACATTAATTTGGTATTGCAACCCATGTGAATTGCTTAAATTGTAATTTAGCTCACTTTTCTGAAAAAAAATGAAAATCATCAGCAAGGCTAGGTTTTAGAAGTAGCGGAACATTAGATACAGCAAATATCCCTGGAGGGCCCCAAGACTGTCCCAAGCAAAGAGAGAGAGAATAACTCCTCATCCTGCTGGCCTTGTCCCAGTAGGTAGTTTATCTCATATGTCATAAAAATGTTTTGCTGGCTCACCCTCAGCTTGACATCCCCTGTACCCCCACATCCTGTTTGGCAGTGCTGAGTTCAGTCATTTCACAGCTGGTGCTGGGGCAAGGGCAAATTTCTTCCCAGATACAGAATACAGAAATTCTTGTTGAACTTCATGACGTGCCGGATGGCACAGATTTTGTTATTATTTGGCCTAGATTATGTAATTAAATCAAGGCCATTTGTTAAATGCTCATGTTGTTCTGTTCAAAGCTCTATCATACTCAAATGGAAAAATTAGGAACTGGATGGGTCTGTGAAAAGCCACTGTGAGTTTAGGTTTTGAGAGTTTTGGTAGCATTAGTTTTGACATATGTGCACACTATGTTCTTCCATTAAGTTTTGTGTTTATGGGAAATTCAAATTTGCGGTCAGAATAGAAGTACATGCAAAAAGAGAAAATATTATGAGTTATTGATAATTAAATCAATGGACATGAACATGTATCTAAAATGAAGCAGTATGAAAACTGACAGCAGATGAAGCATGGGATGGAAACCTGTCATGCAAAAGTTTAAAATATATTCAAAGTTGCCAAAGTTCCAGCTTTATCCATCATTCAAAATTGTTTGTTATGCAGACAAATGTCTGAACTTTGAGTTTGTTTCTCCTTCATTCTCTTTTCTACATTTCATTATTTCTCCTTTTTTGTGTCTTCTTGGTTTTCCTCTTGTCTGAGGAGGATGTTGATTAGGTAGTAAAGAAGAATCACCTACTGCAGTCTTTTTAAAAATACTGAAGGAGAGACAGCTTAGACAGTATGAGGCTTGTAAATAATTTACAGGGTTTGGAGTGGTTCATAAGACCATGTGCCGGAGGTGTAATTTCCCAGCAGCAAAATTGCAAGCAAGAGAGATCATCAAAAGGCAGAATATACTCTGTCTCTTCTTTCTGTCAGTTTATATTATTTTCTCTTTAAAAGAGAGAGAACTAGACTCAGCTCAAGATGAACATTCCCTCCTTTCTATTCTCCAGAAGGACAATCTAATACATTAATGCAATTTTAAAAGATTGTCAAACAGAAATTTGCTGTAACAAAATAAATTTTATTCAGATCAAGGAAAGAAAGAATATAGGAAATTTTTTAAATAAGCCTCACTTTTTTTTTTCAAACTCTTTAATTATTTTCCTCTCTTTTATAAGAGTTTAATGAAAGGTTAGGTAGATTTTTTTAATTATAGTTGGTACAGTGGAAAAAGTCAGCAATAGCTTGACATAAAACCATGGGGCATACTTAACAATTACAGTATTTAATCTCTTTCCCTGAACTGCACAAATCTCCTGATAAACACAATAAAGACAGATTTAGGAGTCAAGAAAAGTACAGTCATGGAGGTAAATCATGTTGGCCACATATATTTTTAGAATGAAATTATTCAAGATCAGAAGTGTTCCCTGTCATGTAGAGTCTCAGAGGAAAGATGCATGCTAAAGAAAGAAAAGTTTGAGCTGATATTTCTGGTAAGTATAATTGGCCAGGATCTCAGATTTTTAATGAATGTCCTTAAGACACCATTCCTACAGACCTTCAAGGATGGAGAAGGTAAAGTGTTACTGGTAATGCTGTGGCAAAGAACAGAGGAAACTACAGAGGGACATGCTAGAGAAACTCAAGATGTCATTCCTGGCTCTGCCAATATATAATTATCTGAAAGTAGGTTGCCTTTTCAAGCAATGATTCTTTCAAACAGTATGGTGAAACCAGAGCTTATTAAGTGACAGAAAAAGAAGGACTGCCTTTAAAGGAGGTATGTAGATCATGTATTTCTCTAATAACAAAGGCTGCCAGCTTATTTTGAGCTAACAAATAATAAATCTTATAGATTTTTGCAGAGTATCCTTAATTCACCTCTAACATCACAACATTTAAATGCAGTCGGGAAACGGGACTCGGTATTCACAGCTTCAGACTAAGCACTGACAGAGTTGGACTTGCTGGCATTTCCTGTAAAAAAGGAGAGAGCATTCTTTGCAAAACGAGTATAGTTTGAATGTCTGTGTCATCCAAGGAAAAGGGGAAAAAAATGCTTTACATGTTAATAAGTCAGAGAGTTAGACGAACTTAAATGTACATTTTGTCATTCATTATTTATTAAGCTTCTCAGGGAAAAAAAAGGCAATATCTCACCTGTACAAATTCAAATATACAGGTTTTCTCTTTAATTCCTTCAAAATGTGCCTATCTTCTTTTTCTCTTGTCTGAAAAAAAATTACCTGCAGAACATAGAGAAGCCACTGCTTCTTTTTGCCACTGCATTACTCTTTCACACTCACAACCATCTCAGGGGAAAGGCTGTTTATTTTTCCTCCTGCAGGTCTGGGATTGACTTAGATCATATACCAGTGTATGGTTGGAAGAGGAAATTGTGAAATAATTTTGTTGTATTTTCTACATTGAATAACTATAATATTATTTCGGTATCTGAAGAATTCACTAATATTTTCTTTATTGTACTTTGAATCCAAGTAAAAATACTGCTCTTCTGCATGCACTTATACAACTCCAGAAGGCTTCACAAAGCCAAGCAGCCTAATAGAATCACAACATCATAGAATCATCAGGGTTGAAAAAGATGTCTGAGGTCATCAAGTCCAGCCATTTACCCAGCACTGCCAAATCCACAACTAAACCATGTCCCAAAATGCCACACCTACACGCTTTTAAATATTTTCAGGGATCATGACTCAACCACTTCCCTGGACAGCCTGTTCCAATGCTTCACAACCCTTTCAGTGAAGAAATTTTCCCTAATATCCAATCATAACCTCCCCTGGGGCAACTTGAGGCCATTTCCTCTTGTCCTATTGCTTGTTACTTGGGAAACCGACTGTAAACCTGCTAGGAACGACAGAGACAGCAGCCTATCTGACTACAGTCTTTTTGGGAAGCTGGTAAAGAGAGAGAGAGATGTTTTAGAATGCCCTCATACCAAAAGACATGACAGACAGAGAGATGCCTTCTCAGTTATGGGTTGCTCTTTACCCAGTGAAGGGTAGGGATTCATTTCACTGTTCCTCCCATTCCCCACAGGCTTTGGTTCCAAAGGCAGTGTGGCCTAGCAGTCAGTATTCATCTCATCTTACAGACACCTGTGCTACAACTCTGCCTCCATTGGTGACAGCCTCTGTGCCCAGGGACAAATAGTTTTGTATGTGTATCTCTGACACAGCTGTTTGTCTGCCTGTTTGATCAAACATAATTATTTCTAACTGTATGTTTGCATATACTTAGTTATGATGAAAAGCTGATTTAGCTAAGGATAAGTGACATAATATTAATGGACCTACAGATTTGACATGCATTTCTCAGATGGTGCATTTGTATCTCAGTTAGAAAGTTTACACTATTTGTTTCTTAGCAGAAGGTGCCAGAACTATGAATATTGCAGTGGTACTTATTTGATCTAATTGGAGTACTATTTATTCTCACAGGAACAGTTGTTATTACACTGGTAAAGGATGTGATACTCCTCTTTATCTCCATTTCAAGCTATTTAGTTTCCTGAGTTTAGGAGCACGTATGTTTTGACTCCTCAGTCTAAATAGCATGACAATAGACAAAAATATATATAAATGTATGAACCTGAAAACTTAACTTGCATTTTCTTGTTTTCCTTTGTTTCTAAAAGTCCTTTCCTTTTAAAGAGCATACCGTGCTTTTTTCCCCCCTCTTTGTGATAAAGAAGGAATTAAGGCAAAAAAGGAATTAAGTGCATTGCCCAAAGTCTTCTGCTCAGTCTGGCAAATTCAGGACTAGAAATCATCTCTCCGGTCTTGGCTGTTTATGTGTGACTTAGTAAACAATTACAGTATTCCTTCTGCTTTTCCTACCTCTTTGCATACATCATTTTTGTAAAGTCATTGGTTTAATCACCTTTATTCTTCTCCTTCACTTCCTTTCATTTTCTTTGTAGTCACTGTGTTCCAACATTTCCTACTTATTCTTCTTACATGTTTCAGATTTTGAAAATGATGTGAAGATGCAAAAGAATCTGCAAGGCTTGAATAAGATCTTCAGTGGCAGGGTCTTTTGAATTCATTGAATATAACTCTTCCAGTAGAGTATGACTGAGTGTTCTATCAGTAACATCGAAGTGTTCACATTCCTGCTTGATTTCCATACCGTGCAAATGCTGATTGCAGCTGAGGGAGCCACCACCCATGGCCCACAGGTGACCCCAACAGCTCCTCTCACTGCAGCAGTGTGGCTGCTGCTCACGTGTGTCACTCAGGTCTCAAATGAAGTTGAGATCCACGGCACAGAAGGAATTTTTGTCTCATAGGAATTCTTTAGGAAGATACCTCAGTGTGAAAATGTGCATTGATATTTGGTTGAGAGTGCGAAGTCACACATGTTGAACTGTCAGTCACACACATGTTGTGGATGGTCTCATGAGCTGACTAAACCAGATTGGATGGTATTCATTTCTTGTCATTTACTTTTTTTCCAGGAATGCCCCAGTGGTGTTGTCAATGAAGAAACCTTCAAAGAGATTTACTCTCAGTTCTTTCCACAGGGAGGTGAGTACTTGGCAGACATAATTAGTACTAAAGTACGTCTGTTGGTACCTAAGTCTGACAAAAGAGCCTGTTGTTCAAAGTAACAAGATTGTTGCCTCAAGCTCTGCCTGAACTCACAGGGTACTTCCTTGAAGCTTGGACACATTTTTAAGTATATATTTCTGAATGAAATGCAATGATATCTACAAAAATCCAGTCTTCTGTTATGAAGTTACTGCCGGTGCTTGGATACCTTTGAAAAACAAGTTTCTCTGAGTAGGTTATTTCTCTTTAATGTTTCTAAAAATTCTTGCCCATTCTCTTACTCAAAAAACCCTTTCACAGTTGGAGGAACTGTAGGAGGTACTGCAGGTACCCTCTAATATCAATAGCATAACCCCACTTTAATTCTGTGGGGTTTCTCTTCTTAAATGCTAACCTGGATTTCAATTAATTGAAATTCCAGGAGTTTTGTAATTTTTTATTTCCATTATCTTGTAGTGCAATGAAGCTAACACAAAAATGTGTGACAGGTTTCTTTTCCTTGAACCTCAGATTTCTTTCATTTTGAATTTTTTCCTCTTTTTTTTGCTCTTGTATTTGCTACTTAGTTACCCCTCTTTATATTTTCCTACAGCCCTTCAATCCCACCTCTTCGACTTCTCCCAGAGCACTTGAGATTTGTGTATTTCTCTGAGACTGTTCAGAACTCCTTCTTTTCATTTTTTATTTAAAAACCCATATTAATAGGTAGGAACAAAATATCTCCCCATTAGTTCTATTTTGAATAAAGACCTAGAAGGTAAAGAGCAGCTTTCAGTGTGGATTACCATCTCTGAAATCCTTAAGAAGTAGGCACACTCAATAGAGATGAATAAAAGGCTAGAAGGGTTGACCTGCCTAGTGTTTGTTTCTATATGTAGACTTTTAGACCAAGCTAACAATTACAGTTTGAAATACTCTATTTTGTATTTACCCTGGATAATGAAAAAATTCTCTCTATGCGATTTACTATACCTTTACTACACTTAATAAAAAAACCCCTATCTTATTTCCTACTGTTACACCCAGCATTTTTTATGGGCAAAGAGAAACCACGCCTGTTCTAAAAGTAAAGTCAAAACATATTGTGAGAGTAAATGTAATCTTAAAAGACCAATCTTTATTAGTCCAGATCTAATTGTTACAGAGAAGAAAAATTATTAATGTAGTTAAAATGGATATATACTGAATGCCTAGTTTCTCCCCCTATTCCTCATGTTAATGCTGATCCTTCTCTTCCTCCTCTGGCACTTAGGGCAGTGGCATCCTTTGGAGAAGGAGGTGAGAACTTCAGCTGACTGTCTAGTTAAGAAGCCAGACTGGGTTCTTAAATCTTTGAATGTCTTGTCAAAATAATGTGTCCAGCTGGGGCTTTTAAATTTCAGTTGTGCTTAGAATAATGATTTTATGTATGTCCCAATATTAAAGAGGAAAAAAGAATCTTGAAAGTTGTCCCCAAATTAAAACATGTAGATCTGTACTCCAACTGTCTGCGTGATGAAAAAACAGGTACAACATGATATATCATTATGACAATTCATATCTGAACAAACAAAATTATGTCTGTAAGATTTCAAGCTTCAGGGCAACCAAATAAAGTTTTCAATGTCATCGACCAAGTCACTTCCTCAAGCAACTTCCAAGACTGTCCAGGACAAGGTACATGAGGATTGCAAATAGGACAAGGGGCCACAAGAGTAACAAAGGAAAGGAGATGACACTGGATTGCAGTAAAAGCAATGTATTTTAAAAGGCAAAAGTAGCTTTGTAAAAAGCTTTCCATGCCAGAAAGGGCACTCCAGTAACTTCTTTTTAGATTCACTGCCATACAGGTGAATGAATACAGCCCCTGCATTTATGCAGTGGATCACCTGAAATAAAACTTGGGATTTTTCTTCAGCCAGGCAGGTCATAGATAAGAATCCACACACCGAATAATTATTACACTCCTTCATCACTTCTGAACAAAATAGATCGTGCTCGTAGTTTGATAAGCCATGCTCTTCCACGTATAATGATTATCATTTTTTGTCTCTGACATTTAAAAGGCCATGATGGTGTTTTTCAAGGGAATTCTGATTTAATATCTGTTCCTATCTCAGCCTGTTAAAAGAGCAAACTAGCCTACTAGTTATGATATCAGATCCTTGGAAAGAGACTATATTTAATTTAAAAAGTTAAGATTTTGTCTAAAATGAATAAAGTTCAAGATTTAGGGGGGAAACCAAAAGGAGGAATAAGACTAATCACTCTAATTAGAAGACTAACTTGCCTCATCCTGCTGTGGTTTTGAAGGCAAAATTTAAGACCAGAATTGCTTCAAAAATCAACTCGGAAAAAGGTTTTTGATTTATTTTTTTTCAGAGGAGTTACCAGAAAAAAATATTCTTCAACTAGAAACTTTTTTTTTTGTATACCACCATACAAAAAAAGTAGCATATTGTATCATGTATGGGCAACAAAAATGAAGTACCATTGTGTTTTCTCTATATCTACAGAAAATAACCAGGATTATTTCAGATTTTTTTAAGAAATGAGTGCCAAGAGAATAGGAGGGTATTTAAAATTTATTTTACAGTAATTATACCTCTATAACATGTTTTGTTCTGAAGATGATTTGCATATTATAGTCTATTGCACAACAGAAGTCTCAGTAGATTATAGAAAATATGACTATTAAAATGCTAAATATAAACTATAGTCAACAAATTTACATTTTTCAGTTAAAGGGTGAAGGTTCCTGCCAAGCTGTGCTTAAGCAATTACAGTGGTGACTGGATATGTGGAAGAATGAATGACTCTCTCAAATAGAGGTGGTGGGGATTTAATTCTCTGAAAATGTGTTAACAGACGGGGTTTAAAGATTGTAGGTTTTTCTTGTTACGATTATTTCACATCATACAAAATTAACATGTTGAAGCAAGACTAGAGAATTTTCTTACAAATATCAGGTCTGAACCTGTGAAGCACAAAGCTTTGAGTTTTGGTATATTTGGTTTCTCGGAGTCAAGGTGGCATTTGAGGTGAGTGTCCCAAGACTATTGCTCAGTTTAATACAAAACAGTATTTTGGGCTGTGAAAAATAAAGGTTTGCAGGATTGATATAAAAGATAAAATAGTTTAGTGCCAAGAAATTGGAAAATGGCATTTCAGCACTGATCATGTTTTTCCATAATAGGGAGAAGTTTGTTCTGCAAAGAGGACACTGATTTCATAACACTTTGCCCTTTATTAATAATTTGTGAGGTTAATGTTAATTAACCTAAAATTAAGGTAAACATATGAAATAGAAAGAGAAAAATGAGTATTAAAAGTAAACAAACTCTCATTCTACATTAATTTGCATGATTTTGAGGGAGGGAAAAACACTGAGGACAGCTGACTTCCCTTAACCCCAGCAACTTGTACCTCAGATCCACAGGGCATTCTCTGGATAAGTGCTCTCTCTTTGCAATATATTACTCCTGGAGCAGGTTGTGCCTTTCAGAAGGCATTCAGTGGAAATAGAAAGATGGATCTTTACAAAAATTACAGTCTTGACAGATTTATATTCATACCGCCTTTTGTTTCTGAAATGAGTCAATATGCACTGAGGAGGAGGTTTGGAAGGTATGCAAATAGTGAAGGGATCATTGTTTAAGGTCATATTTCAGAGTCTTACTGACCATTTAGTGAGTCACAGCCAGTTTTTCCAATCCCTAATACCGCAATCATGGGAATTCAGCAGCAAGCCAGCTTTAAGAATCTGTTTCTCAGGAGAGGAGTTCCTCTCAGCTGTGGGTGAGCATAGGACCCGATAGCAGCATCAGCTTTCTGCCCAGATCAGCTTCAACCGGGGAAACAGGTCTGTGTCCAGAGCAAAACTGATACAGTGAGGGTAGTGTCTGTTTCCCTCATTTAACAGGAACAAATGAACACATTCTTCATTTCAAGCATATGAGATAGATCCCTGTCACAGTCAGTGTTCCTGTTAAAACAGGTTGTTTCAGAGTACAATAACATGTCATCTTTGCTAACTCCTCAGGTATCAGTAAATAAGATGTGCTTACTGTGAATTATTTTTTTCTGCTTTAAATTTTAGATTCCACAACATATGCACATTTTCTGTTTAATGCATTTGATACTGATCACAATGGATCTGTAAGTTTTGAGGTAAGTGATGCCGTTGCTTAGTTCTATAAAATTGAATATTTTGCCGTTCCTTGTAATGAAGTACAGTTGGTGCCTGGCTCACATTAGGGAAAATTTAGCTTATGTGACTCAAGTTTCAAGTTTTTCCAATGTAATAACAAAAGTCGTTTTACAATTGTATATTTCATAATGGTAACTCAGACTGTGCTACTACATAATATTTTTAAAAACTTGTCCATTTAAAAGGTAACCCAATTTAAACACAAGTTACCTAAAACAGTTCTTCCTCTCTGTCTTTACAAGGTCTCTGAACTACAACTAATGGTGTGGGGATGACTCGGCCAAAATAGGATTTTTCATACTTAGTTTCCAGAAAGTTCTAGAAAAAGGCTTTAAAGCAAATGTTTTTGCAAGCACAAGAGTTGGAAATTCATTCTTCCTCCATTTAACTATTCTGTTTTCCCCATTCTGCCTTTCCGTGCTAAAGCTGATGTCATCCACACAATATAATATGGAAAAAAGGGACCTTACTGCAATGGTGTAGATGAGAACAGGGTGTACAAAATACTGCAAAGGAGACAATATTTTAAGCTATAGAATTAAAAAAAAAAAAAAAAGTCAGTTCATTTGCAAAAGGATTTGTTTTGTCATGTTTTCTTTGGTTTTGATTATAATGAACGAATTGTTTCCTTACAACTTTTGATATGTTTGAGATAAATACACTCACTTTAAATTTATTGAAATGTCCTGTCATGTTTTTATGATTTATTTTACTGAATGGTGTTGTGAGGTCTGACAGATTTTTTTTGTAAAAATAATGAATTGATATAATAGGAAGAAGACATGTGAGTCAGGTGCACTGTGATCAGGAATCTGTACCCTAAACTAAGACTATAATCAGACAATTTTTTGATCATTATTTGCATTTATTTAAAAAAATCCATGAACCCTATCTACCTTTTTCCAGGCAGATGAAGTCTGTGTGAAAAAGGGATCTGTGTGAAACTAGGAGCAGGAATGGAGGTTTTATTCATGTCTTCTATACATAAATCTGCTAGGACCCTTCTGGTCAAATCACAGAAAATCATAGAATGGTTTGGATTGGAACAGATATTAAAGATCACCCAGTTCCAAACCCCCTGCCATGGACAGGAACACCTCCTAGTAGACAAGCTGCTTTATCCAGCCTGGCCTTGAACACTTCCAGGGATGGGGCATCCACAACTTCTCTGGGCAACTTGTGCCAGTGTCTCACCAGTCTACCAGTAAAGAATTTCTTCTGTGTATCTAAACTAAACTTCCCCTCTTTCACATTGAGAAAAAGGATTTTTAGAATCAGTAGTTGTAAAGTATTTCTGCTGTTATCACTAAAAAGAATGGTAACAAAAAAAAAGCTTTTGTACCTTTTTTGGTCAATTTGTTGACATTTGTATCTCAGAAAGCCTTTAGAAATGTGCTGTATTTGGAGCCCTTCTTAAGGGTTTTGATTATCTCGGAGTGCAGGTTTGTGCACTAAAAAAGGACTTTGGAATAAAATAAATCAGGAAAATAAAAGCAGCAGTGCTTTTTTTTCATTGCTCAAACAGACATTTCTAGCTTATTTTTGTTCAATATCAAGGCAGGCATGAGTGATCCAGACTTTGATATTATTTGCACTAATTGTGAATGCAGCATAACTCTACTGCTGTCAAAATATTCTCACTTCTGTGTCCTTGTAGCAACATTATAGTTACAAACTGTATGATAGCATTCTAAAAGAATCCTCCTGAAGTTAAAAATGTATGGGGTTTTTTTTGTAATCACATGAAAATAGCTGCAAAATGTGAAAGAAAAACTGTGAAATGTGCAAAATACAATCATCTAATTTTTTTCCTGCTCCTTTTAATCCTAGGTGCAACTGTGCCATATTCTTTTTATTCCAATCTTTATTCTAGTTTTCTAATTTCCATTAGAAAAACAACAAAAGTAAACATCTCAAAAGGTAGAGAGGGAGTAATTTAAAAGTTTGGAGAACAAATAATCATTCTTTCCAAAGTACCTTCTATATCAAATTGTAGGACTAAATACAATTTAACGTAATTACCTATGATAAAAACACTCTGGCTATCTTCTGTGTAAAAAAAATGGTAGCAAAATTCTTTTGAAGGTAAGAATGACTTTCTTTTGTATTGCACTCTCAATTTTCCATGAAGCAGTGGTAGCTGGAGCTGTGGGTAAAAAGAGAGAATTTGCTTTAGCTTTTTCCTCTTTTTTCCTCAAATTTTCAGCCATCAACAATGAAGTGTTAGAGCTGAGCACAACTTAAATGCACACCTCAATTGACATTTCTTAGTGAGATTGCATGGTGAGATTGCTGTGTCCTTAGAGTTTTGTCATCTCTAAATCTGTATGATCTTTGGTAAGAGCCAGGATCTCTAAGTGAAGGATTTATGTAGTATAAAAAACAAACTTATAAAACTAGGTGCTTGAATTTATCTCTCCTTATCCCATGATTGTATTAATTTTGAGACTATTTTATTTCATTAGTTATGTGAACTAGGTTTGCTTTAATATGAGGACAGAGTTTCTGAAGACCCAGTGACTCAGCAATTGGGCATATTAATGAAGCTCTTTTTTCCATTAGGCAGAGACAGATATAAAAGCAAGGTTTTCATTTGCTGCATCTATATTGTCACTGAGCCAAAATTAAGATCTGGCCTCAAAGCTATTTGAACAGCCAGAAAAATGGAGGCTAATGAGCTTTGGACACATGGTCAAAGGTAAAGCTCATTGCACACACATGCAAATATCCAAATCAGTATCCTTCGTTTGTTGTAGATGCAGATTAAGGCTACTCTAAATGTGACCTTGCTGAAAGTCATTCAATAATCCCACTAATTCTCAGTGCCTTAAAGCACAACGCTGTGCCCAAACACAATGGAAGTGTTTAAAGATTTCTGTCATATTTAATCAAAACCAAACGTATATTGGTTAATAAATTAGCAAGCATGCTAATTTTCTTCTGTAGGGAAGTACAGTTCTTAAGATCAAACACAATTTCATATTTCACTAATAATAAAAGTAGTGTCCAAGGCAGTATTATGAGGGCAGCAGTTAAATGAGCCATAGAATCATCGAATGCCTTGGATTGGAAGGGACCTTGAAGATCATCCAGTTCCAACCCATGGCAGGGACACCTCCCACTAGACCAGGTTGCCTGAAGCACCATCCAATATGACCTTAAACACTTCCAGGAACAGAGCATCCACAGCTTCTCTGGGCAACCTGTTCCAGTGCCTCACCATCCTCACAGTGAAGAATTTCTTCCTAATAGATAATTTAAACCTACTCTCTGCCAGTTTAAAGCCGTTCCCCTTGTCCTGTCCCTACATGTCCTTGTGTAGAGTCCCTCCCCAGCTCTCTTGTAGGCCCTCTTTAGGTAATGGGAGGTGCTCTAAGGTGTCCCTGGAGTCTTCTCCAGGCTGAATGAGCCCAACTCTCTCAGCCTGTCTTCGTAGCAGAGATGCTCCAGTCCTCTGGACTTGTTCCAGCAGGTCCATTGCCTTCGGCCCCTGAGCTGGATGCAGTATTCCAGGTGGGATCTCATGAGAGCAGAGAAGAGGGGCAGAATCACCTTCCTTGACCTGCTGATCACGTTTCATTTGATGCAGCCCCGGTCATGGTTGGCTTTCTGGGCTGCAAGTGCACATTGCTGGTTCATGTTGAGTTTGTCATCAATCAGTATCCCCAAGTCCTTTTCCTCAGGGCTGCTCTAAATCCATTCTCTGCCCAGACTGTATTAGAGCTTGGGATTGCCCTGACCCAGGTGCAGGACCTTGAACTTGGCCTTGTTGAATTTCATGAGGCTCACAAGCATAATTCTGTGAGTCCAACATAAAGAGGTTTGTCCATGTCATGTAGGAAATGAGCTAATTTTTCTCAGTACAATGGTGATCTCATAAGCCTTTTAACATCATCTGATTTAAAGTAGCTACAAAGAAATGCATTTCCTTTTAGCAGCAGTTCCTCCTCTGTAACCTTTGTTTTACACATACTAGGGCTCCACCACTTCTGTGACATCATTTGATTCCTTTGCAAAATCCTAAAATCTAAATTTAAAAATGGATTTAGGTTCCTGCCTACCTACTTCTGGCCTTGAAAAAGACATAAAGGAGCACATGACCAGGTGGAATAATTTTAAGCTTTCCTATGGATTTGAGACAGCCCACTAATAAGCTTGTTAAATAATTTATTAATGAACTAGTTATCCCCAAAGATTTACTGAGCGATAAAGCGATCAGAAAGTCATCAACAACCTCTCTATGAGATAATTAATCACTGCTGAAAAAAACCCCACAAATACAAGTTCATCCCTGATCACAACCAGACACTCTCTACAGCTGTAGTGCAGAACAGAAATGTCAGCAGGCTCTGAGTACACAGAGGCTCTGATACAGGTGCAATGATGCTGCATTTTGCAACCCTTCAGTGAGACATCCCCCTTTCTTGAAGAATCAAAATTAGGCACAGAAGGAGGTCTGAACAGGTATTAGCATGCTCTGCAGGAAACTGGCAAGTTACAAACAGGAAGCTGTGGAAAGGAGCAAAGGCAAGTACCAAGGCAGAGACTTTTGTGCTTCTAACTTCACTGTCACAGACTGAAGAAAGACCAAACCTCGAGCTGAGTCTCAGCCCAGACCTCCTGTTTTAGGCTCCTTTGTCACCCTCCCCGTTAGGTGCTCAGCTGAGCAGGACCGTCCCTCTCAGTGGGCAGCGTATCTGAGTATGGTGAAATTTTCTTAAAAAATAAACAGGCTCTAAAAGTAGAATTCTTCCCTCTCTAGAAATTAGATGTCTAAACCAGGCCAGAAAACAGCATCTGGGTACTCTAATACTGTAATGGGGACTTGTATTCATGCTCTTTGCTAAATGCTGTGCCTGATTCGTGCATCACTGTGTTGTTGGTAATGTGCATAAAGATGGGCAGCTGCTCGCTGGGTTTAGCTGCTTCCCTCTGTGCTGCTGTTTCACTGTGGCTTTCTGCACTGGATTTTCAGCTTAACAGCTAGAATGGCTACACTGCTCCTGACACACACATTGCCTCCCACCATGCAGAGCATTTTCCCGGTCAAGGCTCTTGCCCAAAATACCCTGTGGATTTGGCCTATATCCATTGAATCAGATACTCTATTTCTGTATGATTCTATTATATGTTCTTCAATTGCTTGAAAGTATGTGGAAAAGACATCCCATCTAGCTGGTCATTATCCAACTCATCACAACTTCCTATTACAATAAATCCTTTCTGTTGTTCCTGAGATGACTCCTGCACAACACTCAGACAAAAGCAGTGCACTTGAACTATGTGTGATCCCAAGACATGTTGATGCAATATGGAAGGAGATGACTCACTGCTGCAATGTTTAGATCACATACCCAGAAGGCTTTTGAGTTGTCTCTGCTTTTTAAGAACACCCAGTCTCATGAAAAACAATATAAAGTAAAGGGTTTTATTTTTAAAATCAATGACAGAAGGGTAGCCTTGGAAATGGGGATATAAATGATTCCAGGAAGCCAGCTAACATCACAGAAAGGAAGAAAGAGAATTGAACAGGAAAAGAAAAATGGATGTATTTTAGATAAAATAAATTCACAAATATTGCTGTGCCAAATTAAAAATAAATTCAGAATTCTTACATATAATCTAAGAGAATAATGCACCTGGGGACCTTAACACAGGACTTCAGAAGAAGCTGCATCAAGAATGTAAAACGGTGTAGAAAAGATTTGAAAACATGGTACTGAATTAAAAAGGTTAATTGTTAATGCTGTAATGTGATCAAATCTGTTCTGAATTTCTTGAACGTTTTAATGCTTAATAGTACATTGTTAAAGAGCTGTTTGGAGATTTAACCTTGTGACCCTCAATTAGTCATTGACAAGACAATGACAAGCATTAGACAAAACAAGATGAGCAAAATTCTTTCAAGATTCGTGTATTTACCCCAAAGGGCACATATACCAATAAGACAGAAATTTGTGACAGACTAAGAAAACCCAGAGCATGCCAACTGAATTGTTAAAAAGACTGAAGAGCTGTCTGTGCCTACTAGACCATCTGAGGCCGTGATATCTGTGTGTACTTCAGTGTATCAGGTATACTCATTTGACCGTGTGGTATGCCAGACCTTTGTAATTCATGTCTAACCTCAGTGTAGACTTTTCCATTGTTCCCGTGTTAGAGAAAATGCAAAACCTTGCTGGTGCAAGTAAGAAATAGGTCAGCTTTTATTGTCTTTGCTTTAATGTTACTCTAAGACTTCCTGTATGTCATTGCCAGCAATGTAGAAAGGCACATTTAAATATAAGCACTTGCCATATTCCGCTCAGCCTATTATGAAGTCAATTTCATATAGTTATGGGTTCATATGCTTATCAAATAAAAAGAGGTGGAGGAGATGGTTAGGGAAGAAGAAAGCTATTGTTTACAAAACATTAACATGCTAAGAAATACAGAAGAGAAGTGATGGGAGTTAATATTTTCTCCAATCTGGAAGATGCTCACTAAATGTAAATGAGGTTTGTGCTGTCAAAAGAGTATTTATTATGAACAAAAATCTATAACCAAATACTACATATAAATAATCTCAAAAGCCTTCTGATTCATTTCTGTGCAATAGCTCTGTAGCAATAGAGCATTGGTGGGTCACAGAAACATTAAGATGGTACGTGGACATGTAATATATTTACTATTCCCTATCATACATCCAATAAAAGCAGTAAGAATTGAGGTGTGCAGCATCATACATGAAGTTTGAATTGTTGACTGCAGCAGATTGATATCAGAGATCTGGGAACCACATAATCCACTTTAACAAGGTACAGATTTTACAAGAATTTAATGTTCCTTAGTACATAGTTCTCCCCAAATTGATCTCCTGTGCATAGATTAATCTAACTGCCACTTAAGCTTTTCTTGGACCATTAAACCATGGGGATTGCTTTTTCCTGGTATTAACTTCAACAGGAACTGCTTAGGTGCAACATTAGGCATTTCAGAGGCTACAACCACTAATGGTAAATGATGGTTTACTTTATAGAAAATTACTCAATTTACTTATTAATTATGAGTATAGGAAATAGTTCTTAGATTGTTAATCCAGCAATCATTAACACAGTCAGTGAAGCAAAAACAAATTGGAACAACCCATCTTTCCAGACTTCTGACAAATGCATTATTCTGGATTTCTGAGTGTTTGTGAAAAACTGCCCAATTCCAAACTGACCAAGACTTTTTGTCTATTTAGGATTTTGTTATGGGTCTCTCAATTTTACTCCGAGGGACAGTACAGGAGAAACTGAACTGGGCTTTCAATTTATATGATATAAATAAGGATGGATATATAACTAAAGAGGTAAGGTCTACTTCTTACTGTAGCCACTGAAAGCAAAGGTTGTAAAGGTAAGTCCTGTCTTGAAAGAAGAATGGTTTCATTTTCAAATTAAGCGTGTTAACAAATTATCAGATATTATGAAGTTAGACACGCTGAAAATTAAAGAAATTATCTCATTTTAAATGCATATATGAACATTTAAAGGGGAAAATCTTTACAGAAATTGTAAAAGTTCAGAATTCTTCATGTACAGAAATGGTTGGCTTCAACCTATACAGTCCCTAGAATAGATTCATAGGATATTTGGACAAAAATGAATTAAGTATGTGGGCAATAATTGTTACTTATTTTATGAAACTACTTCTAATAATTTTTACTTGAAACAGAATTTATAAAGATTCCTACCTCTTTTATTCTGCAAGGATTCAAACATATACTTAAATTACAGTGGGACTAAATGAGTGCTTTCATCAAAATATATGGAGGTTTTTTTTAAGTGGGATTTATGCAAATATATAAATTACAATTATAATTTTACACTTTTAGGAAACACTTCAGGATCATTATGAAAGGGTAATCTAAAGAATAATTTCTTAGCATACTGCAGATGACTTATTTTTGGAATTATTAAAATTTTCACAAGCCACTCTTAATAAAATTCAAAGACTTTGATATAAAAGGAGGACTCTGCATAAGTGCAGGTGTGTGCATGGGTGTTTTGATTTTCTCTGGGGAAAACAAGTTTTAAGAAGCTGATGTGCTTTGGCCATTCACTTGCTGTTACAGAACTTATTTTCCTTTTAATTTTTATTCATAAGACATTGGGAGATTCTTCCCACAATCAATGAATTTTCACGTATTAAAACCATTTAAAATTAAAATCATACATCTATGAAAGCTGAAATCAGATGCTAGAATTTCTGGGAATTAAGTAGTTCCTTCTTGAAGCTGTTCAGTCAAAAACTAACAGGTGAATTTCAAAATTTTATTCTAAAATGCAAATCCTAAAAATTATTTATGTGTTCTGAGTTAAAGCAGTGTCTACAACGCACATTACATTGCAGAAACATAAGTTTTTTCCTCTTCAGGAAATGCTTGATATCATGAAAGCAATATATGATATGATGGGGAAATGCACTTATCCTGTTCTCAAGGAAGATGCACCTAGACAACATGTGGAAACATTTTTCCAGGTAGGTCGGGTAACATAGAAGTCAACAAGACAGCTCTGTGAGCAGGTACAGAAAGATTTTCATTGCTATAACAGTTTTGCATATCCTTCCAATTCTGTAATCCTTTTTATTCTCTGTGGTTCCATCCCAAGTTTCTCAGATCTACTCATTACATCCTGTTTTTTCAACAAGCTCTTTAAGCATAGTCCAGTATATCACTTACTGTGACTTTTGGACTGGTTGTTCCTGGGCCGACATGTAACTGAAATGAATAATGAAAAGGACTTGTTTTACCCAGGAATTCAGGAGAAGAAACACACTGTAGAGGTTTGACCCTGTCTGGATGCCAGGCACCCACCAAAGCCTCTCTCTCACTGCCCCGTCAACTGCACAGGGGAGAGGAAATATAGCAAAGGGTTCAAAAGAGTATCATTCCTGATGGGCTCAGCCTTGGCCAGCAGGAGGTCTGTCCTGGAGCTGGCTGGCATTGGCTCTGCTGCGCATAGGGGAAGAAAAGCCTCTGGCAGCTTCTCACAGAAGCCACCTCTGTAGCCCCCCTGCTACCAAAGCCTGGCCACACAAACCCAATTCCCATACATTCTTCTTCTTTTTCTTTTTTTTTTTTAAACAGAAAATGGACAAAAACAAAGATGGAGTAGTTACCATAGATGAATTCATCGAGAGCTGCCAGAAAGTAAGTACTCAGTGTTAAGTACTGAACACGTATCTGTTGGTTATTTCTATCATAGCCCTACACAGACTTCTGGAGTGTCAGTGAGGGTGATCTGAATACCAGAGACAGCACTTTCCCAAGGTAGAGTATGTAGGTACACCATTACACAAAAACACTAAACAGCATAAATCAATTTGCTGCCTGAATCTGCAGAAGAGCTGTTATATACAAGCTGTCACTGCTTATTAGAAAACTGTGCCAATATCCTTTCTCTCTTTAATAGTGTATTGTTTGCACTTGATAGGAAAAAGTTTCTTTACATTCAGCTAAATATTTATTTCTATCTTCTGCTCATGCTGGGGCATACAGTCCTGTCACAACTGGCCTATAATCAGGACAATAATAATATTGCCTGAAAATTTATCACCCATGGGTGAGTTTCACAGTGAGTTGTGATGTGCTTATAAGGAGTGAGGCCTTAAAAAAAGAGAGTGCAAGGGGCTTGCAAAGTGTTGGATGGCAAGAGTTAACACCAGACAAATTTTCTCCAGGCAAGGCTGAGAACTGATTGTGATTATCAGCCACAAGCCTTTACACTACCCAGGTGGCTGTTAATTTCTTTCAACTGCTGTGAGCAGCTCTTGGCCTCTAGAGCCACGATAAAGAAGTTCTGAAGCAGGAGTTACAGCCTGTTTTCACTCATTTGCTCTTCAGAAACCAGCTTGTTCTCAGACCAGTATATGATATGAGGAAAGGTAAGATGCATTTTCATAAATTTAAGGAAATCCTGTTAATTTGACAAAAATTGTAAGAAAAAGAAACACGATAAAATAAGGATGACTAGCCTTTGGCATGATAAGAGGTTCATAGAATTGTAGAATCTGCTGAGCTGGAAGGGACCCATCAGAATCACAGAGTCCAAGTCCTGGCTCTACACAGGACACCCCAATAATCAAGGTTGTTGAGTGCAGTAAAGCATCACATTAGACCTAGTGAATATGATAGGCTTGATTGCATTATGTAAATTGATACAGCAAATAAGCCTGACACTATTTGTTACAGTGAGAAATATAAGAAGCCGTAGTAGTGGTCTACTGATACCTTGCCCAGCAGACTGATTAATACAAAGCTGATGGAGACCAGCACTATAACCTGTGCTTATTGATTCTTATCTTCTGTGTCAAGAATAGAGTAATAAAGAGACAGAAGATAACAAGACTATCAAGATAAATGCATTTATTGAGTGATAGTTTTTTAACTATTTGGAATACAGAAATCTCTAGATGCTCAAAGATGCTCTAGAAGCAGTCTGTTTTTATATGCATCTGTAGCTATTCATTGGAGTTGCTCTTATGAGCACAGCTACTTAGTAAGTGAATCTTTGTTTGATTTTAATCCACTGATTTTGGGCGATGAAAGACAGCCAAGAGCTAACGGTGGCTGTTCTGTGGATCCTTAGCAACGGGCACTGGGCAGTGTCTCATCTGTCAGCAGTGCTCTGTTGCACTGACCATAGTTCCAGCTTGTCAGTCTTGTTCAGTACCAACAAAAGGCATTTGCTCTGCTAACTCTGCGTGATGATCAGAAACAGAGAAGAGATTAATTTCCCAGCTGAGGTCTGTAGCATTCTGGAAGTTAAATGACACATTAATCTGCATATGACAGCAATTGTGCTGATTGGGCTGAGTGATTCATTTACAAAGAAAATGAATACCTTTAGTAAGGAATTGCCTGCTCCTTATCCAGTGCAATGCAGTTTCTCAAGTCTGTTAGATTTATTTTGTTTGTTCTAAGTATTCAGAATACATGTGAGAGAGATGCTCTCTAGACTGCTAAATGATGGAGATACAATGAATGCTACAGAATGCTACGACTGTCATCATGCTGCTTATCTCACCTTCCCTTGCTTTTAACTTCAATGGTGGCCATGGTTTTTTGATACAAAAAGTGTCCTGCTGCCTAAATTTTTGTCTCTGTGACAATTAAGAACTGTTTTTCTTTTAAGACTTCTGTGCTTCAAAGTGTGTAATTCATGTTTATATAGATATTTGGTTTTAGAAATGAGGTTTGGGGTTAGGATTCATAGAATCACAGAATACACTGAGCTGGAAGAGACCCATCAGGATCAATTGCAATTCCTGGCCCTGTGCAGGTCACCCCAAGAATCGCCCCAGGTGCCTGAGAGCATTGTCCAAACGCTTCCTGAACTCTGTCAGGGTTGGTGCTGTGACCACTTCCCTGGGGAGCCTGTTCCAGGGCCCAACCACCCACTGGGTGAAGAGCTTTTTCCTAATATCCAACCTAAACCTCCCTTACACAACTTCAGGCCATTCTCTCAGGTCCTGTCACTGGTCACTGCAGAGAGGAGATCAGTGTCTGCCTCTCCTCTTCCCCTCATGAGGAAGTTGTAACTGCAATGAGGTGTCCCCTCACTCTCCTCTTCTCAAGGCCGAACAGACCAAGTGACCTCGGCTGCTCCCTGTACAGCTTCCCCTCCAGAGCCTTCACCATCCTCATGGCCTCCTTTGGGTATTCTCTAATAGCTTTATATCTTTCTTATATCGTGGCACCCAAAACTGCAATTTTCAAGGTGAGGCCGCCCCAGTGCAGAGCAGAATGGGACAATCCCCTCCCTTGCCCGGCTCGTGATGCTGTGCCTGATGCTCCCAGGACACTGGTAGCCCTCCTGGCTGCCAGGGCACTGCTGACTCATGTTCATTTTTTCATTGATCAGGACGCCCAGGTCCCTTTCCACAGTGCTGCTCTCCAGCCTTGCATTCCCCAGTCTATACACACAAGCAGGATTGCCCCACCCCAGGCACAGAATCCAGGACTGGCCCTTGTTAAACTCCGTATGCTTGGTGATTGCACATCTCCCTATTTTGTCCAGGTGTCTCTGCAGGGCCTCCCTAACCTTGAGTGAGTTGACAGCTCCTCCCAGTTTAGTGCTCTCCCCAAAGTTAGTATTCCTTTGAGTCCTGCGTCCAGGTCATTAATGATGAAGAGAACTGGTTGAGGATGAGCCCTGCAGGACCCTACTAGTGACTAGTCAATCAAAGTCCTTCAAGAAACTCAGTTCAGGAGTTAATATGGCTTTGCTCTTTTCAGGATTATTTATTTTACTAAAGAACATGGCTGCTGCTTTTAAAAGACAGCTGCAGGAAACCCTTTTCTTAACATCCTGATAGGTATGAGATCTAAAACGGTAAGGTCTGAATCTTGAAATAGACCAAAAGTGTGTTCTGCCAGGGAAAGGCTGCAGGAGCCTTTCTTTGAAGGTTATCTCAGGCAAGATTTGCAGTCTCTGAGAACTGGCATTCCTCTACTTTGAGTTGGAAGCCAAATTAGTGAGTTGCAGAAGTACATCCCTTTTACTGCTGTTTTGCAATAACTAAAGGAAGTGTGGCATGCTTGCTTTACAAGCAAGAAGGAACACGGCAAAACATCTTTGAACAGAGGTCGTACTTCAGGTTCCTGGGGTACATTCCTGAGATTTTTTTTGTGTAGCATCAAGAGACTATGGTGTGTTCTTAAACACTCATTTTACATGTGTGCACCTTTTTTTAAAATTGTGTTGTGCTGAGCACTTGTTTGGCACAACTATCAATGCAGCGGCACTGTACAGCCTGAGGTATACAGTTGGTTCAAGGCTCTTAATTCACAGTCCCATTGCAAAGAATGGCCTGTCCATTCAAAAAGCATTAAAAGTTATGCAGGGAATTACAAAGCATTCAGGCTTTGAGCACTGTCTTCTCTGGCCACTGGGTAGAAAGATCTGAGTAGAACGGTGCTTCCCCTCATCCTTCCTCTATCTTAGAGAGGGAACGTGTATGACCTCATTTCCCTGCCCTCCCTATCCCACATGAGTTTGAATGTCAGTCTGCCATCCAGACTCCAGGATTCTTCCTGCTCCCACAGGAGAAATGGACGATGCTGCCCTAGACACACCAGACTGCATCTCAGAAAGCGGTGGCTGTTTGTCTGGCTTCATATAAATTACCAAAGAGCATATCTAGGTCCTGAGAAACAGTAGTGTGGCTACCTCAAGCCCTGGGCATGTCCCAGTTCCTTACCTGCCTCCTTTCACTGCTTGGTGCTGGTGGAAAATCGTCTGGCATTGCTTCGTATCTACAGCAGCACCATGAAGAACAGAGACAAGGACTAAGGGCATGCACGGGGCATAGGTGACTGTCGGGGGAGTGACTTATAGGTCCTTCTGATAATGAGAAAAAGGCTTCTGGCACAGGTGTTTTCTGCAGGAGTAACCTTTTCCATATACAATGCTGATGGTCTGGGTTAGCCTGAAAACAGCAAAGAAACCATTTCAAACCTAAGAAAAGCTGGCTTAAAGGTAGGTCAGATCTGCCAAAGTTCATTCATCCAGCTTTGTGCTTCGTATGGACAATGCTTCATATGCGCTAATACCTCCCTTTGTCTTGAGTTAGGAAGTGTTTAACAAATCTAAGATGAAAAATTGTGTAGAAAAATGTACTGAAAAAGAGTCAAATGAAAAATATACACTTGACAAAGAATTCCAATGCAAGCATCTGGGGGTTTTCTGGTTGTGGTTTTTTTTTTTTTTTTTAAATGGGAAAAAACGCTACTAAAACTCATCCTGTTCTAAATATTATGACAAGTCTGTATTTTCTTGTGAAGACTCTTCCCATTTGATTTACTAAGGGAGTGGCATTGGAAGTCTGTAAAGAAACAGCCAACCTCAGAAATACGTAGTTGATTTTAGAAAACTGCTAGCTTCATTCATGATAATACATATATAATAAAATTGGTAGGAAGTGTCAAAACACTTCGCAAATTCAGAGCATGTTCTTTGCTTCACACATTTGCTGAGCATAGTTGCCAGTGTATATACAAAAACATATTAGTACAAAAACATTTGTACTAATTATATGACAAATTACTTAAGTCAAACCAAACTTTAACCTTACATCAGTAACATTCACTGGTTTATTGATGTTTCAAAGCAATGAAGTGAGGAAGAATTTAACTTTCAGTAATTTAATATAATAGCTTTACTATACAAATTTTTTAAGTATTAGCCTATATAGTGTATTTTTTGAAATTACATTATCATTGCTTCCCTAAGTTGTTTTATTGTACAAAGTAGTGTGCAGATCATTCCTTACAGCAGCATCATTTGAGATGACATACTGAATCAAAGATAAAAAACCCCACTGTGCATGTTTCATAACATAAATTAAGCTAATTACTCAGACCTGTCATTTTCTACAAAGCAAATCACCCACTAGACTGAAGAGTGAATAATTTAACTGGAAATTGATACTGAACATGTGTTACTGGAAGATTAATGTACAAAAATCTCACATACTTATCAGTAGTGAAGAATACTGTTGAGATAACCTTTCTAAGAAGTGGGTTTTTCGATGCACATCTTTCATGAAACATTCAAAAATAAAAATAATTATTCAGTCTTTTTATTCACTAGAATTAAAGATGGCTATATTATCTCTGAAGAAAGTACTAAAGGGTAGGATCATTACAGTGGAGACCAACAAATGCTAAATGAGCATGTAATAAACTCTTGTATTGTGTATATACATCGTTTTGTGCAAACAACTGCTGATGTAGAAATGCCAGCAAATATGGGCTATTGCAAGTACCTCTTCTATACACTGGAAGGTAAAGCTTACAAAGAAAAATAATTTTTGCTGACTGCTGTGCTGAGTGTTACCTACTGGTAAAACCTGGAGTAGAGAGTGATGCATCAGTATAATTCAGAACTTGAAAGAATAATATTTTGTTAAAAAATTACCTAATGCAAAGCAATCAGAAAGCAGAAGTAGCATTTAGAAGCAGTCACCATCTTTCAGTGTGAACACACAGAAAATCTCAACTGAGGAGCTGAAGAGTGTTGTGGTGATACTTGTCAAACTGACTGATTTTGGCTCATGCAAAGGTGCACACTTCAGTTTATTTTTCTTAGAGTTATCCCTAACTATGCAGCAGAAGCCCCAGGATTGCAAAAAGGATCCTATGTAATATGCACAGGACTAGCAATTACATGTACAGGTTCACACTTGATACCACTATTCCATGATTAGTTATTGTCTAAGTGTATTCTGTTATCCTGAATATAAAATGATAACTTCAGAAATGTTGCAGATGTAATTTTCTCAACATGCTATTGTATTCTTGACAGAATAGTTTTGGTTTCATTAATATATAGAAAAACTTATTTAAGCATGGATCCATTAACAGCCTTTTTCTGCGAACCATTTCTCCAAACCAGCTGAAAAAAATGTTGCAATTAACTAAAATTTTCTACCACATTTCAGTATAGATATATGCCAACTACATTTGTAATGGTGTATGATTTTTGGTTTTGTGTTGTCTTTTTTTACAGGATGAGAATATAATGCGATCCATGCAGCTCTTTGAAAATGTGATTTAATGACGACATCAGGTCTACAACTAATGGAAAAATACGAGCTATTCTGCAACATTATCTAAAAAATTGATTTCCCACTTTATCATAAATAAAGTTACTCAGCTTTACACTGAGACATGTATTATGCAAGTAAATTTTTTATTATAAACTTCCCAACAAAAAATCCTTCTAAATTATACAGTTTAGCACTTCAGCAGTGGCTACTTAGTTAACAGGATTGTTCTGAAAAATCAAGTTCTTACCACAAATGCAACAAAATAGAACTGACATTATGCACCCTTATTATCATTCCAACCCCTAGTCAAAATCGAGAAAATCACAAGGAGATTAAATAAATATTCTTAGTTTTGCTACTCGTTTGTACTGGATTAACTCCAGGTGTTGAAGCGTATTTCTTAAATCTCTAGCTTCTGATTTATACAGAGGCATTACAATTTGTTTTCTTCTCATATTTCTAGGGTGTAGTCCTCATTTTTGAATGATCTTTTGAGTTAAAATGCTATAATCAATGTGCAATGCACATCTTGCTACAACTGCCTTCCAACTTTGACTTGATTTTCTCTTCAGAAAAAACCCCAACAAACCCAAACATAACAGATAACTTGAGAGCAAGATGTTACAGAACAACAAAAACAAAAAAATTGCTTATAGGTATTTTTATTCCCTAAAAAATATGAATAAGCTTCTATCAATCTCACCTAATAAATCTGTACTTAATTTATCGTGACATGAATATCAGGAGTCCTACATACTGTATTTTTAATTCTTCTTGGATGTGTCTGCAAAATTCTTTGCCTAAAATTAAGGATCTTCTGACTTCTAATTTTTCATGAAGAAACCTTAACTGGATCCTAACACTTCTTTCCTAAGTACGTGTCCTTCTGCCTCTAATGAAGAAAAAGGCATGAACTTTTGAAACTGCCATCCCCCTTTAGTGCTGAGAATGAACATCACTAAGTAGTAACATCTAAATGACTGCTAGAGAGGCTAACATCCATTTCAGCTTTTTGTAATACCTTTAACTATGAGACAGAACCAAGAAAACAATGAAAACTTTAGCTATATATCATCTATATGTGATAAATGCATTACATTTTTTAAGATAATTTCCTCATTAAGATTGGAGCTACTTAATTCTGAACCTAGAAAGATTCTTCTAAAAAAGTATGCATATAAAATATAACACTGCCCCTCCATCCATGTAATTTTTAAGATATATTGTCCACAGAGTCTATGCCAATACTTCAAAATAGGTGAAATGCTATCAGATAGGCCAACCTTCATTGTGACATTGCTGCAGAAAATGTGAAAGGGGATTAATGAAGTAGAAAGAAGGTTACAAGTATTCTTTTGTAAAAATAAATCAGGTATCTATTCTGGTGTAGAGATGGGATGTTAGAGGCATGCTGAAGGCTGCTCTGCTATCACCAGTGTAGGATAAGAGTAGTACAATACATGTACACCTGAAATCTGCTGTAGCGTGTTTGTGTAAACTAAATGTGCACATTTTGTAAAAAAAAAAAAAATAAAGTAGACATGAAGAAAAAAAGGACCATGATCAATTTTTTGAGCTGTTAAATACCTGCTGGCAAAAATGCTTATTGAAGAAATAAAATTTTTTTAAGGCATAAATACATTTATCTTGACTTAGCACAGGTCTGATCTTGGCAGAGATTCCTGAAGTGAATTTTAGTCAGGCTGTAGTAATTTTAAAAAAACTTCTGAAATTGCTTTCACATGACAGACTTTTATTAATACTCTATGCATCAGCATCTTGTTATGACAAAAGACATCCTTTCCAACAACTTTAAACGCCAGAATTGAATATTCCTCAGGGGAAAACATTCTGTGCAAATTTTGTTCCTTCAGTTAACTCTCCCTCACAGTGTACTCAAATAAAACATGACCCTGAATAGGGTCAAATTCAAATCAAATTCAAATCTAATTTGAATCAAATTCAAATACATTCACAGACAAATGTTGTACCCTACAAAGCTTGACAGGTAAGCTGGCTTGTACACTCTTTTTGTTGTCTTTAACTCATATTTTTTATAGCTTCCACGTTCAGAAGCTTAGTAACTTGTCTGGACCTGAATTCACAAGCAAGTCCCAAACATATCTATGACATTACTGAACTCAGTGCAAAGGGAGCACAGTGTAAGTACTCCAAAGTTACATCCAGCTCCCATTCAGTAGGCCCAAAGTTAACAGGGACTAATGAGCTGAGCAAAACCTCTGCTGTGGCTCTGTGGAGCAACCTGATGCCTCTGCACTGGATTTCCAAGAGCCTCTCCAGGCTCTCAAAACATCATGCTGAGAATGCACTGAACAAATTCAGCTTTGCACCATATGCTGCCTGTTTACTGGGTTCAGCTTCACACCTTTAAAAGCTGACTCTGAAGAAGTCTGTGAGGGCTCACAGTTCTATGTCTGCTCTAGTCCTGATGAATCTAAATGCATCCATCTCTCCTGTGTCAAAAAATAAGTAATATATTTCAAAAGCAACTATACATATACAATTTAGCACCAAGTTAGATTTTATTTAAGTAATTACAACCAATTTATTTTGCATCACACAATTATACAAAACATATTAAGCACAGCAGATATATTAAATGAAATTGTAATTTAAAACAAAATAAGATTCAATATTTACTCTGTCTTTGAAATAACAGCACATTAACCAATGTCATTGTTAAGCACAATGCATATGCAAATATACAAAGAGAAGTCTTCCATAATTACATATTCACAAACTGATAAGACTCCTGCTCTCCATCAGACTGAAGGATTATTATTATTTTAAGAGAATGTATCATACCCCAAATAACAGTGATATTTGCAGACAGTTTCTTTCCTAACTTCACCTTACAGTACAAATCACTACAGTTTTCTTGTTCAAGAGTAGATAGAACTATAGGTTGGAATTTTAGATTTGATGATAGCCACAGTTGCCTGTTGAAGAAAACAAAACAAATTTAAACAAAATAAGGGACACTAGCACTACATATGACTACTCATATAGTCTCTACAAATTGCATAATTCATCTTTGCTATTATCAAACAGTAGAAAACTAAAAAGTTAATCTTGGCTGAGAAATTTACTGTCAAAAGGGCTGAAAAAAATGAACTGAGAAAATGCACCATTGTGATAACTAATGCTGGAGAGTAAACATCCAAAAGAAGGGACATTTAAACTCATACCCAAAACTGGGCATAAATATAGACATGAAATAGTAAGGATTTTTAAGTAGAGCAGTGATGTTCTGGAAGGCACTTCCAACAAAAGTAAGAATCAAATGCCTTATAACTAACTTAGAAAATAAATTTGATAAATTAATTGGTTGGATTATATAATATTGCTTTGTAACCACAATTTAGGAGTCTGTTTCCAGTTTTTTTTGCTTTATCTTATTACTGTATTTTTAAAAGACATACAGGAAGACCTACTCACAAAACAGGTAAGACTACAAGAAATTGGGGGACTGACAGAAGAATTAGAGGTTAGTGACTCACTGGATTAGTTACGTTATTGAGACCTAAATTTTCAGAACATTAAGATGAGACATAATTTTCCTTGTCTCACTTCATATAAATAAAAAACTCTCATCCTCCTTCATTTTTTGTAATGTTTTTCAAATCTGTAAGACAAACACTGCTACTGCTCTTAAATGAATATGAGCACACACACAAAAATGAAGAGGCACCTACTGATTATTTGGGCACCTACTGATTCAGGCACACAAGCTTGGTACTGGTAGGCCTGCACGTATGGTCCCTAATCTTCAGGTTATTGCTATTCTTTGCAAATAACAATTTAATATAACACATACAACTGTTCATAGGGTCAAGAAAGCAAGTATTTTCTCTTCTGGACAAACATCCAAGCCACTACTCCTCACTTTTTCTCCTTTTCTCCTTTGTGCACAATGTACAGCATAACATTTGGCAAAAGAACGTTCAACGGAAGAAACCTCTGCCATCTATTACTTAAAGCATCTTTTTGATTTATAGCCACTGCAGATCCAAACTCTGCATTAACCAGGGTGGGCTGGAATGTGTCAGATTCCCTCAGTAAATGGCATAAACAATAAGCTATTATTGGGAACAGCAGGCATCATCAATAACAGCAAAAAGTAACTTTTTGCAAGAGTAAATCTTGTTGAGAAACATATTTAGTCCCAGAAAATGGAGCACCAAGCATGTATCCCAGCCCTACTGAAGCAAGAACATGGCAACAAAGCCAGAGATGAAAGTTCTTTTGGCAAAATTGTATTCAAAAGTGCAGATTACTGAATAATCATCCGATCAACTCACCTTTCCACCATACTGCTCCAACTTTTGTAAAGCAACAGTAACTTTTTCTCTAAATTTCTTGTCCATTAATCTCTTTAAAAGCTATTGGAAAGGTAAAAATAAAAAAGTTTGTTGCACAATATAGTACAGCATATGCAAAGAGGCAATAATAACCTATTTTGTTACTTTATTCCACTTTAACTTTGCAAGATTAAAGCCACAAAGAAACATTATAACTTGCAACTGATGTCAAAGTATGGAACTAAATAAAAGCAAATGGAATAAAAAGTTAACTGAAGAGAAACTTAAATTCAAAGAAAACTGATCTGTTAGCCAACAAAAATATTTCTTTTTCTTTTAGCGAACAAATTTGAAAGAAATATCAACCTTAAAAAAAGTCATGAAAAGTCATCCACATGAAAAGTTAACTTTTTTTATGTGCATTGAAAGAGATTTGTTGTAGTGGAAATACTTCAAAAAAACATGCTGTAGTTTCTCTCTTTTGTATTGGATGTCAAAAAAGGTCCTTTTATTTTGCTGTAAAAGTGCACTTTACAAGCAGGTTGAAAAAAACCATGAAAAGCCTGTCTGACAGAGGAAGGATGTCCCCAGAATGACTTGGTATAAAAGTACTTCTCATAATCCCACTCAAAGCTTATTTAATGAAAACTTCCTTGTGCAGAATTCCCATCTGAAAGAAGTGGGAATATTTGCTTCTGTTAATGTATTGAAGCGTTCATGGTTTTGTTAAAATACTCAGACTTAAAAACTCATTTTGCATTAAATTTTCCTCCCAAAACAAAAACATCTGGATGTTTTATTAAATAGAGAGAAGACTTCCATTATTCTCCAGTTTACATTAACAACAGTTTTTGGTCCCTGCTAGAACTTTATAAGTCACCATACTATAGGAATGAAGGAGTCACACAGGGGACCATATGAAATAATGTTTTTCATAGAACTGCTGAGTCCTCCACTGTATCTGTGCAGATATTATAGTAAACAAGAGTGCCATTAAAATACAAATGATTTTTTATTACAACATTAAAAACTTACATTTGTGAGTAGAAGCTTAAGATGATCATTAAGAGATGGGCCCACAAGAGCACTCAGTTGCACTAAAGCATCCAATCCTCTTCCAAATACTTCGTCATCTGCATGGGCCTTCAGAAGGGGCAGAAAGAAAGAAAATCCTACGAGTAATATTCAGACTAACACACAAGTTTTTCTAAACTGCAATGTCTGCATTATGATTGTATGGAGTAGTTTTAAACATAAAAACTACTGTGCGTATATACTAATACTGACTGACTATTACTATCTAGAGGCCATGTTTAAAGCCAGAGTGTATTTCTGAAGTGGACAACAAAAGCATCCATGAAATGTCCCCAGAACCCTTGCATTTCTTCTGAGAAAACTAATAATTTACTATTGATGAAATAAAAAAATTGGCATGCAGAATATCTTGCTACACTGGCAATTTCAGTATTTCACTGCACATTAGAAATAACCTTCCAAATGCTGCTGTGTCGAAATTGAGAGACACCATTTTAGTTGCAAATGAAATGAATTCGAGGTAATTTCTATGTAATTCATAATGATAACTTTCTTTGTTGGAGAAACAGAGGAGCCAATGACCTTCTGCCTCAATTTATTTAGTTCCTTGCCAACTACACCTTTGTCACCTGCCAGCAATTATCAGGCTCTTATCTACTTCTACAATTCTTTGTCATCTTTATTGCTCCCATGGAAAGGTTCTTCTATACCCGACTTCTCTAATGGTTTAGTTATTTCGCTTTTCCTTTAGCAGAGAAATAGACTCATAACAATTTATTGTGGTCTCATATTAAATTTTAAGTTTGTTTAAACAACTGTTCTTACTCTCCAGCATCTGGGCCCTGAACGTTTTCTTTTCAACTATAAATCATTGACTGCTTATGCAATAGAAGGTTTAACAAGACTTAATACCAAAACAGTACAACAATAAAAATTATCAGATGAGTAACATTAATTGGAGAACTATAATTCTAATTTTGTCTTCAAGCTAAACCAAAGACAGTGATAACATACAATTCTAAACTTCTGTTGCATCTGATTTGAGATCACAATTAATCTTCAAACTTCAAGCCATCTCTGTTAAATCAGAACTGAAAAACAGCTAGATAAAAAGGACAGATACTTACTGAACCAGAAAACGGCTCTCAAAGACATGAAAAAGATCCAAAAGAGATAACCTTCAAAGTCAATATCTCATTTTATTTTCTGATGGCGTAGAAGAGTTAAAAATATTTTAAAAATTAGGAATATGACCTCAAACACTATAAATGTATTCTTCCCTTTTCCTCACAGACATATTCTGGAGATGGTGCTGTGCAGGGCTGGGAGTTGGACCCAATGATCCTTGTGGGTTCCTTACAACTCAGCTTATTCTGTGATTCTCTTTTACCTTTGTAGCGTGTTTTGAATTGTTACATGTAATAGATGAGTATTTATTCCTGAATATCCATTTTACTTCACCTCATTTTTATTTTTTTAGATGTTATTGTGTGGACATATAAAAAAACCCACCACAAATACATATTTTTATTTCTGCTTATATTAAAACCTTTAATAGAACAGTTTCATAAAATTTTCCCATACCTACTGTTATGTAGTTATACAAGAAGTTGCCCATCTGAATTTATATTTAAAGACATATTTAGCTAATAAACTAAGGTAGGGTTAACAACAGAAAGAGAAACCATTCCTACCCCCCCAAACCAAAAGCCCATGCAATAGATTCATTACATTAATATTATCCATGTATTTCTCACCAGCAGATGAAAAAAAAAAAAATCAAACCCATTAAAATCTCTGCATGAAGAGCAAGACGTACCAATGAAGCCTTTAAGACTGGAACTAGACGAGGCAACAAGGGAATAGCTTTTTCAGCAGCACCTTCAACCAGAAGTAATTCTTTAAAACCCTCCTTGGAAACAAAAGTATAGGGATGTTTTGTTTCTCTTAGTCCCTGTTGCAAATGTAAAACATAATTTTCTTAATAGTGAGCCTTCTTTTACACAAAAACATGTTTTAAAAGTTCCACATAGCAGCAAGATAATGATTGGATTTTGTCAGATCAGTTCAAAACATAAAGTACACTAACTCCACCATGTGGAGCCACTGGGTACAACTCTGCTCACAGAATATTCTAATTAATTTTTCTTTTAGAACATTGAATATTAAAACTCACATTATGAATACTGCCAATTCGATCAATATTTGTACTTCACTACCTTTAATCTAACAACCCAAGGTATTTTTTCAATGAGACCATGAACTAGAACAGGCCATGTTTGTAAAGGGGTTCTGTACCCTGAAGAAAAAAAAGAATAGAAAGTGAACTATGGAAGGAAAGTCACCCCACACCACATACCTCTGTATGCAACACTAAAAACTTGTAGACAGTACAAAGATGCACTTCTGGCAAAGGCCTGACTGGAAAAACTCAAAGATTTAAAGCCCTGTGGCTGAAGCCTTTTTTCTTAACATAATAGAAGCTTTATGTTACTTTAGGAGTTGACAGTTTTGTTTAATCTTAAAAGAAAACAAAGGAAAGAAAGAAAAAACAAAGGAAAAATAGAAACAAAGAAAAAAAACAGAAAAAGAAAGAAATAAAATAAAAATTTAAAAAGCCACCTTAGTGTATGCACTTTATTCTACCTGCAACATTGGATTCAGCCATTGGATCACATTTATTTAGACACCTGAAACATTTTTGGTGATAAATGTCATGGATGGTTCTGAGAAAACAGAAGCTTCAACCTAATGTATAGTATTTCTCTTCCAGTTATTTACACTGTACTATTTCAGTCTATTGAGGAGAGCATTCTTAATTCACAAGGTAGGCTTTTGTACAAAAATAAGCAAAACAATTTAGTTTACAAAAGATCTGCAAAACCACAAATTTCATTCAACAGCAGGGAATTTGAGATACAGTCTTGCATTTGATCAGTATTATGAAGATTAAACAGCTCTACCTGGCTCTCCCAGAATGCTCTAATTAAACTACAAATAGCAATGTTCTTGACCATTTTCATTCATACAAGTGGGGTTTTTTTTTAATATTTCCCTAGTAGCTAAGCCTAAATTAGCTAGATTGTTTAAAAATGACATTTACCATTAGGAAATGGTTGTGTGCTTAATGTTACAAGAAATTGAGTTTACCTCTGCCAATGTTATAAGGAGAGGATCAAAGGGAACAGTTTCGGGAAGGCAGTCCCACTGCAGTTTGTGCTTTACTGATCCATGCACTAACCTATATAAAGAAAAAAGTTTTAACAAATTAACATATAATAACACATAATTTATTGCTAAGACTATTTGCTTTAAATGTATCACCAATTAGTTTGTCGTATTACTACATTGTACACACAATCACAATACATACTGCTCTCCTCAGGGAAATCACAGGATCACAGAATCAACTAAGTTGGCAAAGATCTCTGTGATCATTGAGTCCAACCTGTGTGTATGTATAATGGTTAAGAGTGCAATTATAATAAATTCCCAAAATATGGCAGTTTTCAAAATTCCACTCCTAATCACATAGAAATCAGAAAACAGAAGTTACAAAAATTATAGATGCCTCTCATACCAGCACAGAAGCTATTCCTTTTGCAAAGTTACTTATTTTGGTACGTATATCAAGAAACATTTTCCTCAAATAGCAATTGGTAAGGGAAATCAGTTCAAACTGAAAAAGATCATATTGGAATTTACTATTTACTCCTAAGACACAGATAAATGTATTAATGTATTAATACTATGTATTAATGATTATTTTATACAAGTATATACATGTACATTTTATTAATGATGACTTATATTTTTGTAAAATAATTCTGCATCCATGTGACAAAACACTAGAGTATTTATTGTCTAGGCATATATATAACTAAGTAACTTAAAATACCCTAAACTATTACTTAGAAGTAGTTTTGTTAATATTTGATATTATTGAAAACTACAGAATAGAAATATTCAATAAAATGTTGTCATACTACTAACTTCAGATAAAAAAGGCTGTGAAATGTTTACTTACTAAAATGACACTAGAGAAGTAAACACATTTACCTGAAGAAATTGTTTGTGAAAGAGGTTTAGGAAACCAAGTGTGCACATACTTAACTATTCTTCAAAAATGAGGCTTTGATATTAATACAGCATAAAAAAGAACCAAAATAAGACCATTTCAAAAGCATGGAAAGTTGCTTTCTGCTCTGGAAAGAGCTAAGTATTAGAAATTTTTCCAGAAATTCATGGAATAAAACAACCTAACTAAAAAATGAAACATGAAGAGATGTATTTCATAATATATTTAGTAAAAATAAAAACCAATCCAACACACCTGCACGGAATGCCACCTCTAGCATATGTAGCAGCAAATGCAGTTGACGGTTGAGAATAAGGACCAAACTGTGAGGACAGAAAAAAAGCATTATTTATTCATAACAGTAATGTTTTAAAGCTATTATGAATATGTTAAAACTGAAGTTTACCAAAACCTGAACTTAATCATGTGATTCTAAAACAAATCAAGAAAAGAACTGCAGCTATGGGGTGGAAAACGTAAGTGAGACACTTATGAGAAAACAGCTTCTAAGACTCATCTGGCCGGGGAGTTGTTAAAATATATAAAAATGTAGAATCAGTGGTCTCCTGATGGAATAACTTTATTTTTCTATTTTTTCTTGCAAATGGTAATATTAAAGTTTTACAGGTTCTCTCCTTAGCAGATCAAGGACTCCCACTTACCTGAAGCTCTTGTTGCTATATTGGAAACATACAGAAAGCACGTTTACTCCAATGCCATCTTGATCTGAGTATAGACAAAAGTGTATGGTGGCAAGATGTGGGAGAAACACCAAATATTGGGCAAGATGGTGGGAGGGCACTGGAAATGCACAGGGAGGTTCACACTGGGTGAGAATCTAGGTAGGACACACTGGAGAAGGACACTAGGACCTTCATGCAAGGAAAGGCTGAGAAAAATTGGTTTTTATCATATACATGCTTCTTATGCATATGAACTATTATATTTACTAGCATGATCATTCAATGCTGCTTTCCAGATTATACATATTATCACAAAGCATTCAGAAGGAAATACCACGAAATCTCAATTTTTGTGTTTTGAGTGTTTAAACCTCCATTATGATTAGTAGAATTGTGTTCATGGCTTAATTTCAGTCATTGTGCTACTTGCAAAGAGATTTCAAGTAAAAAAGATTCCCACATTGAAGTATTCAGCCTCTGTTTATCAGTGAAGTACTTCTGCATTTAATTCACTTTCCAGAAAGCCTGTGGCATTACTAATTGTCCAAATTATATGGCCCAGTGGTGAATTATAATTCATGCATTCAATGCTAGTTCTCCAGGCACGTGACTTCCATAAAATAAACAACGCCTTTCATTACCATTCTCCCAAGAGCACAAACTTTTCCTGAAGCATTACATAGTCACAGTAACTGTGAATTTCAAATAATGCTCACCAGCAATTAATTTTCCAGATTTTATGAAGCCTTGAATACCTTCAATATGCCACCTGATTCTTGGTTTCATTGCACAATTGAAATAAGTTTCTCTAAAGGAGCAGGTGCCAAAGTTTAGACGTATAAGGAAAAGAACAACAATCCTTTTTAATGTTTAGCTCTACGTCTCTTTCTAGGGCAATAGTACATAGAGAATAACAGTTACCATCCAAGCCACAATTGTACCAAAATACCTTTTTATAAAAATGTAATATACAATGTTATACTTCAGGTATTTGAGCTTAGAAGATAAGGAATGTATGATTAATAACGGAAGTTTAGTTTCTATGAAAAAAATAGGACCAGAAGAAGCATGTCCTGCATGCCATTTCATAGAGTAAGGAAAATTCTTCAAACCACAGATGGGTTTTGACCAAACAAAACCACCATCACCTATACATACCGGATCAATAGTTTTAGGATTCAGCTTGTCACTAGGCTTTGGCTGTGATTCTGGAAAACATGTCTTGCTTTTCTGTGCTGCAGTCTTTGTTTTTATTTGGATGCCTGATGACATTCTTAGAACATTGCTTCCTACAAAAAAAAATTATTAAAAACATAAAATAATTTTCATTCCTATATAAGAGAATATAAAGGGTTAGAATCCCCAGGCTCAAAGACTGACATGAACAAACAAGTAAGTCTGAGTAAGTGCACTAGGAAACAAATGCTTATTCTAATATATTGGACACAGTGCATGGAATAATTGTAATAGTCTTGTTACTCCATTTTTCAAATGCACACATTTCCCAACCTGCTCCCCTTCACTTGTGTTCTTTGAGACCTGCAGCTAAAGTGAATTAGATACAGTCTGCTTTTCAGGCAGCCTACAGAAATCCAAACAGCAGTACAGGGCTCTGCAGAAGAGCCCAGAGTGAAAGAGGGTTGGGTGCAGTTACTTCAGAAGAAAGCAACAATTTGAGGAATGTCCAGGATGAAGGAATGAAGCTCGTACATTCAGGACACAAACTCCAAACCACAATCAATAAGAGATGAGAATAGAAATGTAAGCCAGCAAAGAAAAAACACAGAAAATGAATTCCAATAATAAGAATGAAAGTACTTTTTTAAAAAGAGTGCAAAAATAACTTTGTCTACATCCTTAAATACTGATTTAAGTACACTTATCTTCTATAAGTCAATGTGCCAGCTACACATATGTATGTAATTGGGTTAAAGTGTCCCTAATAAAAATAATAGTTCTCTGCCTATTTAACATACCAAGTCTGATACTATGCTGAATAATATCAATTATTCCAAGATTTCAAATATTAATGAAATTATAAAGAGTGAAAATGCTAGTTTTGAATAATATTAGTGCTCAGTAGTTTTTGCTGTGGTATATTCTGCATGGGAAAAAAACAATTTAGTAAATAAGGAATTAAATTGCAATAGTGAAAAAGAAATTACACTATATAGAGATGAAAATAACAGGAAGCTAAACATGGAAACAAATATTGCCTCAGGGATGATCAGAGTGCTTGCTATCCAGCCATCACCCTTGATGACACCTGTCTTTCTCAAAAACATGATTAAATGCCAAATACTGAGATCAGGATGAATCAGAGAGCCAGATTTTTTGGCCATGCTACTTTCTCACCCTCAGCTCTACCAGCCACCATGCAGTCCTTGTATAGCTTGGCTATTTTAATTCTTCTCTCCAAACAGGATTTCCAGTCAGGTACCTTCTTCATCATCTACATTATGAAATCTTTAGGATTGCTTCTGTTTCTGGTAAGTGATAAGGTCCCAGCACGTGTGTAAATATGCTGTCTTTATGACTTGTGGAAAGAATTAAATTAAGTGCCTAAGTTTTACTGAATGTTGTGTAACAACACATAATAATGATTAGCAAATTAGCTAAAATACAAAGCAAAACTAAAACTGAAAGTTTAAATTCATACTTCTTGACTGATGATTTAATCAGAACTAGTGATACAAATCAGTTCACCTACTGCACATATTGTTTTCTCTTTCCTACCATTTCCAGAATGTGGCCTGTCTCCACTGAAAGTCTTTTTAAAAGAACTAATAATATACCACAATTAGACAATTAAGCCTCTTCAGAACACACAAAAACTTACATGACACTTATGGGAACTATTCTGTTTGTAAAATGGAATCAAATGAAAAACATTAATATAGAAGGAAATCTACTGATTTTGTATGTCCATTTATTATCACAAAATTCTAATAACATTAGAGTTAGAAGACAGATTTTTAACTGTCAGAAAAGTAAGAATCAAGATCGTTTCATACTATAAAAACAAAAGGTAAGTTCTTGACAGTAGCAGCACATATCACAAAATACTGCTGTCAGTGTCAGCCTTTGAAATGTACAATTGCTCATAATACAGTCAGCCTGCTAATACCTACATAAATATTTTTCTCAGAAAAGTATTTAGAAGTAATTCAGGTGTATTTAATCTTCTCTGTTTTCCAAGTAATCAAGATACATGCTAAGGTACATTAGGTTTTAACTAATGACAAAATCCAGAAAAGTCAGTGGTTGTACCATGAGAGAAAGTAAACAAAAAGAGTGACAATAAGCAGGAACAACGTCAGCCTTTTGGTACAAAGTAAAATAGGAGTAATAAACAGTGATAATGGTTTTGTAAAAATACAACTGGGACAACATGCCAATGTATTGGCAGTGAAGGAGGTAGCACTGAGCAGAAAAAGAACTTTTCATAAGGACGTCCCACTCTCCAGAGATGAAAGCTCTTGTGTAGTGAGGAGCTGGAAGGGTCACACGTATTTGTAGAGCGATCAGACGGCTGAAGCACGGCTGTGAATCAAACAAGCGACATACGAGGTTTGATACAGAAGTGACCCATCTACTGGCAGACGACGGACTTCAAATAAAGGAGCGGCACTTTAAACAGAAATAGGAAAAGCGCTTTTAAGCGACATCTTTCAAAAGACGAAAAGTGCAGCCTGCAGTTCGGGTTCTAGAAGTCACTTAAGGCAGGCAGAATGGAAGTCAGTAGGATTTGAACGGCGAGGTTGCTCCCTTACCCTGCGGAGTGTCAACTCTCCAGGAGTGCAGAAGCAGAAACAGATGAGGAGCTCCGAGCACCGTCACCGCCGAGAGGCTCAGGCAGCGAAGCTCCGGCGAGTTCCCGCAGAGCCACCGGCCCAACCCTCAGGAGCCCCGTGGGACACCCAGGGGCCCCGCGGGACCACGAGAGGCCGTCCCGCTCCCCTCGGCCCCTCTCCCGTCCCCCGACTCCCGCTCCCGCTCCCCGGGCACGCCGGGATCCGGGCAGCGCCGTCCCGCTCCCCTCGGCCCCTCCGCACCGCAGACGCTTCCTGCCGGTTGCCACGGTAACTACGGGCCGCCGGCAGCCCAAACTTCCTCCGTGCTTGCTGCAGACAGAGCGACAAGAAGACTAAAAGATCGAAAGATCGGGGGGGTTTTCTTTTTTTTTTTTTTTTTTTAGCCTAACTTGTATGCTGTGATTAGAATGAGAACGATGAATTTTCAGGTGACATCTCCACTCAGTTCTAGCCACTTTTTAAATACCTTCTCAGCTATACGATACTGAAAGGTCCATTGGAAGTACAGCATCATATCTGAATGTGGTAAACGAGCTTTTGGGTAAAAGGCTACTTTTTAACTTGACCACGAGAGTGCTTTCATGCTTTCTTCAAGAGATCTGTATATTCTTTCACGCACACAAAAATAAATCTTCAAGCAAATTGTTTCCTTGGTTTGCTTAAATTGCGTGGGATACAAGCTCTCCACCATTGCATTCTTTCTCACTTCTGTCATTTCTACTGCAGAACTGGATGTCGATAAGAAAGACTATTTTCCTGATTTTCCACAGGAAAAATTTGCACTGACAGTGGTGAAAAGTAGTTGCAGACTATTTTTAAAATGCCATCGGCGTTTTGGGCAATGCAGGCATTTCATAATTGTTTTTATCCAACATAAATACTTTGTATCTGCCAATAATGGGGAGTCAAAAGTGAGGACTTTTTCAGAGTTTAAATAGGCTGCGTAACTGAGTGCTGTTGAAAGGCATTAGTGCAACATACCATTTGGAAATAAATAAAGAAAAAAACCTATAAATAATATTGGAGAAGGGAAGATTTCTATTTTTTTAAGTGTTGTTAATTAAACTCGAGACATTATAGTACTTTAACAGAATTATTTTACTGTTCCACAATACTGAAGGCAATAGAAAAATGGATGTCTTTTTATCCAAAAATGTTATGGATTGATAAATGATCTCAGAAAAAATCCAATATTTGAAAAGCAGACCATGAAAATCTTTGAAAATCACACTAAAAAATGCAAAGCAGCCTGATCATTTCCAGGATGAGAAAAAAAATCTGCTTTTCTTTTGAGCAAGGTTTATTTTTAGTTCAGTGTTTTAGTATCATTTTATACATGTATGTGCTGTAGCTGTTTTGTGAGTACAGAACAGACCACAGCTGTGGAAGAAAGTAGTAGTACAATTCCTAAGTCAGTAGGAGGTATGAACTGCTGTGTAGCACGAAGCAAAACCCCACTGATCAGCTCCGTGGAGTCAGCAGCTCCCACTGAGTTCATGGAGGCACAGAAACGACTGGGTTGTAAAAGGACAAGTAAGTCTCCAGTCTCTGTGAAAGAGCAGGGCTTAGTACAGAGTCCAACCATTTTCCTGAGAAATGCAAAATAAGAGTGTCACGATCCTGCAGTGAGTATGTACCATGGGGAATCCTGCTGTTCTTGGGGTGTTGAATGTATGGCAAGGCTCAGCCACCTGAGTGAGTGCAGGCAACCCGGTATTTTGGGTGGGCTTGGTCCTCTTGTGTGGGAGCCTAACTATCCCACGTGGGAGAAATACAGACTAAAATGATCCTAAATTCCTGGAGTAGGGTAGGATGAAACTGTATCCTTATCTATATTTTTCTAACTTGCATGAAATTTTAAGAGTTAGGAAAAGAGAAGTCCTAAGGTTAAACACAAATTCAGTCCCTTCTGATTCCTACAGTATGATCTTAAAATGGTTTTTATTACACTTGTCCTAAGCATTTGCAGATCCCCTGCTCCCTGAGTAACTTCTTCATTGTTATAACTGCCCTTGGATTTTCTCAATATAGACATTGGGAATATGGGTCAAAATGCTTGTAATAAAATATATTTATTTAAAATAAAATGCTTTTCATTCTGTGTCTTACTGGTTTTGGTAGTTTTAATAGGAACTAGTCTGTGACATTTTAAACATATTTGGTGGATGGACAATTTAGAAGGGAAAATACTGTATGATCACAGTATGGATCAACAAAACATGACGAATTTTAGCATTTTTGTTCATTGTGATGATACCAGTTCGTAATGTTAAATATGGTAGCATGAGCCACTATTACTGTATGCTTGTGTAGCATTAGCTCCAGTTATGAGTTTCTTCATTATGCATTTTTAGTTTGTTTAATTTAACTGCCATAAACTCTCCTAAAGGTTTGAAAATAAATAAAGACAAAAATATGAATAATTTCCAATGAGTATTTATAATGAAAAGAAACTTATGTGTTTGTGTGTTCAGCTGAGCATACGGAATACAAAAATGAAAGTTAACTCAGCACTGATTACTTACTTTTCCATAATAATACTCAACCAATTTAAATAGAACCAATGATTAATTAATTATCTATAACTGCTGATAAAACCAATGTGCAATTTGACTTCTTTTTTTTAATTAGTCACAATTAAATAGTTAAGTACTGAGGGGGAGGAGAATTCACCAATGCCAAATGAATTCTGAGGCTTATGAAATAAAAACTAAGGCTTATTGGAATATGGCTAATTGAAAGAACATAAACCAGTCACATGTTAGATCTTTTTGTCTGAGCATATTTATACCTTTGTTAAGCTAATTCATTTGGCATGGTTTAGACTTGGCATGTTGCCAGAGCCAGTTGTGAAATTGTGGGGAGAATATTTCTTGACAAGTGCAGGCTTTTGAATGTGAAAGGAAGAGAGTAGATACTTTAATTTTTGTCATAATTTAATTAATTTGAATTGTCAACATTTTCCTCTCTGTTTTAGCAGTTTTTCTGTTAGACAATAAGTGGTTTATGCTGATTTGTTCGCTATTTTTTTACTAAATACAAGAAGGAGATTAACAACGGATTTAAAAATTGACTAATTTTACATCTTACTAGAGTCTTAAATGTTCATCTAATAATACACAAACATATATTTTCATTTGAGATTATTTTAGAAGCTTATAAACCAAGTGCAATGTTAACCACAGTTGGGGGCTGACAACTTGCAACCTAGTAAGAACAGTAAAAGAACAAAACATATTTCCTCTATGTATATGGTAATTCCTTTCATTTCTCCAGAAACTCTGAAAAGTTAAAAATTCTCACTGGTCTTTCAAAAAGTTTAAAACTGAATTCTAGGAGTGTGTTACTTAGATAGTCTTCAAATACCATTCCACAAAGCTTTTATCCTGACTTGACCACTTGGCATGCTTTATAAATAGTGCTCTCTAAAAGAGGAGTTACAGTGTTTGGCAGTAAATGTGAGCTACGGAACAGATTGTTGACACCTAATTGTAGTTTTCAGGTTTGTCTGCAAAGATTAAATGCTCCAGGCACTTGCATTGACAAGTTGCATCAGATGATTAGTTCAGTGCCTGTCGCCTCGATGGACCTGTGAATATACCCTTTTATCTTCAGTGAAAATTGGTGTGAAACAGCATCCCTTCAGTTGAACAATTCTGGACAACAGCCCATAGACTCTATTGGATTGCTTGCTCTTTTTCTGTAATACACCAGAAATTATTTGATTGCCTATTATTAAGTGCTAACTTGCTATAGGGACTTTGGATTAGCAGATCAAAGTCCTGTATAAAACTCAGAGGCAAGGTCCCAAGAAACAGACTGACCCACAGGAACCTTCAGGGTCTGATGTTTCAGAGTAACAAAAATTCATACAGGTATGACCCCCAAATTGACAAACTTAATGAGATTCCTAATGAGTATCATGGAGTAGATGGTACACAGAGTACTGTTAGTGTGCAGGCATGCTGCTTTGGGTATGATTCGTGAATGAAGATGCAAGGCTGAGCACAATCAAGTAGTTGCATGGACAGTTGCATGGACAACTGCAGTTAAATTCCACACTAGGCTTTTTGATTGCTCTCAAGGATATTTTGCTGATCTGAAATTATTGGGAAATTCAGGTTTTTCCATGAACATGAGTGCCTGAGTGAGTTGGAGAAATTAATGTCCATATAGATAGAAAGATGCTAACTCATCATTGCTCCACTTAATTAAGTGTTTAGAGCAGCTCTGCAATGACTCAGTTATACTTGTATTCATCTTTTACCCATGGCCATACAGAACCAATGTTCCTGTCTCCTGTATATAGCTAGTACTACCAGGAGCCAAAGTAGACCAATTATACCCATCCTTCAGTGAACTGTACTACTTTAAAAAATGAAATTAGGATTAAAATGAGACATGTCAGGATTTGGTTTTTCTTCTGATTTGTCTAACTTTTCATATCTCCATCAATAATGGCAGTTTGAATTTGCTCTTTCTGGTGATGCCATTTCTGGTGATGCCAATTGCTCAGGTAGGACAATTAATTCCATTCCATCACTCAGATGCTGGCAAAATCACAGCTACTTCTGTAAAAGTACTGTGCTTGTTTATGGAGAAATCCATTCCCACAAATTTAGTTAAAAAAGAAAGAGTTAGGAATCTCCATTTCTTTGAATCACTAAATCTGAGTTTTAAGATACTTGATTTCCTGCCTCCCTGCTGTTCACTGGAATCTTAGTTCCTAATTAGTCTCAGGAGTCAGAGCATTTCCATAGTTAAACACCTAAGAAGAAGATTCATAGAAAGTACCAAAGATGACCTGGTGATGACCACCACTGAGTCATGGAAAAAGTAAAGGAAAAAGCTATGGTTTCAGAGAAAAGTAGTTGACAAACAGTTGGGGAAAGAAAAGGGGGGGTTGGATATACATTTGTGATTTCTTTTCTGAAATTCACAATTGTCAAAGTTTTCAAAGGTAACAAAATGTTTTGAAAGCAGTGCTAGGAGGCTCACTGGATTATGGAAAATCTGGTTTTGCCTGATTTGTACAGACTTGAACCCAGACTCTCCTGCCTCTCAAACCTGACAAACACATGGTGATATCTGAGTATTATTCTCAATTGCTTTAAGGCATAGCAATGGTATTCTAAATTTTCCCAGAGTACACACTTTTATTAACTATTTTTTTCACTAAACAGGTGAAAGTATTTGTAAGTAGAAACAGAATGAAAGAATGCATAGTAATCCTGAAAATGAAGTCATACCCAACATCACAGAAAAAAGTGAAAGAACTAGAAATGATATGTTCTCTTTATAAATCAGAATCTACCTTTAAAAAATGGACAGGATATTAAAAGATTACTTTATCACAACTTTGGGTGCCTTGAGAAATGTTCACCACTATTTTATATTGCAGGTACTTGTATCTAATATGATATATGCCACCCCATGCAAATAAAAAAAAAATTAGTAGTGTGGCCTTTCTCTTTGCCCTGCAGAGAATGCCATTATTCTCCTCCTGCTGATTTTTGTGAACTTGGAATTTGATTTTAAGAAAAATAAAAAAGTTCTCATTGACTAATGTTCTATAAATGCAAGACAGACATGAATGAGCTCTAACTGTACTCACCAGATGATTTTTCTATAATTATTTGAAAAAAACCCCTCCCTACTAAAATTCTAAGGCAGGATAAATATAATTTAAATTCTGCTGAGGGAAATAATTAAGCAAAGTTGAAAACTTGCACCTCATTGTCAGGGTGCTGCTATGAGGGCTGATTGACATGTTTTCCCCATCAGAGTTGAATAGAGAAAAAAAACAAAACCAGTTGAGGCACACACTGCAGTTTTGTGTTTTCCCACTCGGTGGCAATGATTCCCTCTCTTTCCTTCCCACTTCTGTGCTTCCTCCCTGATAGCTGCTGCTCTGCATTCTGCAGCCTCTGCTCAGAGGAAGAAACAAGGGAAAAATCATAGTTTTCTGTTACTTCAAATATCAGAGATGGCAAAATAGAGGAGTTTGTTAAGTGAAAATGTAAGTGTCTTATAGTTCACTTGTCAGAGAAAATGTGTTCTTTGATGGGAATTTTTTTACCAGTTTTATCCCATTCTAGGGCACAGACCAGTAGCGGTGTGTAATGTATTGAATATGAGCAAGTTTACTGGGCTTTATAGCCCTTCACAGAATAATGCAAATAATAATAAATGCAAAAAAGTCTGCCACAAATTCACAAGGCATCACGAGAGTATTTCCACTCTTGTCTTTTCTTTCTTCTTTTCTTTTTTTTTTTGTTTTTTCTTCCCAACAGCAGGAATAAACCCATGTACTTGGTACTACTTGGTCTGCAGAGAACATGTTAGGGAAGAGATCTAATTGCACTGGCTAAACAAATGTATCTCTGCAGAAACTGTAGCTAGGTGCAACATGTTCTTTCATAACGTTTACAAACCTTTCAGCTTTTGCCTGAGTCCATGAGGTTCCCTTTGCTGGATCAGACGTAGCAGAGTGCTGCAGCAAGGGCATCAGCCTGTGCTCTGTGGCACACACAGCTTGGGAGTACTGCATCACAAAAGCATTTAATGTCTCCCACACAACAAGCACAGCTGGCACTTGAGATAATAAGTCCAGGCATGGTAGGAAAAATATCTTTGCTTAAGACATAGAGAAGGTTTGAAAGAAAGGCTTAAGATTTATAAGACTCAATTCAAGATGGTGTCTCAGAACTAGTAACAGCCTAGAAGTACTGGCCATAGTGATGGTGATGAGCTGTGATAACAGTCATGACTAAATAATAGACTCAAAGGTAGTGGTGATGTAGCAATAGTTTTCATATTTTCTCCTTTCAGAAAGTGGTTCAGCAACATCCCCTCTGTCCCTGCCCACCCAGGAGTAGCAAGTGGGGGAGGAAGGCTGCCCTGCTCTCTCTTGCTCTGCTACTGGATTTTGGAGGAGGATGAATTGAAACATCTTTGCAAATCAAATAAACAGAAAAAACCAGAAAACCCCAAGGAAAAAAAGAAAAGGAACGAAAGAAAGAACAAAAATAAGATATTCCAGGAAAGGTGTTGGGAGGTGGGGGGAGGAGAGGGGACAGTGGGGACAGTGCACTGGAGTTGCAGTGAGAAAGAAGGCGGTTAGTGGAGAACGTGGAGGGATTAAAAATGAGGATATTGGAAGTGCAATGTCTTCAAACTCATGTCTTTTAGACTTTGTCCGCTCATGGATTGTAGTTCCTGTAATTCAGACATCATTTTGGTTTTCCACAGTTCTACTTTTTATATGAGAAGACACTGGGTAAGAGAAACTAGAGGATGGAGAAACTACATAATTAACTAGAGGAAAAGGGGGCAAGGAGGAAGGGAGATATGCTTTTGGTATATTCCTCAACATAGTACATTTCTTCAGTCTGTATTTGAAATAGTACGATATGAGCACGTGTATTTTTGAGGAAGGCAAAGGAAAGGATGGGAACGGGAAGTGTGGGGAATGAGGACCTCACTGCACTGTTCAGCTACAGACTGCCCTGCTATTGCTGGATGCCAACATAGGTCATGCTCCCTGTGCGGGTTGACTGGAGAATCTCAAACTGATGTCCCTGTGGATGTGAAACTAATCTCAAGAGTAGGCTGAAAAGAGTAGTGGTGTTGTCAGAAAGGCTAAGAATGCAGGAGTCTGGAAAGTTGGTGGATTCTGTAGGATAAACACTAACACATACACACTATGGGAGGCAAAGAGGAAACTTCCCAAGAGCCTGCCAGGTCATTTATTTGCCATGAGACAAGGTATGGACAAGTACAACATTTACTATCAGCTTCAAGTCTGAAAGGTAATTCAGTTCACAAGAGAACTGTGTGTTTAAGTACTACAAACTTGCCATCTCACAAAAAATGTCACATCAAAACTGTTGCACATTCTGTCTAACTGGAAGACTTTTGTTGAATTGAACATAGGGGAGATCAAAGATTAATGCATCATAGTGTCTGTTCATTGAGTGTCCAATCTGAGAGAGCTGAAGAGGGTGCCCAGGGAAGACTACATGAAGTGAGGCAACTGAACATAGCACTCCCAGCTTTCAGCCTTTTGCCATTCAGTAACATCCTGAGCCAGGGATGGTTGCAGCATATTCAGTAGTTTTCAATGGATTTCTTTCATGGGCAACTCTCCTGTTGAACCACAGGAGACTTAGTATTCACAGTAGCCTCTTGCAACTCACCCTCACCTTTTTATGTTGGTTGAGTATTTTCTATCAATTAATTTTATTTCTTGTCAAATAGTTCTTCTACTTAGGCTTTTTCAAGGTATCAGGATCATGAGCAGCACGAGTTTGTGTCATCCCACATATTTTAGGTTTTTTTGATTGGATACTGAAAAATATGGTATCACTTCTCAGAATCTCAATACTATCTCTTTGTTCCTAAAGTCCCAAACTTCTTTAGGTTTCAACTTTTCTAGACATTCTGTAAAATTAGTTTAAATTGTGGCAATTTTTCTAATCAGTAGTGCAAAGCACGTCAGTCTGCAGTGGGCCAGAGTGTGCTTTATAACTGTCAGCTGGTTCACACTATACGTGGAAATTTTACTGCACATGGAAGACCCCACAATGTTTTCTCCTGTCATCCTCCTTAATTTACTATTTCCTATACTTATTTACTTCTTTTGCTACTCTGAAAATAGATTCAAGTTTTGGCCAGGCCACTTCAGTCTGTGTCCTGTTCTAGGCCAACCTCTCAAATGCTTCCATCAGACGCTGGTTCTGTAGATTTCCATCCACAAAACTGAAATGTCATCATTTTCATTACCAGCCCAATCTAGGAAGTGCAGTGCCCCACTGAATATGTTGGTATAACATATTCTTGAGAGCAATGCAGACTCAGTCCTGCAGTATTATTCCATTCTGTGCATCCATCCATTTTATTTAGCATATATACCATGAATGCAGCTCTAAAATGATTCCATGAGCACTTCTAGCATGGAATTCAATCTTGCAACTTACTACAGTTTTCTAAAGATGACTTCTGCAAACAGTGGTGTTATAATTGTGGAAATCAAAACAATCAGTGAGGGATGAATAGTGGTAAAGACACTGGTGTCCTTGCATGGTCCCAAAAGGACTGTATCTGTTGGGACAAATACTGTGTGCATTCCCCAAGTAGTGGAGAAAAGCAATGAGCTGTGGGAGAAGGTTAGGTCACCAACTGGAGGTTTTTTGTTTGGTTGGTTTTGTTTATTCTAATTAGATACATTCTAGTTTGAATAAATATTTTAATGCTCTGTGATTTTTGCTGAATAGTAATTATCCATCAGCGGCAATAAGTGCTGCATAAGTGGTTATTCAGAACTTACATTATTTCTTTGACTCAAAATAAATAATAATATTTTACACCCTTCTTCTTCACTAAAGTGTGATTTTGCACTCAATTGTTTTAATGTTATAGCTTTAGATAGTGACAGTAGTAGTCAGAAATTGATTTAATAGTTTGTTCTTATATTGAAGAGGCAATGACCATTTAAACCTACTCTTTAGTTTTTGTTCTTTAACTGGTCTTTTACTTACAACAACATGTCGGCCAGTAATATTTCATTTCTTAGTGCTCTGAGACACTGGACTTTGTCACAAGGAAAATGAAAAAAGATTAGTCCACTGTTTTGACAAGCAAGCACCAGATATTTTATTGCTAAGAAAAATCTCTTTAGCTGAATCTGGCAGTTAGACCCAGACATATCTAGGTATTCTAGTATTGATGTATGTGCTTTTAAAAATATGCTTATATTATTATTTCCTTCCATTTTATAGGTGCAAATACAATTTTATGGAGTGCTGCTGTTTAGATCAGATTATTATGATTATTAGAGGTATTCCTCTGCCTGAATTAAGGTGTAAACTACACCATATGCTGAAGTCAATAGTATGGATTTTATTTAACAGTAAATGTGAGATAGAGAGAGATAGAAGGAAATAGAAAAAAGGAGGGGGGGGAAGGTTAGAGTAACAGATTAAGTAGAAAGATATCACCACCCATGGATCCAGACAGTGTCCCATTGGTCCTGTTCTTCTGTTCTTCTTAGTGATGGGGAGGTCACTCAAAACTCACCACTTACACATTTTAGCAAACAAAGGAATCATTTCTCATTGGATAAACAGTTCTCTTATTCTATTGGTTAAATGATTCCCTTGCTTCCAATGCTAATTAGTCCCATGCTTAGTCTTTCTCTTCTTTTGAGTTGGTGGGCCATGGCCTCTGCCTGCTGGACTCAGTCAGAGCTGATTTCAGCACAGTTGCTGAGTTGACTTTCCTTGTAGATTCTTTTTGTTCATTATCAGTGCTCCCCCAGCTTGTTTACCTCTTCCTAGTTTGAGATAATTGGACAATAGTACCACCTTTATTCCATCTCAAGTTCCACTCAGGTGGCTCAACTTATTGCCCAGAAATCCAGGGTTTCACTGAGACATATTCAGAAGGGGGTGTGTTTGGTGGTCACAGATGAGCAGTTACTTCTTTATACAGTTTGCCATAGTGGGTAAAGTCCTTCAGTGATCTTAACAGTGTTGGAGGCAATTACGACCTTTAAGTCTCTTACAGTTGCTTCCTGACCACTAAGTAGAGCAAACCCTGGGAGATGGCTTTTGAGCATCAGCTGTGCTTGGGAGCCTGTGAAACTGGGTATAGAGCAAGTACAAATGTGGCAGTGTTTCTAGAGCCAACATGGGTCAAAAGGCACTCTGTGCCTGCACAGCCCTGAGCAGGAGCTCTGCTATTAATAATAAGGCCTATGGACTCATGCCGGCAATGACCCAACACCGCACCCTTGGACCTGAAATGATGACAAAAAGAATGGCAGGAAAGCTGCATGGTGCCACACAGTCAGCAAGAAGCTGTAGGAATTCATCAGCTCTCATCAAGGTCTGACTGGGCTTATTAACTGCAACTTAGCACCGTATTTCTTCAGTTCCGGGTGTGCAGGCTGTAGGTACAAGAAATTCTCTGTGCAACCTAAAAGTTCAATAGTTATTTTAATAAGAGAAAATCCTTATTTTTGCAAGATCCTGAGATATTTCAGACTTAAAATCACTCTATGTAGCATGACCCTTTCCCAGATGAGTTCCAGCTGAGCTGGTATGTCTTCACAGCATAACCTTTTTGCTAATCCGTACAGCAGTACCTCTGCCCCAGCAATGTTCACCTGGCCTCTCAAGCTGTAGTCTGTAAGACTCTGCATGATGCCCTATTTCCCCAGGTGCTTGGTTGGTGCATAAACAAAAAATGTGAAGATACCATAATCTCTAACAAAATTGTGAGAGGTTCACCATGCTGAAGAGGCCTAAGGTCCAAATGCATGTGTACAAGCATTTTAACCATAGATGTGGTGCCAGGTTCACTGTGAAAAATAGAAGCACCAAAAAGCAGAGGTGACAATCAAATCCTGCGACAATCTGTTGGTAACAAGCCATTGGAAACACAGCAGGTCCACTGAAGATTTAGAAAAATTAAATAGGAAGCACCATTCCCAATGGGTTTCTTTGGAGTACTGTTAATCAGTAAAGCAGAATCATTTGGAGAATGAAATTGAGATTTAGAAAAGAATTGTGAAAAGTGCTTATACTGGAAATATGAGCCACAAAAGTGGCTAGAGCAAAACAAAAAGAGAAGAGTTTTAGATTATAAAAGTAAAAGTTCAAGACAGTATTAAGTACAGATGTTTGGATATACCTCTCAACTACAAAGTAATTTACAATAACAAGACTGAACTTGAGCAGGCTGAAAAATGTCATGTGACAATTATACTGAAGGAATTGTTTCTGCACAGTAGAATATAATAAAACTGATTCTGCCAGGCCCAATTCAATGCTGTTATGTGCCCTCAAGGCACCATTTATACTCCAATAAAGGGAATTTGCGCATTGAAAATTATTATATCCTTAAATCACAACAATTCCCTGCATTTTGTCCTTGCAAAACTACAAAATGACTAATTCAAGACTCCTCCACAGAAAGTTTACCAATTAGTATTTTTCCCCCTCATCCCAAATATGTGTTGCTGGGTTGGGATTGTTTTATTTTTTTAGGATCTTTGTGAAGGAAAGGGCTTTGAGGTAATGAAAGATCTTCTATCAAAACAAAAGAGGAGTCTTTAATGAGTTACTCTTTAGCTCTATTGTAAATGTAGTGGCCCATTCCAGATCAGTCAACTTCTTCATTAGCTTAGAAAGAAATTCCCAATAGGGCAAATCCCAGATTCTGCCAAAACTCCATTTGTTTGTTTATTTTTTCTTATTTTGACTTGCCAAGGGTTTGCGTTTGACTTGTTGCCATGAATAAAACTATTCCTCTTTCAACAATGGGCTCTCTGGGAATGGTGTGGGAAAATTAATCCCATTACACAGCTCAGAAGTTCCCACTCAGTGGTGACCCAGGACAGGCAGCTTATCAGGCACTTAGCAGAGCTGTCAGCTGGTCAGCTCAAGTGGGATATTCTTCTTTGTGAAGTGAAGCAGGCCAGCAGGAGCAGTAGTGGGGTTTGTTTGTTTGTTTTAAGTAAATAGAACAACAGGGAACTTCTACATCCTTGACCTGAAAGTCATGCTCTGTAAATAAAAGGCATTAATGGTAGAACATGTAGGGTGTCATTAAGACACTGGTCAGAATTGTTAATTAATTTATATTCCACAGATGAGAGGGGTCTCCCCAAGATGCTGTGTCTCATGACATTTCCTTTGACTCTTTCTCTTTCCAGTAGTTCAGACTAGCCAAGTCCTTTCCTAGGTGTCTCTTAACAGAATAGTTTTCCTTCAAGGGAAGTTGTTTTCAGATTCAGTGATGCCTTCATATTTTTGCTCTGAGTGATGGGCATCTACTGATACTTCTTGCCACATGGCCAAGCTCTCCTGATGATATTGAAGGGAAGATAAATACCTAGAGAAAGAGTTCTCTTTTTTTTTTTGCTAAGGTGGAAACAGTGGCAACACTGCCTGAGGAAGGGGCCTTGCTTCACAGTAATGAGGTGAGAATTTGCTGGGGAGGGACAAGATTATCCATAGAAACATTAAAAAATGCATGGAAAAACATGTGAGAGTACCTGGGTTTTGGAGAGAGCAAGATTAATACAGAAGAGGAAAATGTGATTTTTTTTTAGTGTAACTGTGCCTTTGACTTATGAAGCCATCTCTGCATGAAAGGGAGGCTGCAGGTGGCTTTTAAGCACTACTGTTCCAGAAGCCCAAGCACTGGAGACTGAAATAGAATAGAGTGCCAAATTGAGCCTGACCCCAGTCTTAGTAGTGTTGATGTCTTAACTCATTGTCCTAATTGTTCAATTAAAGCAAAATATTATCTGATTGTGGCTAGGAAACACCACACTGTATCAGAACTCAGAAAAATTTGGATTCTGGTCATGGTGCAGCTTGTGGAAATCTTTTTGTGTGCAGTCCTTGCCATTATTTCCCTGATATTCTCAGTATTTCTCTTTTACCTCAATGTAAGTGTAGTGCTCGTATTCAGGAGACATAAACCAAACTGTGCTCATGAGAGTTTTGAATAGACTAGTGACAACAGCCTAGCCAGAAAATATAGTGGTTAAAAGTGCCATTTAGAGAATGGCCTTCTCAAATTCTTCTTTAAGAGGAAATGCATTACTTTTTTTTTTTTAATCTCCTTTATTTTAAGCAATTATATTACTTCAGAGCAGCTCCCATTTCCTAATATACTTCTCGAGATGAGCCAATCTTGCAAGCTACGAGGTGTCATCAGTTCCCAGTGCCAGTGAAGACACTGAGGGACCTCAGTGATTCCACAGACCAAGGACTCTACAAGGAATTGTCCTTCAGCCATAGTTTGATATTTGTCTGTTTTTTCATAGATTCTTAACCAATGGCATGGCATTCTGTGATTCTGAGTTTCTGTTTTTGGGGTTTTTTTTCTGTTTTTTGTTTGTTTATTTTGCGGTGGTTTTTGTTGTTGTTGTTGTGTACTCAATATTTAGGCCACATAGCATAAAAGGCTAACAAAATGAAGCTGTGTTAAGAGCACCTGGGTGTGCCACCTAATACTTGCTAAAGGAAATAAGGAGGCTGAACTAGATAAATATGATCTGTGTTTTAGTTTTGCAATTTTTTTTTTAATTGCCTGTTACTTCATTGCCCAAGGTCAGTCTTGTCAGACAAGTGGACCAACAGTTCTCTAGAGTAACATAAAACCATTAAGTTGCTCTTTGATCTTGCACCTTCTTTAGAACCTTTTAATCAATTAACCATGAAGCTACTCAGCTTATTTCCTGCACATAAAACTACTCTGGTCGAGCTGACACATCACTACATTATAGATCAAAGATTGAAGGAAATTTCACATCCAACTAGGATAATTATGTGGAATTTTTCTGAATCCATTATATACATTTTCATGCCTCAAATGGATGAAAAACAACATTTTGATCTAGAATGAATTAAAGGATTCTTGTGTATTTTAAAGTTTGGTTAAATGGGTTTGTGCATGATTGGCCTTACACAAGGTGTGGATAGATTTCATGGCACTGTTGCTGAGCCTCAGCTGTCGGTCTGTCCTTTGAAAGCGACCACTATTGACAATAATAGGAAACATGACCTGTTGTAACATAAGCACTGTTCTCTTGCTTAGGATACCTTTAAATAAAAACGATATTTCAGTTGTTGACTGTATTGTAAAGTGATACATATTGAAGTCCTCTTAGCTCAGGAGTAAAATTTTGATAATGGAAAGAGTTGTGGTTTTAGGCTTGTGTAGGGCCACACTTCTGTGTTCTAATTTGTATGCATAAAATGCTTTTTTATAAAGAATCAGAGATACCTTCAGTATTATGTTTTTAAAGATCTATAACTGTTTATACTTTTATTTTCTAGTTATATGGGAATGAAGGTGTGTCAAAACATATATTCCACTCCTTCTGGACAAATACTGGAATACACAAACAACTTCAATCAGCTCTTTGTTTAAGCTTCTCCCTTAAGAGGGACAGTGTTACCCACGCTGGTCCAAAGGAGCAAAGCATCTGCTCATTCAGATTTTGCTTAAGGCATGTTTTGCACAGCTGTTTCTTGTGGGACTGGTTTGTTCCCCTTCTACTTGCTGATGCCGAAAGCAAAGATGTCCTGACCCAGATAAGAGTGTCACCTGGTGCAGGTGCAGCGGCAACAGGTAGAAATACCAAAAGCCAGCACAATTTCTGAAGAAAAATATGACCCAGTAAAGAAGCATTTTTGAAAGAACCCATGTTATGAAATAAAGGTGTAGGATCTTCTTCACAGATATCACCTTATTCCCTGAAGACATATCTTGAATTTAGACTCACTAGACTTAGAAGGAGAAGGAAATAGGAACCCTTAGAGCTTCTATAACTCACATTCTTTTCACTGCTAAGTTTAAGCCACGCTCTTTGCAAATCTGTATTGATTTTTCTGAATGTCGCACTTCCTTTAGCTAAACAGCTCCCTGCTGATATTTGTCATCTTCCTTTTAAGCTGAATTAAAAGTGAATGAACAAGTTTGTGGATAGCGTGGATAAAATGCTCTTTGATAGATGTACTTCTTGTCTTCTGAACAAAGATGAGTACATTCAGCTCTTGGTACTAAGGAGGAAATATTTTCCTCAATCTCCTTCTATATAAATCCCTCATTTAAGTCTAAATGGAAATTTCCCAGAAAAGGGAAGGATATTTGTGAAGCTTGTTTCTACATTTACCACTGCAGTGTCTTTTTCATGCTGGATTCAGGATTCAGTGCGGTGCTTTCCTTCTGGGATTTGAAAAGACACAAAAATCCAAAAGGAGTCAGTAGGAGGTTACACTTGATTTTGAGCATAAAGCAAGCCAAACTTTAAGTTCTTTACTTGTTTTCTTTCTACCTCCAGCTATAAATCATCCCAGATTCATCAAACTGTTTGCAAAGCTAATCCAAGCTGGACCATGTTACAGACTGGACCAAGATGTAGGTTTATAGTAATGTCTGAAAACAGGAAAGACTTTACATCAGAAAGGAAAAACTATCTGGTTTCATTACATGTGGCTTCAAGTTTCATTACAAAAGGTTTTATATGGCTTTGATGATCTAATTTGGCTAAAAACTGGGGGGAAAAAAAAAAAAAAGAGACGTGATCTCCATGTGCACACAGCTATTTCAGTGCATGTATGTGACTAAATTAGATATGCTGTACCCCAGTGAACTACAGTGTGTTCCACACAGACATGCTGCATTTAAATGCATAGAGTACAAAGTCAAGATAGATTAGGTCAAACCTCCTCGCTGCCAGCTACCTTGAATTCTTAATCATACCTGCTGTTGTTCATAGCTGCTCAGGGGAACCAAAAAGCCTGAATAAGTTCATATCCTGAAAAACAAACAAAAAAAAGTACTCACTTTCTACCCTTGTATATATGTATATATATACACACACACACACTAAAGATTTTACAAGAAGAATCTGTTTTCCATAATGCTCTCTTATGGAGCCACAATTGAGTCTTTAAAAGAGAGTATTAAAGAAATGACTTCAAGAAACGACTTCACTAGAAGCAGTTTTACTGCAGTAGTACTCACTTAATTTTATTTTTTTGGTTAAAGACCTTCTGTCTTTCATTTTTGATTGCTGTTGCTGAAGAGGAATTGCCAATTCCCTTCATTCCCCTGGAGTCTGGAGAGCAGCACTGAAGAGCAACCTCCTTTCCCACAGATCCTCAGCATCCTTTAAATGGGGAAGCAGGGCAGAGCTGAGCAAGAGGGGCACAAAGGTTTTCCCAAAGTAACACAAGTGATGGTTCCTTTAGCCAGTAGGCTGCAGGATGAACCACAGTTCCAAACCCAGGTTTGATGCTCTGAATACTCTTTTTTTCTAACAGATAGAAGTTGTAGTGGCTCCAGGCCAGCTAAGTTGGGTTTACAGCTGCTTTGCATCACTGAAACAGCGTGAAGCAGCTTGAGCCTAGTGAATCTGGCCCTAGATGTCTTCAATCTTTAATATTTTCTTCTGTCTCATCTAATACTGTTGTTTTTCTACATTTTACAAGTCTGTTAATTACCATATGAAATTCAAATGAATTGTGATTAGTTTTGCTAAAAGAACTTATTCCCAAACAGTCCTTTCATGTCAGCATGAAGTAGGATGACTTGTGTAGCTGGTCACTCTTTTCTGGGCTGCAAGTGTCCTTTCTACAAAAGTTTGAAAATACATGTTTGTATTTGTTACCCTCAAGCAATTGCAGCAGTGAATTCCTTTGTGAATTCACTGCCTAGCATTTTGATATATCCAGAGCTGGTTCCTTTTTAGCACTCTTATTTCCCAGGCATGCATGCCTTACCTATTTGATTGCTAATTCTTTGTTCTCTCAGTAAAAAACCCAAACAAAACAGACAAACTGGGACATATTTTCTGTTTGTAGTGTTTATATGTGATTGCTGAGCAGATTTTCAGTTAGTGCTAGGTCTCTTTACCCTTCCTTTCAATTAACCTGGTTACACTTGCTTTTCAGAATGAAAACGAAGAGGTGCCATTCTCCATGTTACACATAGACTGGGAATTTTATTACTTAAATGTTTTGACAGCCACAGTTCCCACTGATTGGTACTAGCACTTTGCTGTAACAGTTTAAAAATTAATAAGTTATTTTTAAATGCTCAAATGTTAATTAGCTGAAGAGTGTTCTTTCCATTGCCAGCATGGTGTTTTGCCCTGACTAGATGCCTCATGTTATCTTAGGGAAGGCACATGCAGGAAGATGATTGCTGTGACTTTCTGTGAATGGGAAGGAAGAAGTGGCATCTGGGAAGGCTGTGGGAATGGCAGGCACAGTCAGGCCTGGAGTCGGGTGGGTAGGAAAGGGGGGAAGCAAGCAGTGTCTGGAATGCCTGGAACAGGAGAGAAGGTGGGGATGCCAACAGCTGGTCCGTGGTTTGCAATAATGGATGATGAGCCCTGTTTTGATCACTTGGGACTGAAACCTTTTGCTTCTTACATTTAAGCTGCTTTTCAAAGTTTCTTGTTACAGTTTTTTTGTTTGCCCTTTTTGTTTGTTTGTTTTGGGTTTTTTTTCTTTTCTTTTTTTAAATTATTTAGAGTAATAGTGAATCTTTTTCTGCAGAGGAGTATGTGGTGTGCCACATGATCTTGCTGTGGATATTCTGCGTAGATCTATGTGTCTTCTGTGGTCAGTTTTATTTACTGTTGACATTGTCTCATGTTCTTACCTTGCCTCTACAAAATAAACATAAAACTACACAAAAATGGGTGAACTGTTAGGGAAGGAGATCCAGTGAAAAATAAAACAAAACAAAAAAAAATAAAAGAAAGGAAAGAGGAGAGAGAACAGGCAAACCTCAGACTCTTTGAATTTGGTATTTCAAAACAGCAAACAACTTCTAAGGCACAGGTCAGAAGGTACTCCTCTTATTGCTGTTACCATAGCAGAAACACATAAATGTGATTAAATAAATAAAGCTAATCAGAAGCAAAAGAAAAAAAAAAAAAACCAGCTCAAGCTAACCTAGTCTCAGAGGACTTTGAAAGAAAACATACTTCTAAAGATGTTCTGTGAGAGATTTTAGGCACAGCTGCAGGAAAAAAAAAAGGTATCATTTTCATTTCTCTGCAAGCATTAAATCTGTTCTGGAAATTAAACAAAGTCGACAAAGTTTCGCAGAAACAACAGATTGACGCCTAGAATGTGAAAAACTATGAGAAAGAAGAAAAATGTCCTGAAGAAAGGCTACTGGATACTTTTAAGGAACTTTAATGTCAGAATAAGCAACCCAGGCACATTAATCCTGTCTTTATTTGTCTCTTGTGATATGGAAAGTATCCTAAAAGGAATTTAAAAAAAAAGTAAAAGTAGTAGCAGACAAAACCAGATAACGATTCCCCGGTCTACGTCTACAAATATACAAAATAGGTAAGTTTATATCACTCTATAGCTGTCAGACTGTTTCACATGAGCTAGTTTAATATTTTCTGAATTATAAAGACTATGAAAACGTTTTATCTCTGTAGCTGGATGTATAACCTTCTTCTTTAAGGCAGGTCTTCTGATCCCTCTACAGATGTTAATAAATACCTAAAACAGGAACAAAAAATCCAAGTCCTAATTTCCTGTATGTAGCATAGAACAATGATTGAGAGTACTGAGGCTTGATGTGTAGAACTAGAGGAGTTTACCTCTTATCTGGAAAGAAATAAAAGGATGGAGTTGTAAAGACCAGAAAACACTACTAAGATCAGCATTCTGAAATAAAGTTGTGGATCTGGGAGGCAGTTTTAAAGCCTGTTCCCATGGCTGAGCAAAATTCCTGCAGTCATGCTGTAGAGCTGGAGCGTATTTACTGGGACTGTGGATAGCCAGAAGTCTTGCTGTTCAGTGAGATGACTGTTTTTTCTCAGCTTGACAAATGACATGCAGCTCTGACAGAGTACTTCTCCTTTGCTGGCCATCACCCCTACGGACACTGGCCAGAACAGCAGCAGCAGGAACATACCCTCCAACTCTGATTTAATCACATGGAGCCCAGGAGACTAGTGAATAGAGCTGTTAACTCTCTGTTTGGTTTGCTTTTCCCATCTGTGTTTTATTAAACTGAGAGCAAGATTTATTCACTTTTTTTAACATCAGGATCTGTTGGTGTCCGAGATGATGGTTGATGTTAGGGTATACAGACACAGCTTAACCTGGCTGAGGGCCAAAGAGGCCTATGATTTCCAGCCTAGACAATTTATTTACAAAAGGACACAAAATCCCTCTATTCTAAAATATTTTAGAAAGGATGAGCATGACTTCCCACTCTCCCAGGAACACAATACGTAAAGAACACAGTGAAAGAGCAGGCTCTCCAGGCATGCAGGCAAACACTTCAGTTTTACTCTACTCCTGACAGCCTCTACATAGTCACAACTACCAATGATTTTCTGATTTCCTCTCCAGGAATCTTAAATAGATTGGAGATACCAGCTCTGTCTATAGATACTTCTAAAAGCCAAGAATCCTGAATGGCTCAGCTGGTGAGCTGCACTTTATGGGAACCGAAATTATGTGCCAGGCTCTCCACTGTAAGGTGGGATAGCTGAAGAACAGACACTTGCATGCCTAATGAGCTACTGCAGGAATAACACTTGCTTCGAAAGGAGAAGAAAGGAACTAAAAGATGAGATTTTGAATTGCTTTGAAAAGATACACTTTTCCTCAAATAATAGGGTTAACTCAAGACAGAAATATCGACTGTGTTTGTCAGAACTGTAAAGGATTTTTTTAAAACATGTAAGTTTCAAGCAGCAGCAGATAAAGCTTCCAAAATAGAGGTTCAATACAAACAGCCCCCAAGACTCTTGACAGTTTTTCAAAATTTCTGGGCATTTTCTTCTTAACAGCAAGCTCCTTTCCATAATGTACCACTCTCTCTCTCTTAGTCATCACCTTAGTGACCATATTTTAGTCATCCTCTCACCAAAACTAACATGGTGCAATCCACTTACTGTAGTGCCTTGCTACTGTCCCTGCAAGTACACTGTGGATTATCAGGTCTGCCAGAATTCTTGTCATTTCCAAAACCTCTGCATGCTCCTCTTTCCAAGCAAATGCCTTCATAACATCATATGAGTGTTATATTGGTTGTGGTGCCTACACAGAGGATCCTCATATTACGATTCTTGTAATACTAAGGCTCGTGGTATCCTCACATGGCAATGAAAAGTATTCTGAAGACAAAATTGTTACTACAATAGATCTTATAAAATGAACTGCATCTCTTAAAGCTTGTTCATAGCCTACCATTGGTTTGCTTAGAAAAAATATCCCTCAAATATCCATCTGTCCCAGAAAGGTTACAACAGACTGCAGAATCTGGTTCCATGTGTGATAGCTGCTGCTCTGAACTGACTTTCAATGTTACCAAAAGAACAATGACTTTTGTTAGCTTTATTCAAGAATGGTCTTTTTTCATGCTCTTTCACAATTTTGTCATCTGTGAGATGACAGTAAGAGCTGTGCATGAGCCAGTACAAATTAAGCAGTATTCATGTGTTTTCTCTTTTTTACAGCTTTTAAGAATACTGGCAGAAAATGATGGAATCTTCAAGTTTTATTTTTCTTAGTTTCTAATGAAAAAAGAATTCAAATTGTATGCAGTGCTGCATTGACATGAGAATTTGGACACTCTACTGAGTCATATCCTTCAGATCCAATGCATTTTATGGATTTTATTCAATACATTAAAAGCAGACTGTACGAGAGTGATTCCTAGAGAAAGTAGCAGATACAAGGAGAAAAACCTAATCCCTAAGCTCTGTGTTAAAAGCTGCATGACTTATGTTTTTGAATGAAAACTTGTGTCTGGAGCATTCTGCAGTGAACTAAATTCTCCACTGTGGTAGTGATACCTGAAGTAGCAGTTCCCCATTTCCTTTTTGTGGAATACAGGGACAAGACAGCCTATTATGGCAGTATTACAAGAACCTTGATTGGAAAGGTGTTAGGGTGACCCAACCCACTGAGGAAGTTCTCTCTTGTCATGCACAGTGGCACTTTGTGATGCTTGAGGATGCTTGAGGTGGTGAGAAAAGGGGTTAAGGAGAGCTGAATCATCACTTGATGTAGGTGCCTTGTCTTTCTTCAGAGGGCAGGGCTTGGTTTTGGGGTGTTGGGTGGGTTTCTTTCTTTTTTTTTTTTTTTTTCCTCTTTTAATTCTAACGGTGTTTTCTGGTTCTGCTTGGGCACCACAGAAAATCCCTCTCTTGATGACCTCAAGATCACCAGTAGCTGCCAGTATTGCTTGAACACCATTGCAAAGTTCCTCTTTCTCTGTCAATATGAGGACAGAAAGCAATCCAGCTCCAGATACTTGGTACAGGGACTTTGAGCTCCAAGCGATGTTTCCATATCCAAGAACACTGTTTAAGGACTGTTAGGCAAAAATGGCTTCTTTCTCCTCAAAGCTACCCCTATTTACAGCACATTTTTAGCAGTCATAGAAGATGCAAAGAAGGCCTTATACCAAAGGCTGTTTCACTGGATATCTAGACAAATTCTAATGTAGACTAAGTAAAATAAACACAGAATTATTTGTAAAAAATATTTTAGAGAAGATAAACTTGGTTAAGTATCATCCCATCCAATTGAATTTAAAATACTCAGTCAAAGATTAGTGAAAATGAATCCCTCTAAAGAATCAAATTACTTGCTAGAACAACTATCAAATTGCCATTTTTATAACCAATAACGTATTAGGATAGACTCAATTTGCCTTTTCCTCCAGTGTACTTTATTTATAAGTATTTTCTTAGTTTTGGTGTAAGTTCATCTGAGTTCATAATGCACAGAGATTTTCAGATGTCACTGCCTCTAGGTGTGGTAATCCCAAGTAAATTCCTTCTTCAGATTTTCAGCAATGAATACACTAGATCTAGAGTTGGGTTTACACTGTTTTTTACCAAATATTCTTTGCAACAGATGTTTAATTAAAGGCTGCTAGACAACTTAAACTTCTCAGAAGAATACAAATAAAAGCTGTTAATGAAGTAAATATCTGTTTAATTTACAAACATCAGTAGCATTACTGATATCAGTCCAAATATGACAAAGCACACTGCATTACACATGTACATCTAACTTTTTTTGTAAAAAAAATAATAAAATAAAATTGAAAAAACATCTGCATTTTTACAGGGTACCCTGGGTTTTACTGAAAGAAGAACACAACCCACTATTGATTACCAATTCTACATTATAATTTAGCAGCAACATGTTAACATGGGGAACATTAGGGCAGTAAAGTAGTTTTATTATTCGGGGAAAATCACAGTTTTTGATAGCACAGCCTTTTTTCTTTTTTATAAAAAAGGTAAAGAGCTCCATGGGAATATTAATTTATAAAGATCTATCTTCTAATATCATTTTCTACACGCCATCTTATTTTCTGTAAGTACTGTATATAGGGAAAATTAACTTCTCTACAATTGCCATCTAGTGTAAAGACATTTTCTGTCATATATTACAGGTTCTTGGAAGGTGTCCTGAATATCTGCTATACGTGAAACTGCAAATTGTCACCACTTTCTATTCAGTGACACCAAGTGGTCAGATTCTAAGGAAAAGTAAAAGGGAACGGAAAGATAAAAACAGACTGAAAACATTTACCCCAAGACGACATGCTACCGTTAGTTCTATTGCAAAAAAATCCTGATTTTTAAGTCCTTTAAAAAAAATTACAAAAATACTGGGACAAATATAAATTAATATATATTAAAGCACTGAAAAACAGTAAAAGGGGTGGCCTAAAAGGGTTAAGTACAATGTACTTTGATACAATAAATATTTCTCAATGAAACCCAATACTGTATAGAGTTGTTTAGAACTCATAGAAACAGAAATCCATATTATTACTAATTTATCCATCAATAATCTATTTTATCATCCCCAGAACATTTATATTACAAAAAATTAATACTGTAAAAGGGAAGATAAACAATTTTTTATGCTTCTTTTGCTAACATGCTGACATAAAAGTACACATCATAAGGAGATTTCAGGATTATAGTATATCCTTGCGTCTCCCATTTCCCATTCATTAAATGAGACCCCATCTTCTCAAGATGCTTAATAATTCCAAAAGACAAAATGTGTTTCAAGCAATTATTATTTCTGTGTAATCTGATTCTTTTTTCTCATAAAACTTCCTCATCCATAGGTAAGTGACTGGTATGGCCTGTCAAGACAATAAAATAGACTGATACGAAAGTGAAAAAACAAGCCTCGTGTTCTGGTCAGTATTTCATCTCTGAGATGTTAAGTTGAAAGTCACATGTGTATAGTGTCAGTGTATCTTCAGCATGTTATAAAGAAGAATCCATGTTAAAAGCAGTTAAAGTTTCCCATCTCTGCTGCAATGTTACCAGGTCTTTTTTTTTTTTTCTTCAAAGCTCCTCTTGGGTATGAGAAGTCTCAGTTCAAGCACTTGAATCTTTTTTTCAATGAAGAAAAAGTCTTTATTCTCATAATAAAAATAAGTCTGTTCTGTATTTTACAATATATTTCAAATATTTCCACTATGAAGCATTAATTAGTCCGACACGGTCAATAAGTATACAACATTTTCAAAAGACAAGTGTGACAGGGACACTTAGGAGGGACAACTTGTACAGCCACACTTCACCACTTTTTCAACCTCGTCCACAAATGACGACCCGTCAGTGCATTCGAAGGAGTATTTCCGTCTCTTGCTCCGTAGTGGCCCACAGCACTGCCCGGCTGAGCACCCGCCTTTACATTCTAGTCTCGATACCTTCTTGGTCGTCTGGCACGCAGCATACCCTTGCTGCTTTTGGTAGTAATCTCGGACTCGTTCCCCTCGACAAGAGATTTCTGCACAAAACAACATTTAAAATAAGAGATACAATTTCGAGACATGGGTCAAAGAATGTGCAACACAGGAAAATGCTGTGTTACTATTTGCAGTTGGGGTTGATATTTTAAAGTTTGACTCAGACTGTATATTGGAAACTAGTGCTTCTACCAAATGTAAGTTGATTAATGCTGGGTTTCATTCCCTATACCTCCTATTTTCGGTAAAGCTTATATTATGTATATGTAAACCATAAATACGAAGCTATTACAATGACAAGAAAATTGGAAGCTTAAATCTTTTCCTCTTTTATAAAAATACACATCTTCTGTTCCTACACTGCTTGCAGCTGGTTCTGTTTACCACAGGGAAATGTTTCAGAGAGCATGCAATTTAATTTATTAGACCTGGAGTTTAATATTATTCAAACTCTTATTTAATATAAGTTACATTCTGCTAACTTCATAAATTACTGAGGTATAAAGCCAGCTAAAAATGAGACATCTGTTAAAAGTTCTACAACCATATTCTTCTATTCACATCTATGTACAATACAAAATAAATGCCATCTGGGGTAAGGGAAAGAGAGGGAGAGGGAGAGCTTTGATAGACAAAGGAAAAAGAAAAAGGTAGGGGGAAAAGTCATCCTGTTTTCATCCATCTCACCTGCATAATTCGCTGTGATAAATCAGTTGAAGCTGAGAGGTCAAAAGTAGAGTTTGTGATAAAACTAGGAGCAGAATCATTGGATTTGGCTTCTCAGTTGCAGAAGGTAGAGGAACAATAAATACAGAAAGATACAGCAGGTAAAAGGTAATAGTTAAATATAGTAAAAATGTGTTTCTGAATAAAGGCAAAAAAAAAAGAAATGTTTTCACGGCAAAACATTTGATGAAAAAATCCTCAAAATGTAAACAAATTCATGGGAAAGGCTTGATTTTTCTCTCATCAAGATAAATTCTTATGGTACAAAAAAAAGCAACAAATGTGTGTGTTGTGGAAAAAAAAAATTGGTCATGTTTTTGGCTGTTCATGTGCTTGGCTGTTCATGTTTTACTAAAAAGGCCTATTTTCTAAGACCACAACAACGTTAATTAATTTTTTTACCTTTATCACAACTGTCCCCCGTGTATCCGCTGCCGCATTCGCAATATGCTTTCCCAAGTCCTGAAAGCCTACATTTGCCATGTTTACACCTGATGGATTGGCAGGGGTTAAACAGCATTTCCTCTTCATCACAGAGGACTCCCCCATGTCCCTGCAGGCATTTACAACTGTATGAAAATGCATTGATCGGCAAGCAGGTACCATGCACACATCTACAGGGGAAACAAGCCCAAGAGAATAAAAATAAATTATTCATCAAAGTTCAGGCCAAGCAACATTAACTACAAATACTTTGGACTGTACTCAGGAGAAATTGCTTTTGTTTCTAATGGACTTTTTCAGTGAGATGCAGTGAAGTGGTTTATAATTGGTATGCAGGTTTACACAAAATAAGCTGCAGTACAGAACTCTCTCTCACCAGAAAATAGCCACTGTAGATGTGTTATGGAAAAATTTTACAAGCCACAGTTACTAAAAACAACATTTCCTGTCTACCTAAATTTTAAGCATGCTTTTGAGAACACAGCAAAATCAAGCCAAAGAAAAAAGAAACTCACCTGAAATTCTGGTTCACGTATCATTTAAAAGGAACTCCATATTGTCACTCATGAAATATGGAGCTCCCAGCACAAAGACAGGTCAGGCCCTTCCTAACAGAAACTATTTTGACTCAAGAAATGGTAGTATCAAGCTGAACATGTGCTTTCCCTTCAAATACATTAGTCTGCATTGCCAACTGCCAGTAGCAGGGTCTTGTATGAGGCAGGTCTGTGCTTCACTGCAAGGCAATAGCACTCACCCAGAATTCACACCAAACCTCACATTAGAGAAGACTGTGCATTATCAAGTCTCACCCAAAGTGATTAAAGTAGCTAATCTCCCAGTTGAGCTTTGATAAACGTTTGTGGCAGGCTCAAACCTTGTTAGACAAAAAAAAAAAGTGAGTTAAGCTGCATCTGCTAAGTTCTGATGTATAGTGGTATGGGAACACACAGCTGGTCTTACTTCTCTTTGAGAGAGAAGTGGTGCTTCCCAAAAGGAGGATGCTTAATTACCTGTTCATAGGTGCAATTCTAGGGGATTTCATCTTCCAAACATCGCCAATGACTCAGAATAAAATTACTTCCCTTTCCTCATTTTTTAGCACAGGGTCGATAACTTCCTTCCAAAAAAAAATGTTATTCTCTTTAAGTGTTGTTTCCATAGAAAAATTTCTATCTACATACAGTTTCCTAGGGAGATCACAGTGAATATTCCTGTGTGTGGAGGAATGCAATCCTGACATACAAGTCACCCTTCCTGATGTTTCTCCTCTCTAATATTTTTCCTCTCTATAGTGTAAGATTCTTGAGCTCGCAACCTCCTTAGTATGCTATGTATGCCACCTAAATAAATGCAAATCTTTAGATATAAAGATCATATAAAAATCCCATTTGATCTAAAATAAAATCATTTGTTTCAATTTGAAGATAGCAAAAATTCATCTAAAATTGTATGATGTTGTAAAAGAAGAATTCTGTTAAGAACAACATCTCATTTTGAAATTTTTAAGATAACATAGCCAGTTTGGGATTAAAACCTGCAAATATAAAACTAATAGGTTAAGCACTTCCAACTTCTCTATTAGTCTGTATATTGAATCAACTATATTCTCTACAAAAATTAAAAATTGTTCCTGTGGTTGAAGTCTGATATTCCAAGACTGTTATTAAGCATTCAAAATTGAAGGCATAGACAGTATCACAGGGCAGATAGCTTTTGTTTAGTTTTCATTATGTTCAGCATTTGATCTTTTCACCATTTATAAAACATCCACTTTTAGGACATCTGATCTACAAAGTTACTCATGTGGCACTGACATCCTGTCATACTCTATACAGGCTTTAGATATCAAAGCAATCTGTGTCAAGATCAAGTCAAAGTTTTGCTTTGACTTAGAAGATGATTAAATTTTAGCTAATGCCAACTCCCATACTTTTGTTTCCACCTGCTCTTTGAAGCTCTAAATTTCATCTTCAGACTGTACTGAAAGGAACATCAAGCTAAGTGCAAACTCTTGGGCACAGTTTCATCTCATCTAATTTTAGGTACCTGTGTCAGGCACTCAAGTTAGATGTATAATTGCCATAAGCTCCAGACACAGTCATGGAGAGAAATGAGCTTACCCAGCGGGTGATTAGTCAACTTGAGGTCTAATTTATTCTTTTGAAATGGGCTTATTCCTTTACTGACTAGAGAACAAACTTTGGTCACTATATTTTGAATTCAAACGCCTAGATGTAGGTAAAATAAATCTATCTCAAGCCTTTTCATGATGTGCAGGGATCTCCAAAAGATCATCTACATTTTTGAAACAGAGATCACAGTGAGAATTCTGTTGCTCAGATAAAGCAGCATGTCAAACTGTATTAGATGGATAAAACACATCTATTCAATAGACAATTTAGAGATGAATCAAGAAATAAAGAATTAAAATCCACAGCAACTAAAGAACAACAAAGCCCTCCTCCACTCAAAATAGTTTTGGTTTGGCTTTCTGTCTTAAAAGCTCACAGCACTGTATACAGCTGAACCAAACCCAATACTTTTCAAGAGCAAACAAAATATTAATGCTGTGCTCCCTTGCTTTTATCTTTGATCCTGCCTACATCTGATACTGAGAACTTGTAATTTGCTGCAAAAACCACTCAGTTTGGGTGCTAATGTGCACAGTTATAAGAACCTTTGAAGAATCTAGTATTTCAAGGACAGTTGAAAGAAATTCTTTGGCTTTTCTTATAGTAGAACTTGTGGTTACAGTTTGATGTTATTTTTTAATCCTAAAGTATGGAAGTATAAAGTCACACTTGTATTTTTTAACCTGCTGTGACTACCTTTCTTTAAAGTTAAAAAGAGAAAGAGGACAGGGTAAGTAAAAGACCAATAAACAATGAAATGGTATAATGACATCCTTCAAATCCTGACTGCTCTAGCTCTAGGAAAAGTTCAAAACTTAATGGCACTGAAGGAGTCTATAACCCATATAAAGAAAACTGCATTATAAAGCATGCTTACTGCTGTATAAAGATTTAAAGTGTCAGACACTCCACACACTATGTGAAAAGATTATTTAAACATCATTTTATATGGGAGTTGAAAATCATCTTATTAGAATCTCTTAGCCAACTGAAGCCACTGGTCCTTAAAAGTCAAAAATTACATAGGTAAATGCTGCACTGAAAAAGCAGCAGCCAAAAGATCCAAGCAGGCTTACTTTACCAAAAAAAAGAGATATTTGCCAAGCTGTAATGAGTACAGTGGTAATGACAAACAGAATGACATCTTGTTGCCTAAGATCAATAAATACAGAAGAATTTTGAACTTCTGAAGTTTCTGATCTTCTTGTGCTGGGAGTCCATGAACCCAAATTGAATCTGTTTCTACAGCAAATTTAAAAGATCAATACTGTCATATACACAATTATGCCCAACTTCTTCTCTCTCCACACATTTATATACATGAATCTCTCTACAGACATATATAAAATGTCTAAACTAAAATTTTCTGCTCAAATCAAGTAAATAGAATTAACACACTCAGACTTAAACAGAAGTTCACCATAAAGATCGAAATCTATTTTCCTGCTAAAACCTGGGGTACTCTGAAAATATAAAATATTAGATATATCCATTCTGTAATTTTTTAAAACACAGTAGAGAATATTAATAATAATAATAATAATAGTATTATCTTCCTCTATACAATTGAAAATAAGCAAATAGGTTTTTTTTTTCCATTTGCAACTTCTTCAAAATTATTTTTGTGCCAAGGATCATATCCACAGTTGCATCAGTGCATCTCATTACAAAAGAAGCCCATTCAGAAGTATGTAAGAGAACCTCCCAGGCTTTAGGCAGAACTTCAGTGAGATGTGTGAATCTGTTCCTCTAAACTGGGGACTTTTCCTCATTAGGTTTATGGAAAGAATATATACTAAACCTGGATGCTGTTTTCACTTTTCCATGCTCAGTTTATGTTGCTTCTTGCAAGTGTGAACTTTTATGAAAAAAATATACATAACAGGAGACTTATATACATATTATACTACTGCTCTTTCTTGAGGAAGGACGTACTTATTTCCAAGACATGGGTCGTTAGTTTGTTGATCACAGAGTAGTCCGGTCCATCCTCCTTCGCACTCACAGGAAAAGCCTGACTGGCTGGTAGCATGGCATGTTCCATGCACACAAACTTTCTTATGACAAGGCTCACAACCTGGCAGAATTCCCACTTGCAGTGGCACATTTCTGAAGTCCTGGAGTTCACTGTTGATATATAGATTACGGATGCAGCCATGGAAGCTAGTGCCATTCTGCCCTGGGGACTGGCGTAAAGCTGCTATGTTATTTTTCACAGGCATGCCTAGGAAATTAATAAAAGCAAATAATCAGCGTAATAATCTCACAATTTTCTATACCCTTTTTTAAAATTTTTAAAACACTTCTAAAGGACTGCTTCTTCTTAATTAATTATTCTTAGCTATTCAGACTAGAACCATGAACAAGAATCTAATTTTTGGAAATTTTCCTGGTTCTCAAGCATGTGTGTAAGCCAGCTCCGAACCTGTAAGTCTCTAAGTCACACTTAAGAGATGTATATAAGACTTCATCATACAGGAAGCTCAGAACTGTGAAAAGGTCAGCTCTGCCTGGTTTTGACCTAGTGCTTTTAAGCCCAGGATAGCACATAGTTTCTGAATCCCAGAAAAACAAAAGTTGTTGAAATTTAGCAGCTGATACGTCATTTTTTGTAAGCTAAGATACTGAAATCCAGAAAAATTTAGTAGGACCAGCTCATCAAAATGGGGCTGGCATACACATTTCAAATGTGAAGTTTTGCTATGGAAAATTTCTTGGAAAGGACAGGTTGAGGTTCCAAAACTAAAAATACTTTTGTTTAGCATGCCTCAAAAACAGATTAATGAAATAAAACTGAAAGCCATCCATAGTTTGATATTACAGTCTAAACCAGTCAATAATAACAATAATTCAATATCAAACTACTTATGTGTATAAACTTTTAGGTAATGCAAATGTCCACAATGTTGACCATTTTCAGAGTAATTCCTCTGTTACAGTCTATAATTGTAACAGGTGAAATTACAGCTGTAGGTGTATGTGATGCACTTATCCTGTTATGATCATTCAAGAATAATTCAGAAGGAACATTACTATTAAACTTTTTCTTGTAAACATGGAAGTTTCTTCTACTCTACCCCCTGCTTTTCTTTTTTCTTTTAACTTATTGCCAACATATTAGCCCATAGTAGGTAGTCCTTAAGATGCTATTTTCTAAAAATGAATACACAAATGCCTAAATGAATCCCAAGACTCACGAGTAAAGGAAATCAAAGGGCACTGAGCACATTAAAAAGGATCTGTTCACCTGAAAATAAATATTCTTATTAGCTGCATAGGTTTATTCCTAGACAAAATCAACAATTTTCATTCTGGTACTTAGATAATGACAAGAAAGCAGCAATGTTCTGCATAGTTGCTCCTTAATCATGTAAACTGATACTTCTAATAATTTTCTGTATTACTCTGAACAGTTAAGAGTCATGCAGAAATGCTTTGCAACCTAATGAAGTAGACATGCCTTTCATTTAGAGGTTATTGTAATTTCATTTGTGCTAGGCTTCAGTGATTATAGAAATGAACAATATTGTATTCATATTGTTGAAGAGCCTAATCTTCTTTGATCTTATCAGTTAAGTAAGTGTATTGGGTTTGTGTGGCCAGGCTTTGGGTAGTGGGGGGGCTACAGGGGTGGCTTCTCTGAGAAGCTGCCAGAAGTGTCTCCCATGTCTGAGAGCGCCAATGCCAGCTGCCTCTAGGATGGACCCATCAAGTCTGCCAAGGCCAAGCCAGTCAGTGATGGTAGCAACAGCTATGTGATAAGATATCTAAAGAGGAAAAAACCCCAAAAGAGTAATTGCGCAGATGTGACCAGAGAGGAGTGAGAACACTGTCAGAGGAACAGCTCTGCAGACACTGAGGTCAGAGAAGCAGGAGGGGGAGGAGGTGCTCCAGGCACTGGAGCTGAGATTCCCTTGCAGCCCGTGGTGCAGCCCATTGTGGAGCAGCTGGGCCCTTGAAGCCCATGGATGTTCACAAGGCAGCAGAGATCCACCTGCAGCACATGGAGGAGCCTCATGCCAGAGCAGGTGGATGGATGCTCGAGAGAAGACTGTGACCCCATCGGAAGCCTGTGCTGGAGCGGGCTCCTGGCAGGACCTGCAGAACTGTGGAGAGAGGAGCCCACACTGGAGCAGGTTTTCTTGGGATTTGTGACCCTGTGCGGGACCCACGCTGGAGCAGTTTGTGGAGAACTGTCTCCCATGGGAGGGACCCCACACTGGGAGAGGTGAAGGACTCCTTTCCCTTAGGAGGAAGCAATGGCAGAAAGAATGTGATGAGCTCACCATAACCCATAATCCTCACCTACCTGCATTGCTTACAGGAAGGAGATAGAGAATCGGGGGAGAAGTTGTTAAGCCTGGGAAGGAGGGAAGGGTGGGGGGAAGGTATCTTTAATAAGTGTTTTACCTGTCCTTATCCTACTGTGATTTGGACTGGAAATACATTAAATTAATTTCTTCAAGTTGAGTGTGTTTTGCCACATCAGTAAACGATAGAGGATCTCTCCCTGTCCACATCTCAACTCATGAGCTTTCATTATATTTTCTCTCCCCTGTCCAGTTGTGGAGGGGGATGGTAGAGTGGTTTTGATGGGCACCTGGCACCCAGCCAGGGTCAAATGTTAAAAAAGGCTTTGAAGTATTATATTAAAGGACTCAGACTGCAAACAATCATGAGTTTCCATTTCCTCACACCTACTCACCCACCATATTCTCAAACCAGGGACAGGGCAGAGTCACCAAGGTCCCTTCACCCTGTTGTCTCCCTTGAAAGCCACACTCAGCTAACGTTCATGGAAAAGGCTTGAAGTATCTCAGCAGAATAGATGCACTGAACTTACTCTTTGTAAAAATAAAAGGTGTATAAAACTCAGCACACCAATGCAATGCTGAACTAGATGTTATACTTGAAAGTGTCAGGAAACTTAGGTGTGATTTCTGGGAAACATATAAGCATGCATGTATGATACCAGATAATAGGCGGTATATCACACATCATTCAAAAACTTTTGTCTACATTCTCTAATAAGGAAGATGTTTGGAAACACAATGCAAACATATGCACAAGCTTTCAGCCTATACACTTTTGCTTCTTCTAGCAAGCTAACAAATGTCAGAAGGCCAAAGTGTGTAAAACCTGCTTATATTCTTTAGCAATATTTCTTAGATAATTTTTATATAAAGATTCTTTGCCAGTTAGGAAAGAACTGTGATAGAAACAATACAGACAAATATCTCAGATCTATTTTTGGCAAGGTAAGAGTGTAGTTCCCACCCCCTTTTAAGCTTTTGGAGACTGAACCAGACTATGGGTAAACTGCTGTTCAAGGAGGCAAATGGGAAGAACCTCTCTTAAATAACAGTCACACAGTAAAACTGTCAAAACAAGTATCTTATTCTAGAAGCTGCCAGAACAGAGCAGGCACAAATGAGAAGCAGCTGATAGTCTACCTGTCTCAGAAATAGGGACATCCATGAAAGAAGGTGCCACTCTCAACTAGTAAAATATGCTCTAATTTCTGAGAGAAGAATGTGAAGTATCGGTGATGTCTGTGACTCCTTTGAAGAATTTTTGAGAAGAAACAGATTGTCCCTTAAGAAATCTTACAAAAGCCATGCACTCTCAATATGTTTTACTGAAATTTGTTACAGAAAGACTGAAAAATATGAAGCACGTGTATTTCTGACCACACAGAAGAGCCATATACTTGGAAAGGTAAAAAAACCCCAAAAGGTATAAATTGATTATCTCACTTTTGGTAAAAATAATGTTAAATTATCCCTTTCAAACCAAGCTAAATATTGTGACCCAAGAGTAACATTAAAAAAAAAAAAAAGAAGTAGGGGGAAGGCAGGAAGAGATGGAACGAGAGGGAATGAGAGCACACACTGTACAAGGGCTTGCTGTCAAGTCTGAATTTCATCCTGCCAACTGAGGTGATGCTTATCAGAAATGCCATTTTAGCAGGAAAGTGGTAAGAGTAAGTGTAAGTTACATGATGATATAGGTGTCAAACTAAGACTTTGGCAAAGATAAAAATACTGCATAAAATCCTAGTGAGAATTTAAGTTCTTAACTGATGGAAATGTGTGATAAATTCTCTAAAAAAATCTAGATATAGTTGGATAAGAAAAAAATTATTGAATCTCAAAAAGATGGGTAGTATAAAGATACAAGAGTGAAAATTACCATCTTGAGAATTTTAAAAAAATCATAAATACATAAATTAGATAAAGAAGAGGAAAGCTTGAGAGCTGAACATCAACCTATTTGGTTCTTTTATTTTATTATCATGTTCCTCTATGACTGGTTTTCATGTTTTTTTGAATCAACATTTTCTATGCAGCAGAAAATTGTCTGTTTGGAGCCCAAATGTGAAGAATTATAATAGAATAAATGCGGGACCTCCCTAAAGAGCATGCACTAGAATGCAAATGACTGCTGCTCTTAGATATCAAACCACTCAAGGAAAAGATTATTTCCAAAAGTTATTCTTCCGATACTTGAAGATGACGATGCAGATTGGTATGGTTCTCCCAGTGGAGGCACAGATCTGCAGGGTGAAGAAGCAAGGAAGAGAACCATATGTCACAAATCAACATCGCCGTGTTAAGAATGTGCCCAGAATAAATGTTTACAAGTTGGCAGGCTGGCCTCATTTCATCAAAAGGTGCTTAGAACAGACAGGAGGATTATTGTTCTGCACTAAGCTCAGATTTCAAGTAGCACAACTGGCCTCAGCAGTCATTAGACAAACTAATGTTGACAATACATATAAGCAAGCACACAGTGTCTTATCAGAGTCTAGGACCCCTTCTTGCAAATGTGGCATAGGACACTGTGAACAACAGAAGTGATACACAGGAAAAAATGCAATGTGCTTCTACAGGGCAATCCTCATTTGAAGGCATCAGTACCTCACACAAATGTACTACTGATAGCATAATTTTTTGCAAGGAGGCAAGATGCTTAAGTCTAAAAAGTTATTCTCAGGCATAAAAGAATTATGAATTGCCTTAATTCATAAAAGAATTAAGGCAAAATGAAAAAGAAAGTAAGTATTCTTTTTATAGAAAGATCAGAAGGAGACTCCTTACATGCCTCTTGTAGGAGTATAAGGTTAAACTCAGAACACGAAAATTTGTAGAATTTAAGCAGTATTTAAAAACCATGCTGAATCTCTGATCACAAAGAACTTTGACTTGCTACCATGTGAGGAGGCACAAAGTGTGGGCTGAATTTTCTTTTACCTAGATTGCACAGGCCATCAGAAATCCAACAGGAACTGCTAGTTAAAACAATGTGTTTGAACTCAGAGTTCTACAGAGTAAATTGCATCAAATGATCAGAATTTTTCAAATACTTTAGCTGCACAATTTAAATGAACAATTAAAAAAAAATTTATTTTTTCTCAAAAGAAACAAAAACCAGGCCCTGACAAATACAGTGAGGCAACTGTCCAGTTGGTTCCCTTACCTAGTGTCCTAACTCCTATCAGCCCTAAGCAATAAGATCTCCGGACATAAATTATACTTCGTGACATTATACACTGCTTTCATTTCCTGCAGATACCAGTACAGGGAAATAGAAATGTAAACCGAGCAAAACAGAATGCTACCATTCTACACTTTCTAAATATGCATTACTAAATCTTCATGCAGTTAAACAATGTTAAGCACACTTCTTCAGTATAATAAAAGATTAAATAACAGTAGAAAATGACAAGATTTTATAGTCATAAAAAATAAACACAATTATAAAAAAGCAACAGGTTCAGTTTGAGGACAATATTTCTTAAAATTGAAACTATTGACATTAACTGATGAAGTTTCATTGTAAGGTGTTATGTCAATGAATGAGTCTCTTACCATGTGTTTCTTAAAGCATGCTACCAGAGTAAATTGTCCATAATATCTCTAGTAAGAAGCAGTAAGATCCTCTTACCTCCCACATACAGCGGAGAATCAAAATTCAGAGTGGATTGCTTGGACAAATTGGTAATTATCTTGGGACTTCCTCCATCAATAGATAAAGATAGAATCTGATCCATAGCTAGTAGCTCCACAATGTGGAAATTGCCATCATTAATTGTTTCCACACTGCAAAATAAACATTAATATTAAACAGGTTGATGGTCTGGTTAGAACAGTTTTTTATCTTCTTCCCCTTTAAGAGTCAATACAGTTTCAGAACAGAACTTCTCTAGGAGTGCATTCTCCTGAACATTACATTTGAGGCAAAGACACGCATGTATGCTTAAAAGCTAACACAATGTAACATCCCTTCTTCTGCACTAATGATGACAGGGCTGGAATGCTTTTTCTATGAAGACAGGCTGAGGGAGCTGCGGTTGTTTGTTCAGCCTGAGAAGAGAAGGCTCCGGGGAGACCTTAACAGCAGCTTTTCAATATTGAAAGGGGGCTTATAAGAAAGATGGGGAGAGATTTTTTACCAGGGCCTATGGTAACAGGACACAGGCTGTTTTAAACCGAGAGAGGGTAGATATAGATCAGATAGACTCTACTAAGTAAAAGAAGTGACATAAAGAAAAATTTCTTTAATATGAGGGTGGGTTAACATGAAACAGAGAATTTGTGGACCTGTTATTGGAAATGCTCAGGATCAGGTTGGATGGGGCTTTGTACAACTTAATCTAGTGGAAGTTGTCCCTGCCCATAACAAAGAAAGTGGAACTAGGTGATTGTTAAAGGTCCCTTCAACCTTAACCATTATGTGATTCTAATGTTACTTCAAGATCATATGTGCATGCAAGTCTGCGTGTATCCTACATTTTGCAGAGTATTGGGTTTACATATCTTGCTTGCAAGTATGAAGGCCTGAGTCAACTCCAGTGATACATAAATCTACTATTTCATGGAATATGGAACTGCATCTAACTTTAGTCCTGCCAGACAAAATCACATCATTGGTGCAGACAGATCCACTGACACTTGCAATAAAGTTGTTATCTTTACTGGGCATGGTTATTTGTGTTCAGCTTCTGGCTAGTACAGTGAGTATGAATATTGTATTCTTTTTCTTTTTCTCGTCTACATACACCCTTTCCTTCTGCTTACTAACAAGATATGAACTCACTAGCAGGAAAATGCCTGAAGGTTGTCAAGGTGAAAACGCTTGTTTCAAGCACGGGTGCTTACCCTGCATAAGGACAAGCCTACTCACGTTACTAGGCACAAGAAATGGCTGCGGGCGCTTATCAGCCTCAATATCTATGTAGCAAGTGCTTAAGTGCAGGAACTACTCTGCACTTGAACACAGTTTAAGTACATCAGAGAAAGAAGAATATCATTACTCAATTCTGGGACTGAATATATCATTGTACTTGCATAATTTGTAGTCCATTTTCCACTGGAGAAATAGAGCTGAATATATGCATGGAAGGTGTGAGCTGTAGTCCAGAGACCAGACATTAAAAGCATTCCCATGAAAGCCTTTATTTGTTTCAGGGCACCACCAAATAAGTGAACTTAAGCCATTGAAAAAAGTTATTTAAATGAACCAATTGCATGATAGCCTGAAATGGACTGAACAGTCACACAGTCAATCAGCTCCTCTCATTGAGAAAGCAGGATATCTGAAAGGGATTAGGTTCCTAAATCTCAAGGCAAAAATCAAGCAAATTACCTTAAAACATCCTTTGTGATGTTTTAATTAACCTAACTGCTTTTGTCCTGGAACAGATCAGCAGCACACATGGTCATTCACAGCTGTGACACATTAAATACCTTCTTAGCCATTTATTACCAACTCTGTGAACAGCCTCTGCTCACTGTGGATCAAAGATCTGTATGGTAGCATGCATGCTTTACATAAACCCAGCTCTATGTGAGAGTGCAAACACATGACAGAGCAAACACTAGCACAATAAACACTTTGTGGGAGCTGGCAGGAGGGGGACTACCAGTTTCCATGAGTGGAAAGGAAATGGTCAGGGCTCATCATTGCTAAAGAGCAAGATTTTTTCAAGGTACCAAGAGGTTTGTTTGCTCTGATCAGCAATATAAAAGATGCCATGATTAAGTTACTTAACACATTTCAATGAATCCAGGCAAAAAAAAAAGTGCTAAAAAATCAAAGTGCATATAACTTCTTGACTTCAGGAAGCAGGAAACCCTAATATAATGTTCTTGTTTCAAGGAAACTTATTTTACAACTTCTCAACCTTTCACCCAACAGTATTTAAAAGAATAAGAGCAACACAGAAAATACATTTTTAGAGCAAGAGGTCATACCAGGGATATACAAACCATAATGTGTAAGGGGAATGTGTCTCTGATAAGATTATTAAAAGCCTCTGTTTTAAACTGTTTTACATGGTAAAAATTTACTGCACAAAGAGGAGCCCTCCTAGGTAAGGGTGATTTAAATTGAAGGGGAAATAAACTCAAGGCATATCTGCGATATTTCCTGCCAATGCACTGACATTACTTCTAGCCCATTTCCCATTGGAGATATAAGAGTTGAATGCATAGATCGTAATGAAAAGCTGTAAGAGGAACTGATTTAAGGCTTCTGATACTCCATAGAAGAATAACAATCTGGGAAGAAATACTCCCATATTTCCAATAAATATATGATGAAAACTAGTTGACAAAATGAAAAGGGGTTTTTTGTTTGTGTAAAAAACAGTTAACATTAAAAATGGATACCTAGACAGAATAAAACACAAGTGAATCAAATTTTTCCAAATAACCATCTCCAATGAATGAATATTAATTATTGGTCTTGGCATCATCTCATCTTGTTTTACAGATTGACTGATGAATGCTTTTGGGATGATGGCTCTTTCAGCAGTCAGTTCCCATGAACTGGGAGGGAGGAAGGAAACAAAAGGGAGGGACTGAAGGAAGGACTGGAAACATTCCAGGAGACAGCTTTAATAGGCAACAAAGGTACAGAAAGACAATGAATGGATAAAAAGAAGGTAAAGACCTTAAAAAGGGCAGAAAATACCACAAAGATCCTAGGAGGGTAAAACCGTAAGAACTGGAAATGATGACGAGATTAGAGTAAAAGATCCTGTGCTACAACATACTGCTTTCTAGAACCTGAAATAGAGATTGAACAGTATGCCATTTGTAGAGCTATCACTAGATGCACATATATACCTATATACAAATGTGGAGATGTATATATGGCTTCCAAAATGGAATCATGAAATCACAGAATCTTTTAGGCTGGAAAAGACCTCTAAGATCATCAAGTCCAACAACAAAACCAGCACTGCTAACTCCACCAAACAGTGTCCCTAAGCACCACATCTACACTTTTAAATACCTGCATGAATGGTGAGTACACCACTTCCCTGGGCAGCCTGTTCCAATGCTCGACAACCCTTTACATGATGAAATTTTTCTTAATATCCAATCTAAGTCTCTCCTGGTCCAACTTGAGGCCTTTTCCTCTTGTCCTATTGCTTGTTACTTGTGAGAAGAGTCTCACCTGGCTAAAATCCTCTTTCAGACAGTTGTAGAAAGAGATGAGGTATGCCATCAGCTTTTCCTCAACAGCAGGAGACTTCACTACAGTTGGACTATTACATGAAAGTTTTCAAATATCTCAGTAACTCACCATCACACTTATTTGAAATTAAATGGAGGTTAATAACAGTAACAACAGTAATAGAAACAAAAATAATAACACTAAAAGTGTGTCTCTGCTTCACTAAACAGTGTCGCTCTGTAACACGTCACTACATTTTCCATCCCTTTCTTCACTACACTTGCATTCTTCATATGCCACATAATTCAAAAGAGACAATCAACTATGTAGGTGAGATGCTTTTTATTATTTTGTAACAGTAACCTAAATGGGACTTTGTTAATTGGTCACTTTGTTGTTAAGTCCTTACATGTTTATGTTTTTTTTTTTCCTGTGTGAGTACTGTTTTTCAATCCTTCTCTAGAAAACTATAATGGACAAGTGTGAATTACCAGTATTTATTATATTTCAATAATGCCAGAGAAAGCATTAAATTTATGAGAAGGAAATATATGTTTTGAATGGGAAGAAGTATTCTGGATAGATTAAACAAATGGGAGCCAAAATAACTTGGAACTACATATGACCCTCATTCGTATTGCTTCTTATTCTCAGACAGATGTACCTATTGAAATAAAAATCAACAAAAATAATTAAACTCCTGAAAAAACAATCTAAACTTTTTGTTTAGCCCTAACCAAGATAGAAAATAAAAATAATACTATTTTCAATTGTAGAAACTTGGAAAAGTGAAAATCTATACAATTGAAATACATACACTATTTCTACATGTTAAACCATTTCATGAAGTCGTAAGGAAACCTTATGAAATACAAATCACATAAAAAAAAAGGACTCTTAAAGACGCTTATTGGGTATGTTTTTTCTAAACAGCTTTATATTGTGTTTTATAGACTTTTTTCCCCCCTGTGGAATGCTTTTAGTAATCTACTAAAATGATAGTTCCCTAGGTGCTACTACCTAACAGAGTTTAACACTGTTTCACTGCTATATATATTTAAGCTTTTGATTTTGTACTGCCATAGGAGTACAGTCATTTATAAAAATCATTTGTTTTCAGTGAGATGTCCCTAATAGAATGCAGAACAGTGTCACTGCTACAAACTCTATAAAGCAAATATACACTATATATAATTTTATAACACAAAATAGAACAAAAAGAAGATTCAAAGAAAACTGATTTAATACTTCCCCTTTACTTCTGAAAGTAGTTTTAGCACCAACAGGGCAGTCAAGGCCAGGAAGTGATGCCTGTTGTCTTTCTGCTCACTCTTGCAATGACTGTCTGCAAATTTTTGTGAAGTTATATAATACCTCCCAAAAAATTCAGGTTGTAATTTTTCAGAGAACCAGAGAAATTTGATTTTAAAAAACCCTCAAAAATTATTCTCCAGAAGCAGCTGTGGATTCTCTCTCTTAAATACTTAGGAAGCAAAAGCCATTTCTTTTTCAAAGGTAGTGCCTTTTTTCAGAATCAAGTTTTTAGCTTTCTCTTCACTTGCCAGAGGAAAATCCCACATTATATGACTGTCTAACAGAGAAGAGAAGCTTCTATTTAATTTCTGCTTATACAGTACAGTTTTACATTTTATTCAGCACACTAGGAAATTATTTGGCAGTTACAACAAAGAAAAAACTCCAATGCCACTTGTGAGCTTTACACGAATGTATAAATATTCTGCTGAAAGCTAACTCTTATTCTGTTTTATTGCATCAAATAATATATTTATCTGACATATCTGCATTAGAGTTATTTACCAAGCCAAATCACATCTTTTGGCAAGAGGTTTTAAGTGTCTGACAATACATTCATTTGCATATATTTCTTTTAACCATCTATTAAAAAATGTGACACTGATATAAGGAATGAATATAGGTTTTGTTTCAGTCACAAATGTGTTTCATCCAGGTTCACCTGTAAATAGCAGAGGCTGGATATGATCCTGTGTCATAGCTGACCCTCACTCTACCCCGGTACAGTTCCACTGCTATATGATCTTTATCACCTTTGTACAGCAGGATCCCACTGTCTTCATCTGTGGCAATCTAGTTAAAAGATAGAAATATTTAGAAACAACTAAAATTAAGTATTTAATAAAAATGAAGTATTAAGTGAATCTCTGAATTTACTGCCATAGTCTGTTACTTCATAATAAAATTCTGTTTTGAAGGGCAACCTGACAAAACTCTTTCTATTCCTATCAATAAGCCCACCTTCTCCCATATGAATATAGTTATTGCATTAACTCTTCTAGAGTTTTTAGCTCAAACTGTGAAAAGCTCTTTAAGTGACCCAATGACCACTTTGGGTCATTTTCCATATCATGAAAAGTCATTTATTCTCATTTCCAGAAAAGAGAATCTACAACACAAGCAAACGTACCTGTAGAGTGATATTGGTCTGGGGGCGTATCTTAGCTGAAGGGATTTGCAGATAGGATTCTTTGTTGATGAAGTTTATACTAATCAACTTTTCACATTTCTCACCCTGGTAGCCTGATAAACACTGACAAATTGGTTCACTTTCTTTTATGATACACTGGGCTCCATTTTGACATTCATAATTATCACAAGGGCTGGTGCGAGGTAGAACCATTGGTGGTGAAAATTCACAAAACAAGCCACTAAATGAAAACAGAAAACAATCATTATTTCCAAGAAAAAGCAGCTTTGACAGAAGACATACCTGTTTGTACTACCTTCAGATCTTTCTCACCTGTATCCTTCTGGACAAATGCATGTATATCCATTAACTGCGTCAGTGCACTGCGCTCCATTTTTGCATTTGTTGTCTTGGCAGTCATCAAAGTCAATATCACAATGCTCACCTACATATCCAGGTGTGCAATCACATCTGTAAAACAGGAAAGAAAATCAGATAGCACAGTGCCCTTTAATGATCCAGTGTGATTATGACCAAGTTAAGGAACTACTGTACTGTTTAAAAATCAAGGAAAAAAAGGCATTACTGTTACTTCGTGTGTAAAGACTATATAGCTTAATCATATTATTAGATGGGGAATCTACATATGTAATGAATAGAGGTTTGCTAGTTAAAATGTTTACACACCTGCTATTATATTGAAGAATTGTGTGTAAATCTAGAGAGCCCTCATAAATAATTTTGACAGTTTTTAGAATTTATGAGCAATGCAGAATATTGCAAGATGTTGTTCGTGGCTGCAAACACTAAATATAATCAATATTCTTAACTAGTGAAACTGAGGCAAATAGTCCAAGTCTTGTACTGATGGTTATTTTCTTTGTCAACTGAACAGCTATGAACGGACCAGTGGTCCATTTATACAGTTTAAAGGTTATGCATAATTTTTTCCCTTACAGTTCCACCAGTCTGATTTACTGCAATAGCTCCATGGTTGGTGAACTAACAGAAATCTCAAAACACATCATCTGCCGTCCCTGAACCCCACTGAACTAGAAACAGCTCATCCTCAAGAGAGTATGTAATGGTTTTTGTTTATTTGTTTGGGTTTTTTCCATGTGAAACTCTCATTGCTAATGCTAGTGACTTTTCTTTGGGGATTTCTCATATGTAAGACTGAGTGAATGCCCAGAACTCTGAAAAATTAATGGAAAAGATTACAAATCCATGCATCCAACATGGTATTCTTTTTAATTAAGATGTCTTTAATTGATTTCATGAGATCTTGTGATTCCCTCCTTGATGTTATTTCTTTCAGTATCCAAAATTTTCTCTAAGCTGGCAAGTGTGATTTTAAATAGCCGTGTAACTTTAAATTTAGTACTTCAATCAAGTATGTCTCATTTTTATTCAACAACATGCATGAAAAAGAAAAGGGAAAAAGAATATAAAGCATGCTATTAAAAGTCTGACTGAGATACATTCTTGAAGTATACTGCATGTGATGTTTTCTGATTTATAAGCTCAGAAAGTAACATGAAAGGTTAATGAACTGGACAGTAAAGTATAAGACACTAAACTAGGTTTATTGAAGTGACATGAAAAAACAAACATAATGCACTACAACATAACCCAAACCATTTTTCTATTTTCGAGTTGAAAACTATCAACTTAATTTCACATACAATTGAATATTTAATATATTTTTCCCATATTTTAAATAAAATGTCATTTCATAACTAGTGGAAATGATAATAATTAATCTGATTTTAGCACAAAAGCATGCTATGTATAAAACAGGTACTTGTGAGAACAATTTAAAGCTGCAGGTTTCCTGTATTTATTAACCTAAAGCCTATAAAACAACTTTAAATTGTGCATACTAATTAATCATGATAAGGATATGGCATAATTAAAGATTAGCTTTCCTGGGGAGGGAATTCTTTACTTTATACCTTTCAGCATGCCTTCCTAATAATCTCTTTCACAATTACTTCTCTAAAAGCAATATAATTATTTCACTTCAATTAAATGCAATTATTTTCCTACTGCCCAGAGTCCTAAAAGGGTTTTGCACAAACCATCATAAAGACTACCCTGTGTTTCCATTTAAAATCTGATTGGAATTAGAACTGTTAAAGATCAGTAAAATTCAGTAAAACATACTTAAGATAATAATGCAGCTTTACATGAAAATAATGGCTTGTTATGCCATAATGCTTACTAATAATCAAAATTAATACTTTGAGAATAGAATTGACTTCCACTTAAACAGAAGGAAAGGAATATAGGCAGGATAGAGAAATACAAATTTCGATTCAGTTGGACTCTGAAACAGTATTTCAGACTTACTTGTATCCTTTGGGTGTCAAGATACACTTTGAATCATGCTGGCAAGGATTCAGGTTTTGGGCACAGAAATCTAATTTCTCCTCACAGAGTTCACCTGAAATATAATGTATGTTGTCAATTCAGTGAAAATATCACAGTGACCTGAAAATAGCAATGAACAGAATTTTAAAAGTAATGGCTACAAATTCCTTTGCTAACACTGAAACATGCATACTTCTTTACATATTAATAAATACGTTTAGAATAAATACTAATAAATAAACAGTAATACAGAAATAATAAAAATAAATAAGAATATACCTGGTAACTCCTTTATAAACAATATCAAGTTCAACATCAATCATCTATCCATGGATATAAATGTTAATTTTGTAATTTTTAAAAATTTACAATATTTATCCACCTCTGCTATATAGCAACACTAGTGATTGAGTCTTCTCACTAGAACAAAAAAGCCATCAATATGTTTTTCTCTTATTTTTAAGCACATTATGCACAGATTTGCCCTATCACTATAAGCAATCTATTACCTGAAAAAAACCTGTTAATATCACTGCATGTCAATACAATTCCAAATATCCAAAAATGAACACTTGTTTTCTACTTTTCCTTAAATATGACTCTCCATTTTTTGCATTTGTTAATGTACCATAATTATCTATCATCTGTGAAGAGAAAAGAAATAATCTATGTAAAATATCTACCCTTCCCTACTGATAGAGGCAGTGGCTCTAATTTCCAAAATGGGGTTATAATCTAAATAGTATTTTAATATGGTTAAAAATTATTTTATTTGCAACTTTATGAAAAGGAAACACATGTTTATAAACAGATCAACAATATCTTGTTCCCTGACTAACTCACCAGATGATACCACGAATAGTGCACTTGCTAAGCTTGTAACCACTGGTTTGTAAGGTAGAGACACTTATTCCAGCATCCACATGAAGAATATATATATAATGAACAGGTATAAACCCTGTGCCTGCTGAATTCAGGGACTGACAGATCCGTCAGACTCTAAAACTACAGAGGGAGTAGGATTGTCCCTTGTCCTCCATCCAGTAATAAAACATGAGCTGGCAAGTAAAGTAGAACTGTACATTAAAATGACAAAGAAAAGAGCAGAAGAAAGGATTGAATGATCAGACAATCAGTGCTCAAGCTGAACTTGCCTTCAAAGAGGCAATTATTTGGTATCCCTCAGTTTTACTGAGCTGAGCATGGCAGTGGCTTGCAGTGGAGTGGACAAATAAACAAAAACTTCAAAAGCGCTGAGGAATAGTCTATATTAAAGCAAGGATAGAGAAAAAGGCAAAATTGAATCAGGAGAAAAGATGGTTATGCCAGTAAAAACAGAACTGAAGCATATATACTAAGCGCAACAAGACATGGGACCTCTACACCTTCAAAAATGAGAGGACAAGCCAAAAAACAGCTAGACAAGTATTTTGCAGCCATTAAAAAGATACAGCGTGGTTCTACACAAAGTATTTTTTTTTAAAGATAAATAAGTAAGTAAATAAATAAATACCACATTCTCAATTTGCAGGTAGTGCATTTTCTCTACAAACCAAATAAAGGTTTGAGTTAACATAAGAAAATGGCGCTCACGCACAGGCCACTTAACAGCCTCAGGAAAACTGTCAGCAACAACGTGACTTACTCATTATATGTAGGAAACTGAATGGAGATCAAATGCAGGCCACTGAAGACGACTAATACAAAGGATTATAATTCTATCCTCAAAGTCTCTTTGAGCTCTCAACAGAATTATTAGTCTGGAAATGTGCAACTGTTATGACTAGGTCAGTGCACAAAGAATCCTGAAATACCAGGGATTCTTTGCATCCCACGCTATATTAAACAAAACCCAGATCTCTTTCTCTTTTCAATGGGCTTTGTTCAAACAAATACATATATAAGAGGTCTTCAGTGCTATTCTTCACATAGCATTTAGTCTAATAGCTAAAATCTGTTTAAAGACCAGCAGTGTTTAAGAGTGAGATGCAAGTATGGGAACAGAGAATTCTGATTTTAAGGATCATGGGAGTAGAATAAGCAAAAAGTGACTGTTGTTTTAACCTAGTTTGTGCACATTCCCATAGTTTAGAAATGTATGTATGTGCCTACATATATGTGGATATATATGCACATTTATACACACCTACACAAATATCTTATTATGGCAAATATTGTATATTAAATTGTATACAGAACTGAAAAAATATATGACAGCCCAACTACAAATAATTAAAATGTGGTTGTATAGTACTAACAAAAATTGGGACAAAAACACTTCTAAATATTCCCAAGATTATTAAATCTAACAGCATATCAGAGTTTCTGAAAGTGATACACTGAGCCTCTCTCCCAAGCAGGGCTGCAGCTTGCTGTCTCTTACATTTTCACAGCAACAGTTCAGTGAAAAGAAAACCAGAATACCTAGAAAAAGGCAATTCAGGAGTGGCATAGTAGGAGCAAGCACTCTTACCATTGCTGTCAAATTTATTGAACTGATTTTGCTATAGGATATTAATTGGGCCACGGCTTAGATTATCATTGGCACAGACTTCGGACATACCTTGTGGGGAAAATAGCTTTACTGAACAGTGTCTAAGCCTGTTCATTTTTGTATATCCTCCCCCAGGTATTTATAAAATACAGGATTTCTTAGAGTACACCGCATTTCAGTATTCATAGGTTGATGGCCCTAATATCTTCAGAACTATACTGAAAGCTGAATCACCTCATGTGGGGTGCTCAGGGGCACTTGACATCTCCTTATTTCCCACTCTTAGCTGTGAATCCTACATAATGATTGGATTTAAGTTTTAAACAGGTTTACAGTTTTGAAAAAATTCCCACTTCAAATCATAAAATCAATGTTACACTACCAGGCGTACTGCAGCCAAACAGCTTGCAAACATCATCAAACATCACCAGGCATTTTTGAGATTATGGTCAGACTTTGATCTGAGTACTCTGTAGAAAAACACTTAGAAGCAGGACTTTTGTGCTGTGACAGCAGGAAAGTAAGGAAACTTTCCCCTTGCATTTGTAAATTGTATGCATGGTGAATCACATCCCTGGAGTTTTAGTTAAACAGTCCATAGCAAATAGGAAACAGGATTCAAGGAAAAGGATATGGTGAACATGGTGGTCATATAGCAAAAGACTAATGTAAAAAATCCTATGATCATAAAAGCTAGCTTTACTTATAGTACAACCTTCAGTCATTAAAAAATCCTGTAGCATTAACGACAGACTTGAGCACAGGATCAGTAAAAAGAAAAACAAGAAAAATTCAAGATGGAATCCAAATATGTACAACAGATACTCTATTTCTGAATGAAGATATAAATACCAGAAGAAAAAGCCAAAATAATCCATATGCAAGTCTTCTACAGCTAATAGATAGTATTAATAATTGTTAATAACTGCTAATAGGTCTATACTTCAAATGGAGCATTCTCATGGCCAAAATAAAGCTGAAAAACTTAATAGAAAAGGTAAGTAAATTATGGGATATGGAATCTGAAGCACTGAAGAGTATAGTTTCCTGCTAAAGAAACCCCTCCTTCAGCATACTGAATAATCATTGTGTTATTCAGAATTTAAATGAGACAAGGTGGAAGGGAGTAGTTAATTTTGTTGAAATGAAAATATAGCGATGAAAGTGAAACACGCATTGAAGAAAATACCAGATTTACCAAGTTAGGCTCCTTGGCTTTACTGGAAGGAAATCTTAGAGACTTTCCTGATTCAGGACACATAATACAATGTTTAAAGAGCATACTGCAAAATAATCAAAAAAGGTTGTGAGAAAGAAGTCTCAATTCAAGGAAGCTTGACACCAATATTTGAGGACATTCTTTTATTCATCTAATAATATTTTAACTGAGGCTTCTGTAAGAGCTTGGCTAAGTAATTATGTTTTTGAAAGATGGGAACATTTCTGTGTGTAGGAAAATAAGGAACAGACTAGTTTGTTTAAAAGTAAGTAGCGGATAAAGTGTCAAAAAACCTGTGAAAAGTTTCCAAAGTTTAATTAGAACCAGCAATAACTCTTTTCATAAGGCATCTTGCTTAATTCATCTAGGGAGTCTGGATTCTGGTATAGAGTAGCATTGAAACCAGTGGAACTCTGTGTGGCACAAATGAACACGGCCCTCCAAGCTCCAGACAAATATTTACTGAGATTTTGCATAGAGTACGATGCAGACTTAAACAGCCAGAAAACATTATTAAATACTGATGTATGCTGATGATACTTGATATAGCTATCCAAGGCTATTTACGTTTGCTAGATTCACAGGTCAGTTTTTATTTCCCCTGAGTGTGTTAATTCACTCTTATGACTTGATAAGATTATAAATCACAAAAAACTTAATCACAGAATACCAGGTTGATCCCTCAAGGATCATCTCTTGGCAAAAGCAGAACAGACAAGATGGCCCTGCACCCTGTCCAGCTGATCCTAAAAGTGACTAATGTTGGGGAACCCACCACTTCCCTGGGAAGGTTATTCCAATGGCTCAGTGTTCTCATTGTAGAAAGGTTTTCTCTTTTTAAATCTAATTGGCATCTCCCCAGGAGTAACTTGTACCCATTACCCCACCCCTTTTCCACATGACTCCTTGTGAAAAAGGGAGTCTCCATTTTCCCTGCAGCCACCCTTTCAAATACTGGAACAGGGTGATAAGCTTGCCCCAAGCCTTCTTTTCTCAAGGCTGAACAGACCCTTAACTCTAGATTTTCCAATATATAGACATGCAGTACAACAAATAATGAGTAACAAGGCAATGACGTGAAAGACGATTTACATCTTTGTTATTTTGAATAATTGCGCAATAAATTTAAAATAAAGCAATGTCAGCCACTACATTTCTGAATGAAGAGCACAGCTCTAACAAAAATGGACATAGGCTTCTGATTATAATAGCACATTGCTAATTACAGGCAAGGTTTTGAAGAAACAAGTTTAAAATCACCCTTAAATTATTAGCAAAGCTGAGTTTGCTATTTGAACAAAAACTAGACAGAGAATGAGAAAGCAACAGTAGTCAGTTTTAATTATCAAAACTCAGGTTTTTCCTAGAAGAATTATTTCCTCTTCCAAAGTCAAAATACCAAATACCTACCACAGACTAGAATAGAAGGATTTTATATGTGTGCTTATATATTCATTCCAGCTTCTGAGCTTAGTTATGATATACTGTGAGTCAACTTTTGCAGTGTTTATGTTTTATCAATTAGGTATCACTATCTGACTCTGTGACTGGATGTCTCTGTTTGATGTTGCGACTCAAATAGCCAATAGAGCACATAAGGGGTTGGAAAATGTCAGTGCCATTTAACAAACCATATACAGAAAATTGCTGCATTTTTATTAAGCCTTGAGTTCAATGTACAGTATACAACATAAATTATTTCAGGTCTTAAACTCATTATTCAGAAAATACAAATAAAAGTATCTACTATATGAGGGACAAAATTACTTAGAATTAACAAAAGTTTGCAGTCACAGTAGGATGCATTTTATAATCATAAATCTAAATATATTTTTGGAATTTAATTTCAGAGTCAAATTGCTGGATTGTTCCTATCTTTCACCATCTCGTAAGTCTTTCTAGCTATCCCCCGTGCCTGTGGATCTCAGTGTAAGACGGGGCTTATTTAGTTTAACATTTCTATTTGTTTTACATTTGCTGCTTGATAACAGCAGAGAAATAGTAACTTTTAGGCAAGTAAGCTTTAAGACAATTAAGGTATACAGAAGGGTGGATCGTAGACTAGAATGAGTAATGGCAGTGATTAAACCAGTAGCAGGTAGCTTAGGTGCCACAAATATCATGTATAATTCCCCTTTATGCAAATGCAGTAAAATTACTTTACTACTTGAGCTTTTAATATAGAACAGTCATTTAAAGTATATTAAACTAGATGAAATAGAAAATTTTATGAGTGATAAAAAGCAAGAGTAACAAATGTATCTATTTATTCTAAGAATATGTAACACATGCAGTTCTTACAAGGATGGGGATTATGATTTAATTTGATGAAATTATTAAACTTTTTATCAAGTTTGATGTCACATGATTTTCATTTGATTACTTGCATGCTTAAATTTCAGGAAGGTACTTATTTGATTAGCAAGTGAATTCAAAGCAGTAAAGCAGCTCCTTTATTGCAGTGGCAGGAAGGTTGTCTCTAAGGCTTGCCTAAACTGAGATAATTGCTTGAAATGATCCCTTTTTTTTTCTTAATACTGTCACAATTCAAAAGATGTCTTTCATGATAAAACTGACTGATCCTCTAAGCAACTTATAAACTATCAGTAACTTTCATGTTCAGCTGGCAAGCTAATATAAATATGTATCACATGCACATCTGCTTAATTTTGGAGCTGAACTTAGTTCACATCCCCTGGATGTTTGATAATTTGTTTGTGAGGACTTTGTTCTTTCTATAATCAGTAATTTTAATATGTTACAGTTCACACTTGTGTAATAAACAAGAAAAACAGCAGGCTATTTTTGCTGTCCACATGAGTAGTAATAAAATGCGAATACAGCAACATGTCTAAATGGAAGACAGTTTAAGCATGGAAAACCTATGGTTGGAATAATTTTCTGGAAATACCTTATACTCTGCTTCAGTTACAGAGAAAATTTACATTGAGTTTATGTTGTAGTAATTATTCATCAGAGGTCTAAATTAATCAACATAGATGATATAATTGCAGTCTTGCTCAACATGTTACTTCATGGATAATGAACGTATTTTCATTACTATATATAATCTATTATATTGCTTTAAAAACTGAAAATATATTTATCAAATTAATGGCAAATACACCACAAAATTATTAATTTGCTTTTAAAACTAAATATGCAACTTTGTACTGTCATTAACTATGCTAGGTCTCAGATTGTATATATGATTGGATTGCAGAGAAGATGGCTTATGTCTGTTAGTGTGATAGGTGCTAAGCAGAAACTTAAAAAAAATTAAAAATTAAACACCCAAAGTCAGTGTCATAAATCTCTTCAATATTACCTTTCTTTTACCACAGCCCCAGATTAATATGGTTATTTCAATTTTTTAAGATATTTACAGCAAATAAAAAGCCACAGAAATAATGAGCAAGAAGATTGCCATTTGATACTCCAGCATGTTTTCTAGTAACACAATCTATTGAAAAAATTAAAGCAAAACAGTGCTAAGTGCTATAACACAGAGAATACATTGGCACAGAACCAAGGGATGGCTTTAAGGTGAGGCGAATAAGGATTCAGAACATAATAATTTAAGCTTTTTTTAGTCCTGTATCAGTGTCTGCACAAGTTTTTAATACATCTGAAAAAAAGACAATGAATGCAGTATTAAATTACTCCTGCACAGCAATCTGCATCTTCAACAACATTCTTTGGACATGTATTCACAGCAACAGCCAAGTGCCTAATTTGAGGATTTGCAGTGAGCTTTCTAAATTATATCTATATACGATTTATTTGGTCATTTGTAATAACTGAAATCCATGCACCTTTAAGAAAAGGAAAGTGAGAAACCAAGGTAAGTGAAAATAGGCTTAAAAGACAACTGACCTTTTTCCACTTCATTCAGATTAGCAGCTTGCAGTGACAAAGACAGAAGAGACAAGAGACTTTTTACATTGTAATACGACAGCATAGCACATTAAGCTAATGCACAACTATAGCAGCAGAGAGGTTGATACAGCAAATGAAGCAAGCTTCAAAGTCTCACCTCCAGCAGAACAAAACAAACAGAAAGGTAAGAAGTACATGCCACCAGCGGCGTAAGAGAGGTTCTACTTCTGGATCAGTTAGTTCTGTGGTCTAATGACTGACGACAATGAGCAAGAGAAATGATTATCTGTAATCTATAGAATGTACATAAAATGACCTGAAGTTTACTACACTGAGGTTAAAATAAAGGACACGGTAATGTTAAGAGAATAGCAAGATTAAAGAGTGCAGGACATAGTGAGGTATTTTGAATGTTTTATTTCTCCAGGCTTCATGAGACACCTGAATGTCTGTTGATTCCATTTGCTTACTGTTGTTTCACAGATACAGTCTTAAGAAAGCTCATATTATAGTGCAAATACCATTCGTTGTCTTTCCACCTGTAACTGTGGTGGTTGCTGTAAAACTTAACTGAGGCAGAGAAAAATGGATTCCTGATTCTTAAGCAACAGCACAATAAGCTTTTTAATTGCTTGTTTTTAAATCAACACAATATAGTTGAGAAGTGTTGGTTTTCAAGGAATTGTTAGAAAAGTCAAAAAGAGACAGTTTTACACTGGAACATTCTTTGCAGTTCATTTTGGATTCTAACAAGCCCTCAGAAAAATAAGACTTTATAGAAGAATGATTTACATTTCATACCAGCAGGTTTCAGCTGACTTCTTCCTTACACGATGCTGCTGAAATGTAAAGCGTATTTGCAGATAACCATTCACCCAGAAAAATATTCTGGGCTGGTGCAATTCCATGTTGAGTTCATATACGCTGTGACATCTTGAACAAAGATGATTCGGGGTATTGCCAACAGAATTAAAAGAGGAAAGGACAAGGCTACAGTAGTATTTTCCTAGTATTATATACTGTGCCACTTACGGCTCAGGGACTTTCTATGCTAGAGATCAACACCTGTGAATCTAAAAATCTTTGTATATATTGAATATATAGCCTGTTTTCTTGATTGTTAACAGACTTTTGGCCAGCTAGTACATGAATTCATTTAGTGAAAAATACCTTTCTTAAAAAAAACAAACATTAGAAATATCCATATCTGATTTTAACCTGTTAGGACAGATATCAAAAACCAAATGCTTACAAAGTTCCTCATGAAAATCACTCTATACGTACTTGACAGGGATTCTGTTATTTATCTTTCAACTCAGGTTATAGGCCAGAGAGGAAGAAAAGTTCTACAAATTATTTGGTACCTCATACACACTTGAGGAAACTGTACTATTACTTTATGTTCTGAACATTACCCTTTTTAGATCCTGATGTGTCCAGACTGCTTTCAGTTTAATTCTTAATACTGAAGGTTATTTACTATGCAAGACCATGGTTGACAGATATGGGGACCCCTTGGCTAGCTCAATGTTTCATTTCACCTTATAATTTATTTCAAAAATCACTTAAGATCTCACACATTGTGTCTTATTCTTAGATGCTTTGTATGATAGATAGTATATTGTAGATTCTGTACTTTATTCTGTATAATGGAAAACCTAAAGTTTTGCTACAATTTCTATAAAATGAGTCGAGGCTCTAGTGATGCATTTAAAAAAAGGTCTTTTTAAAAAAAAAGTGTTGAAAAAAGTCTGATAAGCTAGTGCAAATTCTCAACAGTTTTTAACAGGGAGGCTAAACGTACTGATTAGAAAGAGATTGTTTAGATTTCTTTTAGAGCTGGTGAGAAGATTCTCACCTATTCATGTGTCTTACTGACTTCAGTAGAGATTATGAGCAGGTATTGTATCTGTAAAACTCACCATATGATTACAGTGAAATTATGCACAGCTATGAAACAAATTTAAAAATGCATTTTCTTGTATTTTGATTAAAGAACTGCAATACCAACAGCAAAAATTTTATCAATGTTTATGCACTCCTTTTTTGCTCTATCCATAGAGATATATAGAGAAATGCTTCAATTTTTATTTCAACTGTAAATTTAAAATTTACATTTCATTTTCAATACTCCAAAAATTCAACAGGCACGCTTAATCAAAGTTTTAGTCTAGGACATATAGACAATCCTTTGTATCCAATTTATGGATATTCAATAAAAAGCAGTCCTTCCCATGGCATACTTTGAATCCAGAAAACTATTGACTCTAGCAGTTAAAGTTAAAATAAGGTTGAAAATGTAGAAATGAGCAACATAGGTAAAAACACTTGCAAAGCTGCAGAGGAGGAATGCACTTGCAAGTGAATTATCTGCTATGCAATAGATACATGAAACCTCCTAGCATGAAGCTGCTGAAGAGGAATACTGGACTGATGTGACTTTGCTTTACATTCTTCCAGCCTACACAAGAGAATACCTGATCCCATTTTAAAGGAGATAGCAACTGATGCCTGGGGAGCTGAAATTCGACTCACATATACCTGAAATATTAGTTGTAGGAGAAATAGAAAACACCTGTTTCTGCTTACTGAGGCTGTTGCCTGTTATTTCTTTCCAAGGCTTGAATTGTCAATTGCTCTTAGGTGTTAAGGTATTGGTACTTGGCAAAACAGTATTTTGTCTTAAGAGAAGATTATGTCTGTCGTTCCAGATATGGATCATCCACTTATTGTTAAATAGCTTTCTAGCTTTCTGGCTTTTTTATTGCTTTAGATATTGTAGCTTATCCTGCATGGGGGAATTTCTACCAAACATTTACTGAGAATAAGTACGGGGTGAATACCTATATTAGATTATGAAGTTGTATTTCTTATACCTGTGTTTTAACATCTTCACTCACTATGCATTCCCAATACTTAAATTCTGACTTTAAATCTGAATACCTTGAAACATGGGAACAATCCAACATTTTGTGGAACTAGTGATGGAAACACATGGCATGAGAAAGGAGTTATCTGGGTTTTCAATAAAGGAAATTAATTCATGCCTTCACCTCTCCTTACAGTTTCCCAGAGCTCAACTTTGATTGATTGATTAAAGTAAAAATATAGGATAACTGAGTAGAGTTAATTCCCAAATTATGGTGGATCTTACATTTCTTTTTTTTGCATTTCAAATTATAATTAATTTAAGCTCTATGTTCTTCTAGTGGTCAGCTAGCTGATAGAAAATAGATGTGTCTAGTTAGAAAAGCTATAAAACATTTCAATGCAAACAACAGATCTACTTCCCCTGTGCTGCTTTTCCAACTATCCTTCATTCCTACAGAGACCATGACAGCAAGCAAGAGATCCTCTGTCACAAAGAGAAGGATATGCTTTGGCTTGGCTGCCAACTGATAGAAACAAATAATTAGACACTTGTCTTTTTATTCTGTGCAGGAAGCATCACACTCGGTATTAATATTTCTAGCGGAGTACAGGACGGACAGCATCCAGCCAAACACAGTTCCCCAATGGCACAGACAAATTCTTTATAGTAAAATGAGGATTACAGATAAAAGTAGAATATTTTTCAGATTTCTACAGCTACAGAGGTCCTCCACTGAGGTGTCTAGGCAAACAGTAGGGACGAACACATTTTGAATGACCTTTTAAATATAAGAATACTGTAATTTCAAAACGAAAAAAGGAATTATTGAGTGGACATTAACTCTAGTTTTGACTACAAACTGTACAGGAGAAAAATATGGAGGGAAACCTGGTATTAAGTCAGTTGTAGAGTAACTACTAATTCACCTGCAAAGTGGAAAATATTACTGTTCTGCTAGGAATTCTTGGAATTACCTGTGCTTTCTCTTATACTCCTACCTGTATATTCAGGTGGACAAAGGCAAGTATAGTTATTAATTCCATCCACACAAGTAGAATTGTTTTCACAGTCATTGTCTTCACAGTCATCAACATTTACTTCACAGTTTTCACCTTCAAATCCGTCTGCACAAGTGCACCTGTTAATACAGAAAACCAAATAACCACATGGACACTTTAGATGGGGAATCCAGACAAGAAGTTCTGAAACTAATAGAATTATATTAGAATTATAATATTCCATAACAGAACATGATTGATATAATGTAAAAAGCCCTTATATCAAACAATCCCAAAGTATTTTTCATATTTTAAATAACAGAAAAATACTTCTAAAGTCATACCTTAGTCTTTACTTTAAGGACCCTGCTAAATTAAATCATGGAGCATTCCTTTTGAAAAGCATGCTTCCTTTACATTATAAGATTATATTTCTTATGGAAAGTGATCCTTTTGGTTTTTTAAGGTTAAATACATGGAAAATACTCCGGAATCAGTGATTAGTATGTAATAGTTTTCCACAATCATTCAGTTAAGTGCACCAATATAAACTCTCTTTAACGTACATGCATTCATATAAAAAACCAAATTCTGTATAAATTCTTCAAAGCAGTAATTTATTTTTTGCTTTTAATCATGTTTCTGCAAAACAAATACATCAAAATAGATAGTAAAAGTCACTCAAACATGACTGCACATACATTTTCATGTAGTTTGCACTATCTATAATTTCTGAAGCTTTCACTATGAGATTGTTTTGATTTTCAAAATATGTAGTGTTCAAACAAATAAATGAAAAAGGTCAAATTCTGAGGCATGACTATGTCAATTTAAATTCTTGAGGCATAGTATTAAGATGTATACACTTAATTTTTAATAGAAGACTATTTAATCCTTGGGCAGAATTTGGATTAAAAGTAAGAATAATGCCATAATGAATTGCAGGATAATGAATTGTATCTTTTTGAAGTGTCATTTCTAACAAGCTTGAGGTATAGATTATTAAATGACTAATAATCTCACATAAGAATGCTAAAGAACTTTATTTCATAATTCATGAAGTACATCTGGAGTAATTGTACTGTGTGATTAAATAACTCAAGATTAAAAATGCTAACAGCATGTTTATCTGCTGGCATAGTGAGTTTCAAATGAATCATTAATTTTCTGTTTCACTGGGATTTACATTTTATCATTTACATGCTGTCTGTTGAAGTAATACACACAACAACAGATGAATGATGAGATTTTTTCAGCAGGGATCTAGCTAGCTATTAATTAGCATTATGGAGTCAATACTATGTGTCTTGACCTGATATGCCTCAACTAATTACAATCATTTGTTATTGTTTTTAACTGATTCAAAGCTTTAGAAGCTTTCCAAGGATGGCAAAATGTTCTGAACATTTCCCAAGTGCTAAAAATCTGCCTTTGTGGTGCACTTACCAGCAAACACAGGGAACCTAAAGATTAACACCAACATTATTTTACCATATAAATCTCAGTAGTTTTCCATCCTGTTATTACAATTAAAAAACCTACCAGAAACCATCTTTTTCTCCTTCTTTCAAGTGACAAGTTCCACCATGGTGGCACGGGTTACTAATGCAAGCATGAATGGGAATATCACAGTCTTGACCCTACAGGGAACAACAAATATAATGTAAGAGGAAAATACAGACACTAGTGGAAGGGAGACAAAGAATACTTCAAGGTTGTTACGGATAAGCTTACATTTCAGTGAGCTTTTTCCTCTTCATGCAGTGCCTACCTTAAAACCATATGGGCATGTACATCTGTAGAAGTCAACTGGATCATTATTGCAGGTTCCATCATTTTTACACGGATTTGATAAACAGGGATTACACTTTGCAAGAATATTAACATCCACAGGCCCTTAAAAATACAAATTGGATAGTCAGAAACAAGCAACTATTAATTTACCATGGACAGGACCTATCTGCCATGTTGCTTTAAATTTTAAAATAGACTTTAGACTTTGTGGTGTATTAATGAAATGCTGAACTGTCCTTAATTCTTTTGATGAGACCAAATAAATTTGGGATTGGATTTTTGGTTTAAGTATTACTTTTTGGTTTTTGTTAAGAAGCTGACACCAAAGTGATTCCCATATTCCTATTCTATGAAAGCTGTACAGTTATAATCCATGAAAATTACCTTCCCTTTCTACTAACAAAATGAAGAATACAATTTCAGCTTTTGCTTTGATATGGGGTAGGAATTGCCTGTGAGGAAACGGGCTATCACAATTTTCAATCCTTCCCATGATGGTGTTACAGAGAACACTTTTTTAAATGCATTTTTGCTTTAACTTATTTTTTTATCTGCAGGATCACGGAGATGGCAAAATGAAATGTTAAAATTGCCTGTAAATTTCTTGAACATCTGCAAACTGTAATTTAAATTCATTGTCCAAGCTATCTCACCATAAATAGCTCTATACTGTGTCTTTTTTCCTTAGAAGTCAGCCACTGTTCTGTGCATTACTGTGTTAGTTGAGCCCACAAATTATGTAAACTGTACCTTGAACCTATGTGCAAATGAAGACTGCAATCCATGCTTGCAGGCCAGCTTCTTCTATTAATGATTATAATTAAAGGATTCAGAAACGAAAATTGACAAAACCCTAAGTTTCAGAACCCAGACTTAGAGCTTTGACTTACACAAATCTTGTCTCTTTTATACAGATGTTTTCTAAGTTGTTTTTTTTTTTTCCCCTGTAGTTTTCCAGTTCTAAAGCCATTTTATGGTGAATATTTAAGTTAGGTAACCTTTTTTTTTTGTCAAGCAACCACAGAAATCACTGGTTTCTTGTTAAATGTTAGAAAACACCTGTGTACAAACAATCATTAATTTTCATAATTTTTGTGAAGTTTGATTACTGTAAGAGAAAATGGGTGACTTTGCCAAATGCCTATTAAAAGAATGAAGATACATTCTCTATCACCCACTCCATGGCTTAATGACAATACTGCCTCCAGTTTGATTTCAGATTTCCCCTATTAAAAAAACCCTTGAGTTACCCACAGGTGAATTGTTCCTCTGAAGGAATAAACAGTGATTTCTTCTAATCTAAATGGAAAAAAGACCCCAGACTCCTGGGACCTGCAAGAGCTAATGTCTGATGGCTCCGTAACAGGTTTTACACAAAATGAGCCAAACTGCAGAGTTTTCCAAGCTGAAAGGGATTTGCTGAGATATGGGGCTTTATTCTATTTTTAAACTTAGATTGCCTAACTTTCTGATTTGTCTTTGCAAATTAATCTCAGATTAATTGTAAAGGAGCTGGCCTGGAAGGAAGCCATGTGGTTGTAAGGATCCAGTAGGAAGTGTTAGACAAAGAGCGGGTGACTTTAATTTTTTTTTTTTTTTTTAATCTGCAGTTGCTGGTATCCTTCTGTGTCACAGCTTGCAAGCAGAACATGGTAATATGTGATAAAGTGCTTACTGCCAAAGCCATAATCTGTATGGATCATTAATTTTTTTTTCTCTTCATTACATTATTTTGAAAGAGAAATCTATAGCTAGTTAAAGTATGTGTTATATCAGCACACAGGAGAGGTAGAAAAGTTGAAATAAACATGACAGAATCAACATCTAGAAAGTCCTGACTGTACTCTAGTCTACTGCTGATTATGGAGTACATTAAGAGGTTCTGTGAAAAAACTTAAGTCAAAGAGGCACATGCATAAAAATTTGTAACAATGCAATATAGCCTGGGAGTCAATCCTTGCTTCTGTTTATTCTGAATACTATATCCTCTTTTCAACTTTTCATGCAATAAAATGCTAATTAATTGGCACAAATTAAAAAACATTCAGTAACTAAGGTCTTGTTCCAAAATGGTTTAGCAATCTAAATTTCACTTCCAAAACACAGACAGAAAATGGGAACCTAAGTCTCAACAAGATAGTAAACAACATTATCTGATTTCATACTTTATTTATTTCAAACTAACACATATGTAGTATCCAATATAAATGAGTATTTTGATTTATCATTCTTCAGTTGTAAGATCAAAAAAAAGCAAAGACAATTTTGGAACCTATTTGTGTTTTCACTATAGTGTTCCTCTTTCTGCTTGCATGTGTTAAAAGACTTGTATGTGAAAAAGAATTTGGTTCATAACTTATTGTTTAGTTTAGTTTTTCAAATTGTAGACATCTATGTTCTTGAATAAGCCCTGAGAAAAAAAATTCTTTTGTAAATAGAAAAAACCTGATAGTATTTTATTGACACAGAGACATACATGTAGCTAAGATGCTTTAAGAAAACCTATGACACAAACCCTCTCAAAACAGCTTCTAGAGAAACCTGTTCCAACAAAAACTTTGAGCTCTGACATTTTATGACTCCTCTCTTGCATATGGCCTCAAAAGCAGTATCTACACTGCTAATGAAATCACCAATTTTAATACAATGCAATGGAAGTAATAATTTCAGTTAGATAACTTTCAGATTTTAAATCCAGACTTTTGAAATAAAAAAACTGTTCATACAATATGCTATATATATACATAAAATGATATATCATGAATAATCAGCTGTAAATTCATCACAGGGAAAAACGGACAGTAAACATGCGTGTCTTAGGAGAGAAGTCTGCTTGAGGTACACAAAAGGAAGGTCAGAAGGTCTGTTCTTAAGCAGATCACCCATTCCAGATCTACTTATAACCTTACCTGGTATCAGAAAACCACAAGGCCCTGGAATCTCTAGAAGCAGGGCATGGATGACAAAGAGGTAAAAGCAAAAGATTGAGAAGCTGTTAGAGGCCACATTAAAAAAAAGAAAGAAAAAACCCACCCACAAATGCAAAAAAATAACTGGAAGAAGAAAATATTAACAGATGATTCCTGCAGTAAAAGAATTCAGAAAATTAGAGTAAGGCAAAGTGATTTTGCCGAGCTTTACAACTGGAAGAGACTTTATTGTAAAATGCCATTTTCACTGGGAATTATCATTATGTAGGTAAAATTCAAGCACCCATTTCACTATCAGTCAGATCCATAGATAGTGATAAGAGGGAATTACACATTACTCTTTTCCTGTAAATACATATACAGTAGCAGACCATCAAGGGATATTCTGAAAACAGCCCTTTTATTCATAGCCAAAAATTTTGGTTCTAATAGGAACCTAATTTCTATTATTCAGCAGTTTATTTTTAAACAAAAGATAAAATTACTTTGAGCAACAGACACAAAATGTCTTACAGGGCCATCATGTCACTGAGAAGCTGCTGATCTGCAATCTGCAATTGTGAGCATCTTCATATGACAGTGGCAGGAAAATTATTTTCTTTCAAAGGTATCCATAATACCAGATCTCCTCTCTTGGAAGTGAAACAAATACACAGTTCTCACCCTGCATAATAATATAAAGGATATTTTCTGATGGGCAAGAGGGAGTAAGATATACTTTCTGGATTGCCTGACAGAAACATAATGATTGTAAGCAGAAGTGATACAGTTTGTAAAAAAAACCCCTTGAAAAAGCTGGAAAATAACTAAACAGGTTCTTCATGTCCACGCAAATATTCTTTCACTCTCATCCCTACGGCAGTGTGCAATAAAAGCATATCTGCAATATTGTTCAGTGGATGTTTGCAAAGAAAACAATCAGATTGGCCAGCAAATGTCCTATCTAAAATGAGGTTAAGAGACTTTACAACAGATGAGTGTCATATGCAATGAACACTGGCATGACCTCAGAGATGTGATGCTGAAAAATTTCAAGAAGGATTCAGAGGGAAAAATAATTCACTGGCATCACAAGTAACAAGATGGCTTCCAGTAGTTTTTATATTAAAAAAAACCAAAAAGTTTTTTGACAGAAAGTCTAAAGAGAAAAGATTGAATAGATTAAGTGTGCAGTAAAGAACAACTTTGGATAAGACAAACTCTGAGAAAGTCCCACGGCTTTTTTAAGAACAAAATGACAAAGGGATAAAGTTCACCTTTGAAGATACATTAAAAGATGAATAAGTCAAAACAGCTTGAAGATTACCTAGACATTACGCTACTTCTACAAGACTAAAGATCATATTCATCTGATGCCTCAGAAATCACAATGAGCTTAGTAATGGCTTAAAAATGTAAGAACACATAATTGGTTGGTTTTTTTTCAGTTGGAGTTTTAATGTTTTGAAATCAGGCCCATGAAAAATGAAGCTACAGTAGAAGCTTTCTGTGTTTTCAAAATATTTAAGAAGAGATAAATCAGTGGAAAGGAGGAAGATTAAACAGTAAACAAACAAAGTTCTCACTTGATGTAAGTAAAAAGTGTACGTTTCTAAAAAGTAATGGTACAGTTGAGAAAAAGAAACTAGGAATTAATGGACAATAGTACAGGTTGTGATACAAATGCCAGCAACACTGGTACCAACATGGAGTTAAATACCCTGAGAAACCTGCCCGTTTAACAGCATTTTAGAATGAGGCCTCTAGAGTGGTTATTACATTCCTTTATCTACCTTTTCCTTAGTTTTTTGTTTGTTCATTTTCAGTTTGGTTTGTGCTTTCTTCTGAAATATCAGAGACATATTATACATTTAATTGCAGAAGACTTCAAGGATTATCAATGTATTTACAGTTTTTACAGTGAACAGCTTGAAGGAAAAAGGCTAAGGGAAGTGTAGATGTTTAAACTCTATTCATGACTGGGGCAGTACAAAGTACCTGTGTACCTCCTGTACTATGTTGTACTATGTACACATGAGGAATACTATACTGCAAATCCGAATACTTTTTTCTCTATCTATTTTAAAAGAAATAGGAATTAAAATCTTTAAAATAAATACATTTCCTGAGTGGAACCAAAGGCCATCTCACTGAGTAATAATGACAAACTGAGTGAAGATGTTATAATAAACGTATTTTGAGCACACACGACTCCTAATTCACAGCTCAACTATTTGTACAAGTTAAAAACTGACACTTCAAAGAGAAAAAAAAATAACAACCATACCTTGGCAAGTAAATTTCTTAGAAGGAGTTGTGAGAAGAAGTTTATCTGCCATTTCTCCAGGACCAGCACAACGTGCAATACCAGGTTCTTTGTATTCTGATTTTACCCAGTCAGATAGCCACTGCATGTTACAATCACAATAAAGAGGATTTGCTCCAATAGCCCTGTGGAGAATAGACAAATAAAAAAGGGAATCAAGTTTTAAATGGCTGCGTTTTAAAAAAGAAGGCAGAGAATGGGTTGGCAAAAACCATTAAAAACCCAAACCTGCTCTCCCACCACCAAAATGCCTGTTAGAGCACTAAGTGTCTGGATTTGGGTTCTAGATCATTAAGTGATAGTTTTAGTAGAAACTTGGTCCAGAAATCTAGGTATTCTTAGCAGCACTATGTGTGAACTTTGATGAGCCAATACCAGCTAGCTGTGTTTCACTGTTAGCTTGTAACAGCAAAGATCAGCTGCATCAGCAGAGTGAGACTAATACTGTGCAATTCAGTTAACAAGTATAAAGTATTTCTTCCGAAGCACTCAAGACAATTCCACAGAGTTCTGCCCTGGTATTTTTCCTTTTCAGTTTATGGCTCCCAGGCTGGTACAAACCATCTGTTTCTAAGCTTACAAATTTGATTTAATTATTTCCTCTTTGGAGCTCTCTCACTGAACTCACAACTATGTGCAGAATTCTGTAAGAGTTCTCTGCTGTGTAAGTAAATAAAACTACATTATCCTGGCTTTGTGGTAGTTACATAATAATTACCTCATTATGAAAGAAAAGCCATTTCTTTAAATGATGATCCTTCTGATTTTTTTAAATTAAAAAATAATTTAGCTAGAGATTTTCAGAATTAATTTCTGTAACAGCTTTTTAAGTGTTTATTTTCTCTGCTAGAAACTATAAATACTCTTAAAACTCTGAAAACAATAGCACATTGTGTAGTTAATTCAGAGGATTGAAGCATTGTGCTATTCTGTAAAGATGTACTCATGTTCCTTTTCAGAAATAATCATGGAACTTTTAACAGATAATCTCAACATGTGTGAACACTATCAAATGGCAGTATTAGAACATCCTCCTTCTCTAGATGTTTCAGTAATTTTCTTCAGATTGTTCCACAGCTTTGAATCAGTGGGTCTTCTAGAGATACAAGTAAGTCTTTGGCAAGCAAAGGCAGTAGAAACTACCAGAGCTGACATGCTCTTCTCTGCCTCACTGAGCAGAAAGCCCTCTCATATTAACTTTTTAATACATTCAAGCCGAACTCAAGAAAATACACATCTCTTTTCAGTCAGGCTTAAGAGCCTGTAAAAAAATGAGCAGTAAAAAATTAGACTTAGTGACAAGGGAACTTCTCATGCAAGGAGAAACACCTCGAATTTGTCCATTCCATATTTGCAAAAGTGGATGTCAGCCTGAACTGAGATAACAGAATTGCTCTGCTAAAATAAGAATATTAACAAGGATAACTGGTATCCATTAAGAAAGAAATACCAGCAACAATCAAATTTATGTAAGTTTTACTGATATTTTATGCAGGTAAGGTAAATAGTTGCATTTGAATGAATTATCAATGACTGGGAGCTTAATCAGTATGAAATTTCTGAGAAATGGCAAGCTAAATGTAAATGTCCAATACTGAATGAGAAACAGATAATTAAGTTTTTAACAACTGCTGCTGTTCAGAAACTTAAACCCCCAGATATATCTAAAGGCACTAGTCAACTTACTCCTCAAAGTCTTAACTATCCATAAACACGAGGTTTGCAGAAAGGTAGCTTGTTCTCATTTAGGTTCCCAATGAAAATTAAAAACCAGAAAACTATTGCCTCAAATTATGTTCTGAAATCAGATGTGATGTATTTAGTGTCAACAGACACCGACACAGAATCGTAGAATAATTTACAGCACTCTGGAGGTCATCTATTCTCACCTCCTGCACAAAGCAGGGCTACCTTGGCAGTCAGGGTTGTTTAGGGCTGTTTCTAACAGCTCTCGAGATCCCCAGGGATGGAAATTCTCCTGCTTCTTTGGGCAACCTGGCTGAACCATCCTCACAGTGAAGAATTTTGCATTATGTTCAATCAAATTTCCCTTGTTGCAGGTTTTGATGGTTTACTCTGATTCTTCACTGTGCACTTGAGTCTTCTTCATCGATGTAATCCTTAGAGGCCTGAAGACTATTAGGTTTCTCCTTGGCATCCCTTTCTTCAGGCTGGATAAGCCCAATTCCTGTAGCTTCTCTTTACAGCTCATACGGCCACCTCCCAAACTTGCTTGCCCCTATGCTGGACTTGCTGTAGTTCATAAACATCTGCTTTGTACTGGAGAAACTGAACACATATTCCAGATGTGGCCCTAGGAGGGCCAAGAAGAAAGGAGTGATCAGTATCCTCAATCCCCTGGCTGCTCACTTTCAAACTCAGCCCAGTGTCTCTAGCCTTCATTGCCATAAGGATGCAGGGCACACAAGTTCAACTGGCAGCCCAGCAGCAGGCCTAGGATTTTTCTGGTGAGCTGCTGCCACCTCTCTGGCCCATGCCCAGCCTCTACACTTGCATAAACTTCTTCCAGAGAACTTCTTTGCATAATGTCTTTGTTTGACTATATGAAATTTGCTAAGCATAACAAAAAAAAATACAGTATACCAGCTGAATACTCACAGGTGTGATAATGCTGAAAGATCATTAAAGGCTCCTTCAGGAACAACAGAAATATCATTGCCATGTAAAGACCTTAAAGAGGAAATAAACACAATAATGTCAATGCATAAAAGTCAAGGTTAACTTGACAAATTTCATCTTCTTTCAACAGTTTTCAGCTTTTCACATTTTTTTTTCTTCCAGTTCCTCAGTGTTTCCAATTGTTTGTGGTTTTTGTTTCTTTTTTGGTAAGCTCTACCTGGCAGCCTACTTATCATTTGATTTTTTGCATCCTGGATTTTCATTAGAAATGTAAATACTGTGGTTATTTTAAAATTGAAAAATACAAGTTGATAAAAGTAGGTACACTTCTGCAAAGTAATGATTGGATTTAGAGATAGCAGATAGAAAAAGAGTTTCTGATTTTTTTCAGCAGCTCCCTGAAATTTGCATTAATAATGTTCATATGTTCTTTTTAATCTTTCATGAATGCATAGAACATACAGGCATTGACTGTTAATAGAAGTATTAACATTTTTGTCTGAATTTGATAGCGGAGGTAAAGAATGAAAGATTTCCATAAGCATCACTACTGGGAATAGTGATATTTCTTTTGTAGAAAAGCTGCTGTTTTCACCAACCATATGAAGTTCAACAAGGGCAGGTGCTGGATTCTGCACCCAGCATGGGGCAGCCCCAGATGTAGGTTCAGACTGGGCAATGAGATGCTGAAAAGAAGCGCCACAGAAAGGGACCTGGGCGTCCTGGTCTTCAAAAGCTGAACATGAGTCAGCAGTGCCCTGGCAGCCAGGAGGGCCGAGCGTGTCCTGGGGCCATCAGGCACAGCATCGCCAGCTGGGCAAGGGAGGGGATTGTCCCGCTCTGCTCTGCACTGGGGCAGCCTCACCTCAAGTCCTGGGGACAGTTTTGGGTGCCAAAATAAGAAAGACTTTGAACTATTAGAGAATGTCCAAAGGAGACTAATGATGGTGGTGAAGGGCCTTGAGGGGAAGCCATATGAGGAGTGGCTGAGGTCACTTGGTCTGTTTAGCCTGGAGGAGAGAGGGGAGATCTCACTGCAGTTACAGCTTTCTCGTGAGGGCAAGAGGAGGGGCAGGCACTGATCTCTCCTCTCTGGTGACCAGTGACAGGACCCAAGGGAATGGGCTGAAGCAGAGTTAGGGGAGGTTTAGGCTGGATATTGGTGAAATGTTCTTCACCCAGAGGGTGGTTGGGCACTGGAACAGGCTCCCCAGGGAAGTGGTCACAGCACCAAGCCTGGCAGAGTTCAAGAAGCATTTGGACAATGCTCCCAGGCACATGGTGTGTCTCTTGGGGATGGTGCTGTGCAGGGCCAGGAGCTGGACTCAATGATCCTTGTGGGTCTCTTCCAACTCAGCTTATTCTGTAATTCTGTGAAAAGTATCTCTCCTTTTCTAGAAATTTATTCACTTACATGAATATCTAACACATATAGAATTATGGTTCTTGAAATTATCTATATTTATATTGAACAACTGAAGTTATGAAAGCACACTTAAATAATGCCACGCTTGAGGTAGTTAATCCAACCAAGTATTTACATGGTTATAAATTACCCAAATGGAGGCCTGTGTTGGCTGGTGAACATACATTACAAGAGACAGAGAGTTTTCAGTAAGACAAGTCCCTAGTACCACAAATACCTTTTTACATTAGGGTGACCAAAAAGGCTTCTCCCAGGATGCTTGTTCTGTTATGTTAATCTATCCCAGTTTGGATTCCCCGGTTGGCTGTTGGCCTCTACTCCTCGTCACTCCCCCAGAGTTTCTCCATTGGTCCCTGTTCCCTAGTCCTGCCTTTTCCCCGCTCCTGGATAAAACTGTGAGTTTCGGGATCATGTTGGTATTTGCCTCTGCACCCTTCGACAGTGTAGCAGCAATAAATGCTCCTGCCGGAACGCACGCAAATGCCCTTCTCGACTCTTTGCTACCGACTGTGATATTGAACCCACGTGTGCGACTGTGGGGGCACGTGGGACCCCATGGGCTGGGCAGGGACAGTATTAGAGGCCAAAATTACATGTTCTGCTGTGGATGTTTGAAAAGGAATTTTTGCAGGCTTTTTACTTAATGACAAAGTGAAGCTGTAAATGAGACTGACTGTTCTTTATTTTCCTTTGTCCATTTCTGTGCCCTGTCAACCATGTTTTTCCTAGTGGTAAAAAGGAAAGTTTTCATGCAACCAAAAAGTAAAGTTACTGATTTTCAGTACTTAACCATGATGTCATGGTTTTGGAAATACTCCCACATTAAATGAAACAAGACAGAAAGAAATTTACTGTTGGGTTCAAAATTCAACTGCAAACCCCCCTCATATATACTGAAGGAATTTATACATACAGCATTTCTGCTATACTTTAATGCTTATAACAAGGAAGAAAATAACACAAAAAAAAAGAAATACAGCTGGCATTAAAAATCAGAAAAGTAGAAAGTGCATGTCTGTATATAAAATGTTCTCCAGCATCAGGTCACTTCTTGTGCAGCATTTTGAGATTGTACGTCCCCAGAATGAAGCCACTTAGTTTTTAAGGCTACATAATTATCACTTCTCAAATATTTGATAGGTTTTAAAATCTTCTAACTTCCTACGGTTCTGCTATCTTCTGTACACAAATAAAAATTATGGAAAATAGCAATGATTAAAAAATAATACTTACAACAACCTAAGTGATTTCAGCCCATCGAAAGTCCGTGCAGGGATACATCTTAGGCGGTTGTAACTAAGAATTCTGAAAATATATAAAATGCTGTCAGTAAGGGTATCAGTCATTCAATAAACTATGCAGAGCATGACCAAAATCAGCTTTTGCACACACAGCTAGTTAGGAAACAAGTTATTTTACAGCCTCCAAACCAAGCAAATTTTAATCAACTAAATGCCCTTTCTTTCCAAGACAAAAAACCCCACTGCTTCCAAAGAGTCACTGTTACATGTTTAAACTTACAAGGTGAGCAGCTGAGTCATGTTGCTGAAGCTCTGATTAGAAAGAGTGCTGATTCTGTTGTTACTTAAATCTCTAAAAAATAAATTCAGAAATTCAGACCTTAAAATGACTGCCCCAGTCCCAAACCACTGTAAGTTAAAATGACAGATATATTTTCATTAGTAGAAGTAGTATCATCATTGATATAACTATTTAAAGCAGCACCTGTTTTTATTTTCACATGCCATATACAAGCCCAGCAAGTGTTTAGCTTGATCAATAAAAAGCATTCTCATTTCAACACAGATGAAAAAGCAGTGCAATGCATTCTAATACAACAGCAATGTTCATCATGCTACCAAGTTAATAATGCAATCCTTCATAAACTCAAGCACAAAAATGAAAGTGATTTTTTTTTAAAGGGAAAGTCATTCCAGTCATGTCCCTAATGACACCTAAGTAAATATCATTTAATACTCTACTTAACACTTATATGTGGAAGACATCAAAGCCCAGAGCTATTATTATAAAGAACTCTATCTAAGATTTACAGATAAAGCCTTAAGGTCCTCTTTGTTCAATATTCTAATGAATAAAATCTTAAATATGATGGAATCTGGAGTGGTATGCTGGTAGCTTCAAAGATGCTGCATTAAATGGGAATACTCTCTGTTCTTTGTTCTCATATTGTGCTTTACTTTTCATTTTATGTTGACTACTTAACTATTATTTCATGTATTTTGTGGTGAAATACTGCCTTTGTTTCTGAGGGAACCTTGATGTGTTAACTTAAGAGTACTGTTGAATAGCTATGCAATATACATATTTCCCCACTTGAAATTTTCATGAAAGTATGTAAGATGACTGACTCAAAATAAACATATAAGGCAAGTATAACAGAGCAATATATTCATAAGAGAAAGAAAAAGTTAAAAATAAACAAATTTCCTTGTTAATTGGGAGCTCAGGAGACTTGTATGTAATTCTTTGTTTGGCCACAGAACTATGAATAGTGGTTTCTTTTTCCAAACACAGCTGAGGAACATTCCCGACTACATAACAGCAGTATGAGTAAACGTACAAAAGAATTTAAAATAATGTGCCCTGCAGGTCTGATAAATGGAGACTGTTAATACTCATTTGCATTCTATTTACTGTTCGTCTATTCATAACTTGTCTAAACAATTCACAAAGATTTCCTACAAGTTCTACACTGGATGGACTTGAAAATATTGCAAGGCTTTTTTCCTGATGTTATTTGAAAAATACAAAAAGTTTTGAAAGTATGCGTTTTTTAAAAATTTGTGATTGTGACTTCTTTTGTTTAACATGAGATAAATAAAGGAAACCAAACTCTTATTTTTGAATTGCTCTAAACCCGCTGAAAAACGAAATTTAAGAGATTCTGTTACTCCCCTCCACTTTTCATTCTGATTATAATGAAACCACAAAATGCTTTCAGAATGTAACACAGTTCAGCCTCAGCTGGTATAAATTTTTATAGTCCTAACAAAGACCATGGAACTACTGCCGGAATTACAGCCGTTTACATCTACAGTCTTCCTGTTTTTCTCACTGTACACTTAAAAGGTTCAGAAATCATATTCAAACCATTCATGAGGTAGAGGTAATAAATATTAGAGCAACTAGGGTTTTGCCTGAAATCACATAGTGAGTCAGCAGTAGTGTTGGCAGCAAGGCATGTTAGACAAGCTCTCTCCTTGTGTCCATACACAATGAACACCATACATTGTGGGAGAAACAATTACCCTGACTTTGTAAGATCTTATGTCTCTTTTGAAGTCAACTATAATTTTTGCTTATTTATTTTGTGATGTAATCACTGGAATAAATACCCATGCTCATAAAATGTGACTGAATATATTATATGTAGAAAGTGATAAGTAGAATAAAATATACATTATAAAATATGGTTGGGCATTGGCTGAAAGATATGATACATTTTACAGGCTTTTTCTTTTAAATAAATTCAGGTATAATTGAGTAAGGTATTTTATTATGTTTTTAATTCCAGTAAAGAACGTTGCTTCAAAACTACTTACATGAGTGTTAAATGCTTGTAGTTGGAAAGCTCTTTTGGAACAAGGGTAAACTGATTTCCATCCAAATATCTAAACCAGAAAAACAAAACAAAGAGCATTATTTATTTCATTAAAATAGCATAGTAGCATCTTCATCTACTAATCTCAGTATCCAACAGTAAAGTTAATAGCAAATGAACGCATACTACTTCCATTTTATAAGAAAACATGCTTACAAATTTTGGGTTTTAGAGGCACAACTGAAGATTTGTAGCCTAAGATCCAAATGCTACTGTATCATATAGAATGCATATTATGAAGTAACACAGTAAAAATCATCTCTTGCATTATAGTTTCTATTACTTCATAATGACTCTGCAAAATGAGGTCTTTATCATCTCCATTTCCCACATGCCTACAGAGGAAAGGTAAATCTGACTTCCACAAATCACAGTGAGTGTGGATTTTTAGCTATCATAAATAGAAACAGACTCTGACATTGCAGAGGAAATCCTTTACAGTATGAAGAGCAAGGTCTGGTTTTAGCTCTAACAGCAAATTCATTTGTCGTGCCTGTGGTTCAGGTCACCTTCCTTAATTTATCCCTGTATATTTCATGATACATCACGTGCTACAATCCTATTCCTATGAAGTATGTTAGGGACTGAAAACAGTAATCAATTACCCTTCACTAGAAAAGTTAGATTTTTTTTCCCCGTCTTGGTAGGTTTACAGCTCCTGTATTATATTGCTCACTCTTCTTCCATGCTCATAATTCTCAATAAGAGACCTTCTCATCCTTAGAGTTAAAGGGTACAGAACCATCAAATTGTATCAGCACCTGTGTTACAGGCAGAGAAAGGTAACAAACCTTGCCTAAAAAGCTTCCAGTGTGCAGCAAGACATAAAGTACAAGTGGAGGGGTTCTTCATGTAACCAGGGCAAGTAGTTTAGAGATGATAAGAAGTGCTGAATTTACCTGATGGTTTGAAATGAAGCAGATAGTGGCAAGAAGATTAAAGGCCTTTAGTTTCTCAGCTGGGGCAAATGACTTTGCTGATGGTGGTATTACATATGTTTCCTGGAACCCAAGTGGAAACTACACCCTCATTATCCCTATACAAAGAAGGTATTTTTGCTATCCAAATACTTGCAACAAACTTGAGCTAAGAGCAGTCTTTGAAAGAGACATTTTTAGTCTGATTTTGGGCTTAATGTCTTTACGTATGTTGTAGCATCTGTGGAAACTTTTGTCTTGACTAAATGGATGAGCTGAAACACAGTTAAGCTTCACGAAACAACCATCTACATCTAATAAAAAAGCTTTCTTTCTTTCTTCCTTTTTTTTTCCTTGGACCATGCCTTTCTAGGGCTGCTTGCCAAATCCAAAATGTGTCTCAACAAGCTTTATACTTACACTATGTTAATGGTGGTGAGTAGAGCATGGGCTCATATAATTAATTATTAAGAAAACCAAACCAACTTTTAAAATTTTTGAAGTAGTAACTATTCTGAGGAAATTCTTTTATCAACAGATAAATTAGGTTATATTATTAAGCTTCATTAGAACTGAAGTACTACAAGTATCCACTTGTCTGATAAAATTCCTCCTTGTTCAAATGAAGCATTATTAAGATATTTTATAAAACACATGAAGAGTGCATGTTAGAAGAGCCATGCATGCTAAAGAGCAAGAAGAATCAATCAGTATGCAACTGTTAACAGGAACCACCTCCATTATCCTTTTGAAAAATATGCCAAATTGCATGCTTAGACACTAACTAAAGCTTACAAAATTGTACACAAATGGCTTTTCAGTCACAGGGTTCCACTTGCAATTCCAAAAGTATCTCTCTTTATCTGCTTTGTTTTACATTGCTTTGATAACCTTATACTGCCAAATTGTGTTTATACCGAACTATATTCAAGAAAGTCATCTCTTTGAGGAAAAGACCCCAAAATACCAAACCCAAAACCTAATGAAGTTATAGTTTTATATATGTGTGTGCTAATTTGAGTTCTTAATAATTTCAATTTATTAATGGCTAAAGACTTTTGGATGCTATTAAGCACCAGACTAATGATGGATATCTCAGAATCTTCTATACAATACCAAACCATAAAACAGTAAAATTATGACTTATGAAACATAGTTATGCTATTTCCTGGAAAAGCACTATATTAACCAGGCATTATGAAACATTATTAAATACTTGTCATATGTAACACAAACCAACATTTTTTCTCATATATAATTTCTTTTTATTTTTCGATATTGTGACCTATCTGATCAAGAATTAAATAAATTAATATCTCAATTTTTAGGTTCATATTTTCCCTTTCATAATGCATAAAAATTTGCTCATATATTCTTATGAGTAGCTTATTCAGTTAATATCTTCAAACAATACATGAGGTAGCAAGCTGTTTTTTATATCTGTTACTGTTCACCTGCATATTCAAATCGTATCTTTCATGAAATGCAATCTTAACAATTTTTCTCATAGAAAAAAATGTATCGAGATTAATAAAATATCCCAGATTTTATAAAACTGCCTATGTGAAAAGGAAGACATACTATTAAAACCAGTATTTTTGAAATATCACAAAACTATCACAATCTCTGTATCATAGAATATTCTAAGTTGGAAGCATCACAAAATCACAGAATCATTAGGACTGGAAGGGACCTCTGGCAATCATCCTGTCCAACCCCTCTGCCAAGGCAGGGTCACCTAGAGCAGGTAACACAGGAACACATCCAGTGAGGTTTTGAATGGCTCCAGAGGGGGAGACTCCACAACCTCCCTGGGCAGCCTTTCCAGTGGTCTAACACCGTCAATGTAAAGAACTTCTTCCTCATGTTGAGGTGAAGCTTCTTGTGGCTTAGTTTATGGACATAACTCCTTGTATTGTTGCTGGGCACCACGGAAAAGAGTCTGGCACCATCCTGTTGACACCAGCCTTTGAGATATTTGTATGTATTAATGGGATCCCTTCAGTCTTCTCCAGACTAACCAGGCCCAGCTCCCACAGTCCCTCCTCATAGGAGAGATTCTCAGCCCCTAATCATCTTTTTGGCCTCCACTGGACCCTCTCCAGTAACTCCTTGTCTTTCTTGAACTCTGGAGGCCAGAATTGAACACAATACTCTGGAAGTGGCCTCACAAGGGTTGAATAGGGAAGGAAGATCACCTCCTTTGACCTGCTGGTTACACTTTTTCTAGTGCACCCCAGGACTGAGTCCAACTCCTGGCCCTGCACAGGACAATCCCCAAGAGTCACACCATGTGCCTGAGAGCATTGTTCAAACACTTCTTGGACTCTGGTAAGCTTGGTGCTGTGACCACTTCCCTGGGGAGCCTGTTCCAGTGTCTGACCACCCTCTCAAAAATAACCTTTCTTTGCCATAATTTTACTTCACGCTGAAGTGAAACTGACTGGTTTGTAGTAACCAGGGTCAACCCTCTTGCCTTTCTCAAAAATTGGGACATTCTCCAGCTTCCAGTTGACTGGGACCTCTTCCAGATTACCAAGAATATACAGAAATCATTGAGAGAGGCCTTGCAATGACAGCTATCTCTTTGAGTACGTTTGGATGACCCCAGAGACTTAGAGAAGGCCAGCAGGAGCAGCAAATCCTGTGCAAGTTTGGGGTTGGCTGGGAGTTAATCATTCTCATAGTCATGGTCCTCCAGCTCAGGGCACTGGAACCCTCAGAGCCGATCATTGGTATTGAAGACCAAAGTGAAGAAAGCAGTAAACATCTCTGCTTTCTTTGCTGTCCCTGTTTGTGAGGTGACCATATTCATCAAAAAATAAACCAGTGTTATTTCTGGACTGCCTTTTGCTATTAAGATATTTTAAAAAGCTCTGTCTATTGTCCCCAGCAGTACTGGCCAGCTTCAACTCTAACTGGGCCAATTTTCTTCCTACGCTGATGAGCAGCACCTCTGTATTCCTCCCATGTCACCCGACCTTGGTTCTACTGGATGTACACTTTTCTTTTTTGCCTTAGCTCCAGAAGATCCCTGCTTAGCCGAGCTGGCCTTCTGCCTCACCTGCTTGACTTCTGACATCTTCTAATTGCTTGCTTTTTAGCTCTTAACAGGTGATACTTGAAAAGTGACCAGCACTGATGTACCTCAGTACCTTCCAAAGCATTTCCCATGGAGATCTAGCTAGTTCCCCGAGCAGCCTGAAGTCTGCTCTCCTCATATCCATAGTTGAAGTTTTGCTGGCACTTTTCCTCCTGTCAACAGAGATTTTAAACTCGACTGCTTTATGACCACTGTGGCCAACGCAGACACCACATGCCACTTTACTCACAAGACCTCTTATTAACATGCAACAAAACCAGGAGAGCACCCTTCCCAGGCCACTTCCTTAGTACCATAAAGCCACTGTCCAGGTTTTTTTAACTCCCTGACCGAGATGAAGGCTACTGATTTAGAGGATTAAGGTGCTTGATTTGGAGTTAAAAAGTATTGATTTAGAGGTATAATAAACATGTTCATTATGAAAACACATTCATATTATTTTCTTTTTGCTTTCTCGTGTAATTGAACTTCATTCCTTCCTAACCAGTGACCAGAGTTTAATCAGATTCACTGTTGCCCCTAATTTAACCCATTGTAACATATCATCTACACGTGGTTATACAATTGTTCAGTGCTGGGGATATAAATTATGATTACAATTTTATATACATATATTTTTAAAGCTTTTCAGTAACAGATAGTTCTTAACAGTGGTTTGGGACTTACAAAGCATTGCTAATTCAGACTTAACCTCAAGTTTCTCAAGATAATGTGAAAGTCTTTATAAAGCAGTGGATTAACAAATTTCAACTCATCTACTAAATTCAATTCTTCATTTTCTTTTCTTGACCTCATTCTTGACCCTGACAATAAAAATCTGACATTAATTTTCATAAAAGAGAAAAAAAGTGTGCCACTTACAGTTCAGTTACATCTTTTGGGATGCCTTTAGGCAAGGCTTTCAGACCTTTGTTGCTGCAGCGAACTACTGTGTCCAGACAAGTACATTCTGCAGGGCAGCGGGCCAGGGGAGAGCAGCTATTGTCATCATTTCCTGGTTAATAAAAACAAACAGATGCTAATATTGCTAATAAATGTCACTTCAGTATTAGCAATAATAGCCCAACTGGATTTTCTTTAAGCCAACATGATATTTCTACATTATAATATCTCGATAGGGAAAAAAATTACATCATCTATGTAAACCATCACTCCAAGAATTTACATTTCAGGTGATGCTTTACTTAGTACAATGCTGTTTTATTAGGTAAGAATGTTATAATAAGGGAAAAAAATCATTAAAGAAAGAATAAATCTTGAAAAGAAAGACAATAACATTAATAAAGTATTAAAAACAATGTCTTTAAAAAAAGATACAGCCTTGAAAATTGACAAATCAATAATGCAGTAAATGGAAGTATATGTGAGGGATACAAGATAGCAGCATTTCTTTTAATTAAGAGTTAATGAAGCCACAAGCTATAAGATGTCATGCTATTTGATCAAGTAACCTGAAAGTGTGCTTGATTCAAGCATTGGTGTTTGAAAATATTCTCATCTGAACTATAACATTTGATCAATTTCTTTATACTATTTCTAAATTATTAATTACAGTACAGAACATAGACGAGAAAAACTTTAGAAGGCATATGTACAACAGCCTGTGCTTGCTGATCATCCAAAAATGAGTGGAAAATTTTTAAACTGACATAGAAACTGAGCACGAAGGCCTTTAAAGTGCAATACTTTGGGATCTATGGGAGTCATGCAGCTATCTATATGAAAGCTGAAATTATAAAAGGTTCAAATATTGATTTCCTTACCATCATCACATGTAAAATCCTGAATTGCCACATCCTGGATAGGAATCTCTTTGAGGAAGTAGGGTTTTTGGCAGCGAGGGTTCCCCGTCACAATGCGTTTCTTCCTTAGCCAGTCTCCAAGCCATGCGAGATGGCAGTTGCAGTTGAACGGATTGGCCAAGAGGTTTCTGAGAACCACAGGAAAATTTATCTCAGATGACACCACACTTTCATCCTAAGGATTCTACTTCTATTTTCAAAAAAGCATACCTAATACACTGTTCTTCAAAAAATACTGCATGTAAACCATAGGTGAAAGGTGTAATTTAGGCTCTGTGTGGTGAATCTTAATACAGCTTGTTCAGAAATAATTTAAAACTGTCAAAGACCTGACTGCATGTCAAGCCACTCTGTACCAATAATGCAATAATTTCATATAGAGATGGAGGCTGATTACTTTACATTATTAGCTTTAACCTGACAACAGCTATTCCATTAATTTATCATCTCAAGATTTCCATCTTTTATTTGCTCCAGAGAATAAGTTTCCTATCTGAAATGACAGCTAAGTTGATTACATGCCAGTAACAAAAATGAATTTACTTCTAAAAACCTCAATACTTTTGGCATTTCCTTATTTCACCACAAACCTATCGACAATTCTGTTATTTATAAACATATCATCCTTAATATGCAAAATTAGTAACTGGGTGCGAAGTGTCACTTTTCATGTAAAAAGGGGATTAAGTACTTTCCTGAATGATGCTACCTACAACCAGCATTTCTTCACGAAACTGAGTGGCAGCTTTGCTTACTCTTTGCACTTCCCTTAAATTATACAATATTTAAATAAAAAAAAGATGCTTCTTTTTATAGAAAATATGACTGAAGCTTCATTATTAAACACATATGAATTAAGATTCTCAGCAGGCCAAGGAAATTTAAGCTAGTAACTTTGTGGCACAGGGCAGAAGGACAGACAACATGGTAATCTGACCAGCTGTGATTGTGTGCTGTCTACCCAAAATGTGGCTTTCTACACTGGTTTAGATCAGTGGGCTTCCACGAGGGGACTGACCAGGGTGTTTTTCCTGCCTTCTCGGACACTTCTGGAAACCAGTCTAACACTGTATCAAAGGGCACCATGAAAACATACTCTTCATGTGCCCAAGGTGGTCCATAAAATAAAATTTCTCAAAACTGCCTCTATGAAATCTTTTTATCCCTTAACTTTACCATGTGCTGTGAAATTACACATCAAAGTATTAAGGGAAATGCCCCCCAAAGGTCAGAGATTTAAATATGGTTATGGTAAAAGAAGAATGTGACTTACAGTGTAGAGAGCGAATGCAGCGTGTCGAAGGAGCCAGGCGCCACAGTGGTGATCTGGTTGTCATACAGAGAGAGCAGGCGGACAGAGCTCAGCCCTGTGAAGCTGTCATTTCCCACACAGCTCACCCTGTTGCTCCTCAGCATCCTGAGAAAGAAGGATCAGCATTTTTCAGCTTAGCCTGGGCAAGGACCGGGGCTGAAGTGGCTGCTGGAGTGAGGACCAAGAGGTATGACTCCAAAGGGGCTGCTGCCAGTGAAGAGACCACCAGTGCAGTGACCCCTGTGCTGCCTGTCTCCTCACTGAAGAGACTGAGTGCAATGTGTGTGGAGCAGGCTGGAAGACAGGTGGGTCGGTTTCACAAAGGCAAGGTGTGTTTCACAGAATCACAGAATGCGTAAGCTTGGAAAGGACCACTCGAGATCATCTGGTCCAACCTCCCTGCTCAAGCAGGGTTCCCTAGAGCTTTTCCCTAGAGAGTTACTCAAGATTGTGTTCAGGTAGCTTCTGAGTATCTCCAGACGAGACCCCACAACCTCTTTGGCAGCCTACTCCAGTTTCCCCATGGCATTTGTGGTTTTTTCTTGTTCTTTCAATACGAGAAGCAGTAATTATGAATTTTTAATTGACAAGAAATGAAACTGTTTGCAATTCCCCAAATTAGAGAAACACAGCAGCCCTCTCTTCGTATTTCCAAGGCTGATGATTCCAGAACTGCTATTTATATAGAGCGGAGGCATGTACCAGCTGACCTCCTCTTCAAGCCCCTTTCACTTCATTTTCCTTAGGACAAATTCCAGAAACCACTTCTACTGCATTCAGAAGCATTTCATTCAAATAAAATCAAGCTACCCTGACTCCTCCTCAGCATGACTCTAAGACAGTACAGCTTTCAGAATCCTAAGCTATTCTAAAATCTCTCGAATTTCTATAAAACTTAAGAGCTTTGAAGTCTGTTTGTTCTCCTCTCTGTCCACCGAAAGACGGTAATTTTCCCCCATGCTCTTGTCTAGGACTAGCTGCTTTAAAAAATTTTAGCAGCTTTAACTACAAGGTTAGAAACTGTAGACGTGCTTTATTTAAAATACCTAATGTCTGTGGACAGCTGAAACCCCAAAGACCATTTAATCTTGGCTCTGGCCTGCAGATCAGGAGGACAGGCTCTCTGAAGAAGGCCAAGATGCTGCAGACTGCATAAACTCCTTTTTTGAGTGGAAAGAACTAAACTGCTTCATGGAAAGAATGAAATTAGTTCAAGATATAGTGCTTTTAATCTTGCCTTCACTGTTGAAATGACAGAAAAATTACTTAGGAGAGAATCATTTCCCACATTTCAATACACACTAGAACAATTTCCTCCTCCAGCAATTCCCAGTAATGGCTGAGCTGAAATGAATCAGACTCCATTACGTAAAATGTGTAATTCCCGTGCAAAATTCTGTTACTTTGATGATTATTCCCATTTCCATTTCTGAAGTTGGATGTTTACCCATTCTCAATTGCTTCATTGCTTTAGAGGACTCATTATACCCATAATTAATAATTAATAAATTAATACAATGTATAGCTTCTTGTAAAATAGGAACAAAAACTAAAATATGCTTGAATAATCCAGAGCTAATTCTCCAAAATAATTTTTTTTAGGACAGATACAATAATATTCTCAAAAATACTGGAGAGAAAAGAAGAATAAAAACACTGAAATAAATATACTTACAGTGTTTTGAGACTTTCTAGTCCTTTGAACATTTTGTGTTGAACACTTTCCAAGCGGTTGCTTGTGAGCAAGAGTTCATTCACACCAGAGGCTCCATCAAATGCTCCTTCTTCTATATCTGTAATCTTGTTATTGCTCAGGTTTCTATTACGCATGAACAGAAACAGAGAAGAACTGAGAGGATTTTCTTTTATAAATATCCTAAATTAACTGTTAAATGCTGCAGACTGCATAAATTTCAAGACAAACTTAGAATCTTAGTTTTCCACTAAGGCCCACTAATATCCTCCAAGATCATCAAATGCAATCTCGATGCAACAGTCAAGTTATTGTGTAAAAGCACAAAATATAAATATACCATTCAACTTCAAACCAGTAAAAAAATTTGTATGCCCTTCTAATTAAAGAAGCAAAGATTTTTAAAGTAATCTTTGGAAGATGTTTTTAAATAATGGCAATTACCCAACCCATGCTGCAGTCCCACAAGAACATATTTTCCTAATTTTGAATCGTATCTCTAACTATATTTTTTCAGGTCTCCAGCCTCTGTAGTATTTTTAGATGAATTTAATAACAAAATTATACTGTATGAGTTCAGCACAACTAACCTCTCTGATTTATTTTAGCTTGACAGACAAATATAGGAAAACAGTATAAACAGCAACATATGTAAAGGAAATGTGTGAATGTAAACAGTACATGAAATGTTAATAATTTGTGACATTAGTTAGAAGGCAGGGTTTATAAGCAAGATAGTTCATTTATCTGCAATTTGCATGCAAAGTGGATCAAAATGTGGGGAAAATGACCTAAAATATTGCCAAAGTATTTAGTAGTTACGATTTTAGTTGAAATATGGAAATTACATCCCAAATGTGTAGGATCTGTACTATATATACACAAAAGCATACATACGCAACAGCACACATTTTCTTAGATATTTTCATGTTAGTCTCCTTTTGTTTTGTTTGTTTCATATCATTATTTACACATATTACAGAAGTACATAGCTACACATTAAATAGTGTTATAATACACTAGCGATTTTTCAAAAGGTCTTAAAAACTCTCTGAGACAAAGTGAATGGAAGTAAAGCTAAAGACTCTTTGATGGAATTAATGGTATTGGGAAGAAAATCAAACATTATTTGATGCAATTTTTAGAATAGTGTTTAAATCATTCAAAACAAGAAAGATACTATTTCTTAGAAAAAAACCCAAGAAGTTGTGGCTTAATCTTTAGTGCTGACTACTCTCTCTAACCTGAAATAGAACCTACAACTGAAATGTAACCTACAACTTGCCTGTGAGGAAGGATACAATCATGGAATCAGTTAGGTTGGACCTTTAATATCATCAAGTCCAAGCATTTAATCCAGCACTGCCAAGTCCATTACAAAAAGGTATCCCTAAACCTTTTAAATTCCCCAGGGATGGCAAGTCCACCACTTCCCTGGGTGGCCTGTTCCACTGCTTGACAGCTCTTTCCATGGAGAAACCAAACTAAACCTCCTCTGCTGCAATTTGATATCATTTCCTCTCATCTTGTCACTTGTCATCTGGGAGAAAAGGACAACTGCCACCTCACTACAACCTCCTTTCAGATAGTTGTAAAGACTGAAAGGTCCCCACTGAGCTTCCATTTCTCCAGGCTAAGCAACCCATTTCCTAAGCTGCTCCTCATCACACTTGGGCTCCATACCCTCCAGCAGCTTTGTTACCCTTCTCTGGACTCGTTCCAGCACCTCAATGTCTTTTTGGTAGGGAGGGATCCAAAACTGAACTAAGTACTCAAGATGTGGCCTTACCAGTGCCAAGCATTGAGGAACAACCACTGCCACCAGTGCCAAGCACTGAGGGACAATCACTGCCCTGGTACTGCTGGCCACACTATTGCTGATACAGGCCAGGTGCCATTTGTCTTCTTGGCCACCTGGGCACACACTGGTTCATGTTCACCAGGCTGTCGACCAGCATCTCCAGGTCCTTTTCTGCTGGGCAGCTTTCCATCCCCAAGTCTGCAGCACTGCATGGGGATGTTGTGACAGTGCAGGACCTGGCACTTGGACTTGCTGAACCTCATACCATTGGCCTTGGCCAGTCTGAATTCCTCTGCAGAGCCTTCATGTCCTCCAGCAGATCAACACTCCCGCCCAAAATGGGATCATCTGCAAACTTGCAGAGAGTGAATTTAATCCTCTCATCCGGGTCATCGATACAAGTATTAAACACAACTGGCCGTAACACTGAGCCCTAGGGAACACCACTTGTGACTGTCTGCTGACTGGATTTAACTTCATTCACTATCCTCTGGGCCCAACCATCCAGCCATTCTTCTATCCAGTGAGGTATAAGTCCATCCAAGCCATGAACAACCAGTTTATCCTAGAGGATGCTGTGGGATATGGTGTCAAAGGCTTAGCTAAAGTCCAAGTAAACAACATCCACAATCACCGCTTTCATTTAGTTTAACAGTAGAGCTGTTCAGTCTGCAAGGTGCTGTGGAAGACTGGAAGCAAGAAACTAATTGTTTCTAATCTCAGATGGCTTGTCCATGTCAAGCCCTTAGTTTCCTAAAATCTTTTTTGTTCTTGTGGTAACACAGATACTACTTCACCCACTTCACACAGATATTTTAAAGATTAATGTTGCATTGCTAATCAATGTTCCAGTCCATAAACATGCTTTGTTACTGATGAAGCATCCAATCAATGAAACATTTAGGCCTTAATTTTTCAATGTCATCTGTGCAGAAATATCTTTGCACCTATCTTGAACCTCCAAAAGAAATACGAACTTCACAAAAGTATAGAATTCACTCATATTGGTGTCTCTGTAACACTAGTACTTCACTGCTTTCCAGTAATGCTTAAGCAGTCACTGTGTTATTCTCTCAATGAAAAAATGTTGTAACAACTGATAACTATATTAGGAAGTTATGGAGCAGTATTATTAAAATAGTTAACTTTTTATTTATCTTTTTAAATTTTTTTTGCCTTTTAAATTAACCACATTTTAAAGCCTGTGGGAGTTTCAACAGACAGGTACCCCAAGACTGATTAATATTCTTTTTTTTTTCTTTTGTCTTGAACACCTCCTCAGCTTAAAAGGAATATGGTTAAATATGAAGATCTGATATACATATGTGTGTGTATGCATGTGCATGTATGAAGCATGAAGCATTTTATTTATTTTCTAGAATCCTGCAATCATAGAATGTCTTCGGTTGGAAAAGACCTTAAATATTATCTAGTTCCAATCAGACTGCTGTAGGCTGGGACAACTTTCACTATACCAGGTTGCTCAGAGACTCATCCAACCTGGCCCTGAATACTTCCAGGGATGGGGCATCCACAGCTTCTCTGGGCAACTTTTCCCAGTGTCTCATCACCCTCATAGTAAAGAATTTCTTTCTGATATCTAATCTAAACCTACTCTCTTTCCGTTTAAACCCATTCCTCCTCGTTCTGTCACGCCCTTGCAAAAAGTCTCTCTCCACCTTCCTTGTAGGCTGACTTTGGATACTGAAAGGCCACAATTAGGTCACTCTGAGGCCCTCTTTCAGGCTGACCAATTCCAAATCTCTCAGCCTTTCCTTGTAGGAGATGTGCTCTCCATTCCTCTAATAATTTTGGTGGCCTCCTCTGGACTTGCTCCAACAGGTCAATGTCCTTCCTGTGCTGCGGACCCCAGAGCTGGATGCAGCTCACCAGAGTGGAGTAGAGTGATAGAATCCCCTCCCTCGCCCTGGTGCCCACACTGCTTTGGATGCAGCCCAGGACACATTTGGCTTTCTGGACTGCAAGCACACATTGCCTGGTCATGACCTTCTTGTCAACCAATACCCCCAAGTCTCTTCTGTTCATCCCTGAAACCATATTGATACTTGGGGTTTCCAGGACCCAGGTGCAGCACCTTGCACTTGGGCTATTGCACATCATGAGGTTCCCAGGACTCCCCCCTGCACCTTGTCCAGGTCTCTCTGGATGGCATGCCATTCTTCAGGTGTGGCAACAGCACCATTCAGCTTGGTGTCATCTGTAAATTTTCTGAGGGTGCACTTGATCACTTTCTCTATGTCATTGATGAGGACATTAAATATAGGTCCTTAAGGGACACCATTTGTCACTGATGTCTGGTGGGACTCTGATCCACAGACCATTACTCTCTGGATGCTGCTGTCCAAACAATTTCTTATCCATCTAAGCCCACCCATCAAATCCAACTCTCTCCAATTTAGAGAGAAGGATGTTGGAGGGGACCATGTCAAAGGCTTTATAGAAGTCCTGATGAATGACATCTATAGCCCCTTCCTTGTCCACTGATGCTTTGTATTGATACTTGATAGTTCCGAAGTACACGGTAGTTGTAAAAAGTGCTAATCTGAGATTCTTGAAGATTGAAGAAAACAGTGTTATCTACTATATAGCACCAGAACACTGTTGTGCCAGACATTCCTACATTCTTTTTTCTAATTATCACAGCCCAATTCAAAGTGGCAAGGTGTACTCAAGTGGAGAGGTCAAAGGCAAGTTCATTTTACATTGTTGGAATTTTTAAAATCTTTTTATCTAAAAAATCAGTAATAAATATTTAACTAATTGTGATCATGCCAGCAAGGATTTGGTTAAGGCTAACAATAGTTGAAGCAATACTACTGCTCCCTTAAGATTTTGATCGCTAATAATTTAGACTGATCTCTTACAAATGGTAGTCACTTGGTGACTACTAATCTATTTCCACTTGCATTTTTCTTCACTTACTATTTATGTTTGGATTTAATCCTGAAACGATTGAGCACAGAGTCACAAAGTCTAACTAAATGATCTACCCTCATATACATCTTTTACATAGGCTAAAGAAAAGATTTTCATAGTCTTATTTTTAGAAACAACTGCACTGGTAAAATTATAAACTCCTCTTAAAATATTAACTGTTAACATGGCTTTACATGGACGACCTATCAAACCACTTTTTTTCAGTCATTTTAATTTTGATATTCCCCTCACCTAATGACAGTTTAATGGAGCACAGAATCAATGGCATGTCCTTAATGTGCTGTAAGAGGCAAAATTGTCTGGTTAGAGAGTAATACAGCAAGTTACAAAAGATTACTGGAATCTTTTCTAAGCAGCTTATACTGCGAGCTCCCTGCTGTGGCTGCACAACAGACCAGCTGGCTGGACATTGCCACAAAGGTGCTGGAGCTATACACCATGAGAAGTGGTTGCTGGCAGTGCCAAGCCCCATAGAGAAGAGCTGCCAACTCTGACCTACCTCAGGGATTAATTTAAACCCATTCTTGATTTTCGATTGGAATATACTGAATCTTTTGTAGATTAGAACTAAGAAAGGTGGAGAGACACAGCAAGGAGCTAATACACTATCTGAATAGACAAGGTCATTGAAGTTGCACTTACATTTTACGCAGCTGAGGAAGTTTCTTAAAGATTCCAGTAGCTTCCAGGACTGAAAATTCATTGTTATTTAGTCGCCTAAAAGAAATTACATCAATGTCAGAAAAAAATTATTCAGGCACTGGTACAGAATGTTCCACATTAAGTGAACTTTTCAGTTTGGTTTCCCTGGATAGCTGATGTTTAACTGGTAGCTGAAGAACAATTCCTTATATAGTGACATTTCTAATTTTGATAATTCCTGTGAATGAACATTCTCATTCCTGTGAATGAACATTCTCATTAGTTGAACTTAGACATATGTAAGACATTTTTAAAACCTGATCACAAAATTTTATATAGCTGAAATCGAAAAGGAATATAAGATGATGTTTTTAATTTTTCAAACAAAAATGTAACTAAGGAAGGATTCCATGGCAACTTATAAATAAAAGTCTTTAAGAAGGACATATAAACCACTGAAGATTAGTCTTCTGTTCTTTAAAGGATATCAGATGGAGTCTGCCAGACATCTGGAGGTACTCACAGAACACTATTTACAAGAATGAAATAATTACTCTTCTTTTGAATAGGGTACCCACTGCATTGGTCTTCCCATGAATTTAAAAACACTTCTCTCACCATGATTTATCTTCATACTACTACAGCTGGCACACATATATTGCTTAAGACAGCATTTAATGCTGACTTGTAGCACTGTAAGAAGATATGCAATGAGCAACAAATACTAGCTGGGCACTTCTCTTTCCTGCACAGGTATCAAGGCTTACAGTACAGTACACCTTTAACAGCAGCTAGGTTAGGGGACCATCTATAGTTCAAAAATTACCTGCATTGACCCAGTACTCCCTATTTCCTCTCTTGAAAGAAAATGGAAATTAAGAGTCTTAGATCCTTTATATGCTCTAATTATTATTTTTCATAAAATAATATTATTTTATTATGCCATAATATTAAGGAAGGGAGTCTGTCCAGCTTTTCTTTAAAGATTTTAGAAGATATGACTGACAAGATCACCGTGAAATGGAATTCAGCATAATTCTAAACCCAGAATGCTTTTCAGAATTGTCTTACTGCAAGACAAGTTTAAAAAAACCCTAGAAAATTAAAGAAAGCTGCTTGTACATCCTTCCCTCCTGTTCATTCTCATTGATAGCCAGAAGGGAAATTAAGGTTGTAAATCTGAAGATATGGTTGTACAACAGTTTCAATATGGAACCAAACTGAAAGAAGACAGAAGTTTTTGGATATACACAAAACATTCGTATACCACACCAAATTACAAGAAACATGAATTTCAGAAGATGCTATCACCTCTAAAAATCATCTGAATGATTTGATATCATTTTTAGTGGGACCATATAAAATATTCTTGCACATTGTCAATTAACAAAATTACTTCACTCTAAACAGCCTTTTCTTTACCCTCTCTATCAACAACAGAAGCACTGACCATTCTATAAATGTTGACATCTTCAAATACTTTTCAAGTGCTATACCATCTAGAAGAATAACTTAATAATGAAAACATTTACTGTTTCTAATAATACTTGCTCTACTGAAAACATTTCTAACCCCATTGAAAAAGGCAAACAATTTGATCATTTATTCTTTGCAACAATCTTCTACCTATTAAAAGTAATTTACTTTGTCTGTCCCTCAAGTTTCTTTCACACAAATGCCCTCAACCTTTCCAGTCTTCTTTTCCATGATTCTTGTTCTCCTTGAATCTTTTTCTGAGCAATTATATCCATCCTGAAAAGTGAGGCCTTTAACACAGTATTCCAGCTGATAGTTTACTACTGCTATGTACAGTACAATAATTATTTAATATAATTTACATGCTACATTCCTATACCTATATCCTGAAATGAAATTTGCATTAGTGCCCAATAGCACTTCTTCATCTTTAATATGTATGATAACCACATCCTTTTATCTTGACCTACTTGCTGGTTTTTCCTCACTCTTGTATGTCTGGTGCTATATAGTTCTATCTAATTTCATATGTAGAATTTTAATTCTCATTTAAATTGTATTTATTTTGTTTAAATTAGTCCACACACAATGGAATCAAAATTATTACACATGGCTGGAAAGTTTACAGATGTGATCTCCATTCTGGATCTTAATATTATTTTTTGAGCCCAGTGCTCCTCACTGGTAAAGACAGCAACTATAGTTGTTACCTATCAATCACTAGATCAAGAAAATGATCTTAAAATTACATTTATCTGGTTTAGTCAAAGAAAAGTACTGAAATACCATTCTCAAAATAAAAAAGTAAACAGAGGCATTTGATGATGATGTCTATACATTCTGTTTGGATGGAATATTTGATGCTTTTTCCTGTTTTAGTAACACAATGGCTAAGATATTGCATGTTTTTGAACAATAGCTGAACTTTCCTGGAAGGCAATATAGTGCAGTGATATTCATGCTTTCCAAAATTACCTTGTTAGGTTATCATCTATTGTATAATCATTTTAAAAATTCAACATATAAGACTGAAATTATTTCTTATTTAGCATTTATCCTGGGGACTTTGGTTTGAATGATTTCTGAAATGCTTCCTGACTTTTCCTATGTATTAGAAAGCTACCTGAAAAATATTTTATTTCTGGGGTGCAATTACAGACGTGTAATTATATTATAAAATATCAAATTGGCAGATTACACAGATATTTCACTGCTTTTCTGGAAGACTGTGAGCAAGCGACAAAATGGGAAGTTAGAACAGCAGTTAGTTGGTTTAGTTATAATTTTTTTAACTTTAAAAATTAAGTATCTGCCTTGAACAACATTAATATTTTCAGATTTTTAAAAAAAAACAACTACTTTGAAGAAATAGGGTCCTTTTCCTGTGATATTATTACTGTTGCAATCTACACAATGGACACTTTTTTTAGAGAATCAGAGAATATGCAGAGTTGGAAGAGACCCAAGGATCATCGGGTCCAGCTCCTGGCTCTGTCACTGGTCACCAGGGAGAAGAGATCAGTGCCTGCCCCTCCTCTTCCCCTTATGACAAAGTTGTAACTGCAGTGAGGTCTCTCCTCAGTCTCCTCTTCTCCAGGCTGAACAGACCAAGTGACCTCAGCTGGTCCTCATACGGCTTCCCCCAAAGGCCCTTCACCATCTTTGTTGCCTACCATTGGACACCCTTTTTTCCTTACTTTTGATCTTCATTTCCAAGCTGAGATTCAACTCCAAACATCATCCTGCAGCAATTAGTCTAGCTCTCCTCATCACCTACAGAAGCATCAATGTAATTTGACTCTAACAAGTATTTTTATATCACATTTTGTGGGTAAAAAAAAAAAAGGCTAACTAGCTGCTATTCTCATACATGCCAGTAAATATTGTGAACTGGAAATCAAAGAATGGGCCTAGAACTAGACTGGGAAGTCCCAAGATGAACAACAAAGACAACACATCGAAGACCAGGAATAACAGAAGGAAACAAGAGAAAGAGCTGTAACTTTTGCATCAGTGAGGCAAACACCAAAAGAGTGTATTTGGCTAGAGCAAATGGATTTTTAGCGGAAGTAAAAAAAATGAAGAAGCAATTTTTCTATCCTCTCTAGAATATTTTCAGGACTATTGAAATTTTTATTATATCAAATGGCTTGAAGGACAATCCGTACAGCCTATCAAGTACCATAGAAATAGAAGGTTGAATAATGACTTTGTTACAGTTTAACACCCTTATACTTGGATAGAATGCTGGAAAGAAGAGGGCTCTTTAACAGCAAAAACTATAAAGGCAGCCATGATGGAAACCGAAGAGTGGTAGATTCCATCTCAAACTAAAAGTTCTCAGTTAAAAAAAAATTTACAGAAGTGAAAGGAAATAATTACCTTCTGTAAAAGTCTCAGGGGAATGGTGGATTTTTTAATCCACTAACATTTCAAACAAGACTGGATGTTTTCTGAAAGAAGTTCTGTAACCAAACATTTAGTCAAAAAAAAAATTGTTGACTGAAATTTGAGTGTTTAGGATATAGAGTAGATGAAGCTTGATTATTTAATTGTTCCTTTTTAATTTAACAGGTAGGAACCATAATTACGGAAAGAAAACACCTGACACTATCTTCCACATGTAAAAAAATGAATGAGAAAACCAATTAAAATGCTAAATTAAGATTATTATTTCTTCAGAGAAGAGACAATTAAACATGTTTCCTCCTAAAAATCAAAGCAATACATGCTTAATCACTTCAACAACTCCATTTCTCATCTCTTGGTTCAGTAACTATCGTATTTACAACCACTACTTTATGATCTCCTGCCACAATTTAACCTGTTACCTATTCCATCAGCTTTTATTTTTAAATTTAAAAAAAATTATCCCAAAATATTGGATAACATAAAATGTATTTCTCTTCTGAAATCTATCTCCCTTCATCCAAGACTGTATCCATTTTTTCTCTGATTGTAATTTTCAGATTTGTAATAAGAACATGTTGTGGTTTAAACCCAGCAAGATACCATGTTCAACACAGCCACTCGCTCACTCCCCGCCAGCAGGATCGGGGAGAGAACCAGAAGGGTAAAAGCTAGAAATCTCATGGGTAGAGATAAAGACAGTTTAATAGTAAAAGAAAAAGCCAAGCACACAAGCAAAGAAAAACAATAAATTAATTCACTGCTCTCCACGTGCAGAGAGGTGTTCAGCCATCCCCAGGAGAGCAGGACTCCTTCATGTGTAACAGTGTCTTGCAAAGACAAACACAATCACTCCTAATGTCCTCCCTTTCCTCCTTCTTCCTCCCCTTTACATCCTGAGCACAATGTCACAGGAACTGGAATAGCCCTTCAGTCAGTTTGGGTCACCAGTCCTCACTCTGCCTCCTCCCAACCTCCCAGGCACACCCAACTTCCTTCCCAGCATAAAAAGCAGAAAAGGCCTTGGCTCTGTGTAAGCCCTGCTCAACAATAACAAAAACATCACTATACTATCAACCCCGTGTTCAGCACAAATCCAAATCATAAGCCCATACTATCCACTGTGAATAAAATTAACTCTACCCCAGCCAAAACCAGCACAGACCATCACTAAGTTCAACTCATTCTCCCAGCTTAGAGACAGACAAAAGTCTCCATCTGTGTTTTAAAAATACTTCAGTTTTGAATCCCTTTTCGTCTCCAGGTATTCAAATACTTAACAATACTCTCATTATTTCATATCTCATTGCCATACTGCTGCTTTGATGCCAGCTGTAGACTGCTCTTCTAAGAGATGTGCCATCCTGTTGCTCATCTCACCCGTGGGTGACAACTTGATCACAATACTCTTGTCTCCACATCTCTATACTGCGTTACTATATCAAATCAAACTCTCTTTTTTTTTTCCCCTCAACATTTTGCCTTGTTCTTTAAACTGAATCTCCTAGGAAAACCAGCTATTTCCTTCCACTTTTGCTCTGCAATGACAGCCACTTTCATCTACCTTTCTGCCAATCCTTCAACCACCTCTGCACTCCCATAGTATTCTTTGCACATGGGGAAGCCTTGTAAAGCTGTCTTATTTTTATCTTTCACTCCCTGCTCGAAGACTACTCCAGTTGTAATGCCTACAAATCATTCCCATATGTCACTTATTAAGCAAGTAATAATCTCTGAGTTCTTCTCTGCCCATCTCTATTCATTATATTATTATCTCATCTTCTTAACCCAACTCTGTCCTGTTTGTCTGCTTTATCTTCCTCTGGTCTCCTGCCTGATAAATGTAATGTGTGCTTTGCATAGCGATCAGCTCTGTCTGTTTAAACATCTAGGCAGCACTTTTTAAGACAGACCCCTCTGGTTAATGGGTGCCCTACTTTCTCCTGTAGTTAAAAATTAAAAGTAAAATAAACCCCACTACCTTTCAAAAATCCAAGTGGGTTGCTCAGGTCCTGAAAAACTAGAAACATAGAATAATTACCTTATTTATTTATCATGGGTTTTTAAGGCTACAGGGTATTGAAATAATGCATAAATATTTTTTATGAATATTTAGTCCATTGAAGTGCACCACAGAGGTTACTTTTAATTTTTGCTGTTCAAAAAAAGTAAAGCCGTGGTTTTATATTTGACTGTTTTAGTTAGTTTCTCCATAAGTAAATAATCCTTTCTTATGGGTTCAACTTACAACTCTGCTGTGTACTGGGGGATGTGATCAGGAATTTTGTTGAGTTTCTGATTGGAGCAGTCCACTGTGGTCCCTTCACAGCGACATTTCTCAGGGCAGGCCAAATCTGCAAAGCAGTCTCCACTTAATTTGGATCTGTAATCTTCAGTGCCTGTAGAAGATTCAAGTCAAAACACAGATACTAAGTCAATAAAGTATAAAATTTGCTTCTTGTGAGAGGGTTGAAAAGACGTCTGCAATGCAGATAATGGGTGGGCAACTTGGGAAATGCATGATAAACTTCGTGATACTGAACAAACACAAGGGCTTCAAGAGAGGGTTCAATATAGGGACTTAAGATATGCTGGAAAAAGAAACTGAGACCAACTTCACATAGCAGGATAACATTAACTTGAGCTTTTCACAGCTGTACTTTCTGCTGATTATGTTGTCAGCCAATCTAGCCTTGTTTATAGCTCATCACACAAATGCCACTTTTTGTTTTAGAATTTGTTTTCTTTCTCTGCATCAAGAATAAATAGATCCTGAGTGCCACCTTTTCTCTTTCTCTGGTTACAAATTTGTATTGTTGACTGGACTTCATTAACCTCTGATTTTTTTGTATAGCCCCAATACTCCACATCATCTCAACACATAAGATTGAAAGCCCTGTTTCAGCTTTAATTTAAAAAATGTGTGATCCTGACTTAAGCCTCAGCAGCTTGCCATGCTGTAGAAAGCTGCGTGACGTTCCATGGTGCTTGACAGAACCATGTTTTACTCATACCTCACAACCACATGGTTAGATCAAGCACAACAGAAAATCTCGCTACATTATCAAAACTGCATCCATTAGGCCAAGGATAAGAGCAAGGGAAAAGAGGAAGGAGTAGGTATAAATCACAGAAGCATTTGAAGTTTAATACTTGCTTACATGACATGGCATTCTTATTACTGAATGTCCAGTGCCACAGTAACAGTATCACTGTCACAGATTAAATAAAAGTACAGTATATATTAAAAAAAAAAAAAGAAAAAAAGAAAAAAAAAAACACATTGAAAGTTTCCTCCACCATTTCCCAGAGTGAGTCAAAGAAAACATCCTAAACATATCAAGAAAAAACATCCAGTAAGGAACTGAGGGTAGGTGACAAAGAAAACAAAGAGAAGCCGAAAGGACCTGTGGGTTCTTCTTGGACAAAGGTGAAAAGACTGAGACTAGTAGAAGGTGCATCAGGGCTGGGAGGTACACTGTGATTTAGTTCAGACACTGAACTTTACTTACAGCCAAAATGGTGAACTCCTGCAAAAGTAAAGATAGCCAAGAAGGAAAGAAAGACAGAGTAATGCCAATTAAGACACAAACATGAACTAAGCTCTCGTGTTCTCTACTTAACTTTCGTTTGATTAGAAGATGGTTCTAGGGCCATTGTCTTTAGCAGAAAGAAAGAATAATTCATTTTGAGTGGCATTTAAAAATGAAGGTAAGATTGGGGTTTATTACAGATTTCATATAGGATGATGATCATGCCTCCCATGAATTATTCTTCACTATTTTGAATGCGTTCTTTAAAAGCTGCTCCCTGAATATATATAGGAGTTACAGAATATTCTGAGTTGGAAAATACCCTGAAGGATCATTGAGTCCAATATACATGCTATGCCACTTAAATCCTTAATAAACCAAACAAATATAGGAGAAACAGATTGCTCAGTGGAGGGGAAAAAACCCCAAGAGTCATCACATATTATGTTATCTACAACTTGTAAATGTTTTAGTAATACATATGATGAAACTACTATAGAGTATTTCTAGGAGGTAGCAGATGATTTTTTTTTCAAAGAAATGATTTAATACTTGCCAACTTTTAGTCTTCCAAATTACTATAATGAAACTTTAATAACACTTCATAGCGTCCGCAGAGCAACATCTCCAAATGACATATTTAAAACAAATATTAAAAATATTTAAGTGTTTAAAGAAATGCTAAGATTTTTTTTATAGTATCTGCTTAAGTATAAAGAAGTGTTTTTAGCACTTTCAAATACCGAATGAACAAGTCTACAAATAAGTTTTTTTTTTTTTCCTCCTGTGTCCAGAGTACATCACTGTTAGCAGTTTAAACAATTAAAATATTCAGGGACAATGCCTTCAACAACTAAAATAATTTTAGGTAGCATCTACCTGATAGCCTGCTAGAAAGAGAAAGCACAGAACTGTATTTCAAGAAGCAGGTATATAGCCCATTTTGTTTAATTGAATTGTTTCCTTTCTTCTTCTTTCCCCCCCGCATCCCCGTGGAATAGCAATTTTTAAAGAGTACTTAAAGAAGCCTCAACTGCATGTGTGGCCATATTATAACCAGGCTGTGAAGACACCTGCTGGCAAGAAAACACTTGTAACTCACAACAAAAGTTGTGCTGGTAAGGTTGGGTAGAAGCCACTCTGTGGCAGCTGTTCTACATATTAAGGAATTGAGTGGTACTACAGGTTTGTGAAATTGAATATCCCTGTTTTATGCTGCTTTAAAACACATTTTTGTGGATGCCAGTGCTGATAAATTGCTGCCTTATTTTGTATTTCATTTTGTCTTTTCTTCATATTCAAAACAACATATTAGTATAAGGGCATGAAGAACTTCACATGACTGCTGCAAATGTAAGTGTTAATTCACACAGCATTTGGAGAAGAGCTGTTAAACACACGAGCTAAAGAGACAACAACTAAGATGACTTCAGAATGATGATATACCTGTAGTATTTGAAAGAAGATGTGCACTTGTGTCCTATTCAATTATTGTAGATATTTTTCTAGATATTAAACTATGGCAGAAAATCCTGATTGCGAATCACATACTGTAATTCATCAATAGATGCATTATTCTCTTGTTAATTTTGTTATTTATAATCTGTTATGAATATAACATGAGTATATTTTTTTCTATTAAGAAAACAGTGCACACACTGACAAGCAAGGTAAAATAAAGAAAGATCCATACTTCAAAGAGCTAGGGCCAACATCAGTAAATCTTTTGTAAAAATATCATAGACTTATTGTAGCTTAAAGCAGTGTGTAAATTGCTATTTCACCCCAAATCTAAAGTCATATTTTCTTTAATGGAAAGCATTTCTGATTCACTGTATGCGTGTGACCACCGAATGCCTCTAATTAAGAATATCAGCTTTCTTTTCCAAGCATTCCACTGTGATTTCCTAAACAAAAGGAGGGTGAGCAAGCAGTAGATGCAGCCAGTGTAGAGCATGAAAGCAAGGCAAGAAAACGTTCATTTGTAGAATGTTTAGTTTTTAAAGTTGTGCTAGCTCTTTGATGGCAGCATGGTTTCTTGTGTTTAAAAGCAGCTCAGGAGCTACATTTTAAAAACAGCAGCAGCAGAAAGGCAAGGTACAAGGTAAGTAAAAGTGTCAGTTAAAATATGAACTAGCAGGTGCAACCTTCTAAATAATTTAAGTATAGCTATAATTTTGGTAGGTTGTGTGCAAATCTGTGAGAAAGAAAAAGGTAAACGGAGCTGCATGCTAAGCTCTTATATTCAGAAAACAGAATTACTAATATTCTACAAAGGAAAACTACGTATAGCTACAGGTATTGACTAATGTTAATACACATGCATCAGTTTCCTAAAATCTATGACAAACTTTGCTTTTGGGGGGAAAGGGAGAGAATATCTGCAGTTAGTCAATCTTACTGCAGAGCCAAACCTACCTGGAATGAAATACTGTTCTTTAGCTAAATAAAGAGAAAAAAAAAAAAATAGAAGATGCACCTGAATGTCAGCAAGCAAAGAATGAGTTTTATTAGATTAAGTATGGACTGCAGTTAACTACAGATAATTTAGTGAAAAAATGTGTATTCACAACGAGAGCTGATAAACAACAAAGTGTGAATAGTCATAAATGTATCCGGAACATGGATAAAAAACCAGTTTTCATCTGGTATTTGCACTTGAGACTGAATAAACTGTAGAATGTGGAATGCACCTGGAACAGCTGGATACCATATGACGAAAGTTAGGATTTAAAGAAATGTAAGTAGGAAACGGAATAAGATTAGAAAAAGAAAACAGTAAATTTCAGTATGAGGCAAGCTGCCTATATAAAAGGGATATGTCATGTTTCCATATTTAGCTTAGAAATTTTCAGATCTTTCACATATTCCAGAGCCCTGTGGAAATTTTACAAAATGATTTATGGTGGTGGTATTTGTAGTGAATAACTTTAGCATTTCATTCTGAAGTTTTACATATTACATTTATTTTCTTAGACTTAATGCTACTCAGAAATAGTGCCAAATGTGTAAACTACAGTAATGTTCCGTGATCCAATAGTCTATGACTTCCCAGATTTCCCTTTATTCAGTCAAAAAACTAAAAAAAAATTCTGCAATGTTTAATAATTCTGTAGAGAGACAGCTGCTTTCATTAGAACTTCTATAACCACTACTTTTTTTGCCAATAAAGGAAAAATAGCAGCTGAACTAAGAAAATTACCTGAGCAGCGGAATTTCTTGCTTTTGATCTGGCCGATCCTTTTGTTTGCCAGACGGCGGGGGCTGGTGCAACGGGCACCACTGGTCTCAATGGGGTTTGTGTGAAGATAATCCGCCAGCCACTTCAGATGGCAGTCACAGATAAATGGGTTCTGAGCCAAATGCCTTTCATGAAGAAAAAAACCCAATAATATCACACATTATTTCCCTTTTGTCTCAGCAGTACCCAGTGCTTTTACTGCACTGTAGAATATGAAGTCGTACTTGAGAAAACCATAAACAAGAACATACGTACAAGGTCTGAATCGCACGTAGGGGTGAGAAGGTGCCTTTTGCAATGGTCTGAAGCTTGTTGTCATACAAAGAAAGAAGATTCAAGTTGTGCAGATCTTGAAATGCATCAACTCGCAGACAATTGATCTTGTTGGCATTCAGTAATCTGTTTAATGGAAGACAATTATAAAATTGAAAGAAATTGCTCCATGCTGCAGCTTCAGCATTTTTTCACAGACAATTCTTTGTGCACCTTTGCAACCAGAACAAGAGATGTAGTTACAAATAATAATTGACAGTGACATAAGGAATTTCAGTGAATTGAAAGTGATGTAAGGAATTTCAGTGAATTTAAGTATCTTCTTTAGGTTATATATTCCTACATATTTGAACCTTGGAGTTGAAATCTGTACATTTATTTAGCTAAAATCACATTTCTTATATGTGCTGGTAGAATGTCTGTGTGGTATTTGTGTATAGTGCAAAGAAACAAGCCTAAAAATCAAGTATATTCAAGGAAAACTAGTTTCTTTTGCCAAATAAACAAACAAAAAAGGAACTGAACACTGTGTTCATTAGCTGGAAGAGATGTGCAGTGGCACTTTTAATTATATGTTACTAATCAGCATGCTGCCACATTAACAGAGTTGTAGTAAAAACTGGTGGCATGGAATATATCCAAATCTGTCTTGGATCCTTTTCCTCTGCATCTTCAAAGGGAACCTTTTCTTCCCCGTACCTCCCAGACTTAGTGTTAAAACAAACAAGCCAATCTAAACCAGCTCCTTTTGAAGAGAAAAAAAAAAAAAGTCATTCCATTAGACACATTTTTATAACCCAATATTTTTTTACTCCTTCCCATGTTGAGCCAGAAATGGAATGAAATGGTGGATTTGAAGTCTAATGCTCTGATAAAAAGTTTTGCAAACAAGTAGAAATTTACTTGGACCTAAATGTACTATCTATACAATGCATATTAAAATATGGACATTGTTTTTAATACAGAATTGAGAGTTCAGAAAGGTCTCTTACTTTTTTTTTTTTTTACAAGATCTGAATTATATTTTATAAATAAAACATCTTTAAAGGAAAACAGGAAAGTATACCCTGCCCACCACTATACTATTTTTGTGGCTAAATTAAATCAAAATGCAAACCTCTAGGTGGTGCTAGATCTTGCATTTTCTGTGTATATATTTACTGTTTTGCCATCTTCAATTAGTTGTTAGTAATGGACACTTTGCCAACACTTCATGGTGAAGTCTGGACATTAGAAAATTCTAAGCATGTGTGAAGAAGCCTTAGATTCTTTAAGAAGACCCTAACTCAACAAGTCAGTTATTCTGGGGCAAGTTCTTTCAAAACCACCGTTGTTTTATGGTCTATTTAACACATTTCTTTTACACAGTACACCTACTGCACAGCCTCTTCTGCTAAATATTGACAATATTTAATAAACATATTACCATGGCATTCTTTATTCCAGTATAAAATCTAAAGAGCAACGGTTTCAAAGGTTACATGTGGAAATTTCCAAAGTGTTAAATGAAGTAGCAGCTGGAGTTCACAGAGTCAAAGAATTGTACTGAATGTCAGAAAACATTAAAAGCCACCAATGAAACTGTGGTGTAGTACTGTTCTTTCATGGGTACAACTAGAAAGGCAATTGCGTAGCATTTCCACTATATATCTTCTCTTTATAAAACACACAAATATTCCTTTTATGGTTCCCACACAACTTCATACATGCTATTTGCCATTTAGAGGGCACCATATCTTTATGTGTGTTATCCTTAGAAATTCCACTCAGGAGAATGATTTAATTTTAATCATTTTAGGCTGAAACAATAACTGATATGATCACATTTGTGGATGAATGGTAAGCTGGCCTAGAACAGTCTTGACTCTTTCGGTTTTAGCATAATTTGGTTTTACTGTACTTTGATCTTACATTTGGGATTTCCTGTCAGTTCTTCTGGCATAAATCTCTCATCATGTTTACCCTTTTGAATGATTCCAAAATAGAATAAATAAAAAAATACTCACAGCAGTTGCAGAGAAAAGAGTCCTTCAAACAGGCCCTTTGGAAGTTCTGTGATTTTATTGCCATAGAGGACTCTGTACCAGGGAATAAAGCAAAGCTACCATTATGAAACGCATATGCTATGGGATTTTGACTTCAAAATTAGAGAAATTCCAGTATTCCTGAAAGGAATTTAATAACAACCACTTGATACTTGCAATATCCTTGTGGTCCTGTGAGGCAGCAGGATCACACATTTTCCCAAAAGGTGTGTAGCCCAACGAGCTCTCTGCAGAACCAGCACCTCACTGATTACAGGTTTACCAAGGGACCTTGCTAAGTGGATTTGCTGTTTGTAAAACAACTAACTGGGGAATAAAAGACATGTTTGGTTTTGTTCAACTCCTTGCCATGAACATATTTACAAAAATCCCCATAAGTTATTAGTGTCAAGCTGTAAAAGAATGTTCAATTAGCACTGTTGTTCTGAAATGATTATTACAACTTTCAGAATTGATTGAATTTATAGCAAAATTTTGCAGGGAGCCAAAAGGGCAAAATAATTTCACCATAAGAATATAAGAAATTTTCTTCTGTTTACAGGTCAAACAGATACCTACAGTGAATTGAGTGAACGTAAGCCCTGGAAAGCATCTGGAGCTGCTTCAGAGATCTGGTTATTACTCAGGTCACTGAAATAAATAAAATTTGATTCAATTAATTCAAGCTATTTTCAAAATAATGAAGTTTAAGATAATATGTAATTAGAATTAAGCATGAATGTGAGAAAGAAATTAAAATATTTACATGAGACACTGCTGAAGATTTTTAATATAAAACCACTAAAATTGCCAGTACACTGAAACAAAATGCATAATTAAAAATAGACCTTTCAAATGCTTGAAAAAAAAGACAAAATATTTACTTTTCCTAATTGCTTAAGCACATTTTCTTAAGAATCCTCTGCTTGCTATGACCACAGTGCTATATAGCCTCAAAAACAATCTGAAATTATCCTCATTCTCTTTTTTTACTAGAATTTTCACTACAGGAACATACTGCTTCTATGCAGAACCATATTAAACAATTTCAATATTTTTTAAAAACCCAAGTATTATTAATATGACAAAGATGCTATATGGTGTCAATAATCAGGCAGCCGTATCAGTTTACCTTCTAGCAGTCAAATTTTTTAAGTGTTCACACATTAACTGCAGTTCCCCTGTACCATCTTGACTTGTTTTTTATCTTGTTATATATAAATTTATGAAAGTAAATGTAAGTTATTGGGTACATACATTCTTCGAAGCTTTTTATAGGGGGAGAAAGCTCCAGGAGGTATGACCTTAATTGAATTTTGTTCCAAGCGTCTGCAAAAGAACAGCAACAGCATAAAAATACAACCCCCAAGCTAAATAAGAATCTAAAGCCATAAGAAACTAGAAGGGATAGACTTCAACAAAGAAGACAACTTTTTCTTCCTTTTTCAGTATAATTTTTATTTCTTTCATAAAAAAAGAAAAAAGAAAAAAGAAAAAAGAAAAAAGAAAAAAGAAAAAAGAAAAAAGAAAAAAGAAAAAAGAAAAAAGAAAAAAGAAAAAATTATTCAGCCTAACTTAACCTATTGAGAGTAATACTGAAATTAAAAACCCAATATTGATTTTATATTTAAAGAAAACTTATTTTCAGAGCATACAAGAGTTTTCTAAAATTTAAGATAAAATTGTCATTAAAAATTTCCATCTTGAATTAGTCTTAATTTACTCCCAACGTACTATTCACATATAGCAACTTACATATTTTAAAATGCCTAGAGACTTCCATGAATTCATTGAAATATGCAAACCATGGGAATGAGAAGGGGAATGTACCTACAGAGCAGATAACATATGTTGCTACCTGCAATAAGACAACTGCCATGTTTTTAAAGATGCACACAATTTCTTTAGATACGGTACTCTAATTATTTTCTTTAAGATACAATATTAGGATTGCACAGCCACAACTCTAACTTCTTTAAACAAGTATTTTAATCTCCACTTGTAGCTAATGTTACTGGCCACACTTGCTTTGTGTGTATAGTGGCTGTAATTGAAAATTCCCATACTGCAAAGTGTGAATTTATTGATGGAAACCATTTTCCAAGAAGTTCTTGAACTTGGAGAGATTTGCATTTGGGAAATCAATGCAGATATAGACCTATGGCTCAGGTACCAATGAGTCAAAACAGAATCACCAATGAGCACACTTAAAACAGAAGCTACTTACTCACACACGCCCTTATACCACAGTTATGGCAGTGCAAATTTCCACCATGTAGACATAAGGTAAGAAACTATTATACCAAAAAGCACTACAGGAAAAGGCAGGATTATTCGAACTCCATACCATGCTTATCTAATAAGCTTTGTATTTCCCTCTTTCATGCACAGGTATCAACTCTATGATTTATGTACACAAAGACAATGCCAAAATCTACTTAATAAAATTAATCAAAAATCTGTAAGTTTACTGCGTTAATCTAAATTACAAGGACATTGCATCAGAATTTAAGGGGAAAGAGCCTTTTTTAATCTGGATGCAGAAGTATTGGCCTATTTTTTTCCTTTTACTCTTGTCCTATTAACTGTCTTCTGTTTCACTTTTGTTCTGATTGAGACATATGAGCATCTGTGTGTGTACAGTGTAACTAATAAACTCAAATATTTTGAGTAAGCTTTTCCATGAAAATATTCTAACAGAAATTGTTTCTTTTTGTAAAGTTTCTCAAGAGATCATGATATGGCTTAACTGAAGCTTTTTTTCCTTGCCTTCATTAAGTCTCGTACAGATGGAGATATTTATATATTTAATACTTAAAATCTCTTTATTCTGGTCATGCTTTAACTTAGCAGAATTTGTTGTTGAATGGCTTATGATGAACCCAACAAAAAAACCCAAAAGCTCCAGAAAAATCTTCCAGACACAAAGAAAATCTCACTTCATCACAACTGTTTTAGCTCTTTCTAGGCAAATGTTGTCACCTTGCTATAGATTTCAGGTATATTTTAAACACGGAAGGGAATCCCATGGCACAAGACTGAAAACCTTTTCCATAAACACGATGCTCATTCATACTCTGCCTTGGCTGAGCCTTTTGGATTCATGAAACACATTTTGCATCAGACTAGGGGTGCTGGCCAGGATACAAAGCAACAAGGTCACTTCTCTCCTATACACTTGGCTAGATGCAGGAGGCAAACACCTGAATAAGTAAAAACTTGCTGAAGTTAAAGGCCAACACCAAATTAGGCCACACCCAAGTATTTTCTGTCCTTACATTAAAATTTTAGCTTAGTTTTCCCAGAAAATAAAGATTTGGCATGTTTATCACCTAAGACAGTTTTCTACTCAGATGGCTAAATCAGGGAGAGGTAAACTCTCCAGATAATAAAACTTCCTCATTTTAGCAACTGGAAGGAGTTGAGAAACCAAATTAACCCAGCCATGAAGAGCACGGTTGCCAACCATCCATACCTGTTAAACACTCTACTAGGCAGCAAGCAACTGCCTAACCACCAGGGATAGCCTAACCTGACATTTATCAGATGTGGAGCTCTGAAAACCAGCCAAAGAATATCTTGCACAGGCACATACATAGGGCATATGCAGAGGACTGGAAGGGAGCCAGGGGCGAGGGGTGGGTAAAAAAGGACAGGGAAGGACTAGGCTATAATACAGAGGAGGTCTTGAATTGCCAGAGAGAGAGAGACTGTGGGGAAAAATGTCTCTGGGTATATGGGAAACAGATATTGCAGTAACAATGCTCCCACGTGAGGCTATCATTTATAAAAGCTGCTTATTAGTCCATGACATAGAGATTTGTAACTGGAGTTACTAGTGTCTGCACTAGTGCTGGAGGGGCTCCAGCCTACATTCACGTATCTTTAAACATATAATGATCTTAACTAGGTAGAGATAAGGCATGTAACTCGAGGGCTAGCATTAAATAAAGACACGATGCATTTTCCAGTTTACTCTCTTAATTAAAAATATATATTAATTCTATAAACTGAAGTACCTCACAGGATCCATGTAGGCCATTTTTCAAGAGAAGATGGAATAGCAGCTTTCATTTACTTTTGTCCAATTTGGCTACAAATTACATGGGTCCAAAACTTGAAGAAGTCTTGCTGCAACATATTTCTGAGAGCTAATTTTCCAGCAGTTCTCGTACCAATTCACTGACGGATATGAAAATGAACTTTATGTCAACTTTACCTAATATTTCCTTTTAGTGAGACATTTATATTCTAGCAGACAAAATGTGCAGTGCTGGGATATATTTACAAGCTCTTCTGGATAAAGGATTTGTTATAGTAGGATCATCTAAATATGTCTTTTCTTATGCCAAAGTGTAGGAAGTGAAAGACATTGCATTTTAGAAAATGAGATTAACATAAAAAGGGAAGAATAAGGTTATATAAATACAGAAGAGAAATCTTTTATACTCCACTTTGTCTGTAAAGAGAGCAAATCAAATCCGCATTTTCAAGCTTTGTTATCCTCTAATTTTCTGCTTTATCTTCATAGAATCAGCTGAATTTCACAGAGTATAAATTTGCATCCACTATTCCAGAGAAAATATAATTAGATATATTCCAGAGTCACAAAGTACAGATAGACTAATATCTAAAGGAAATTTGCATTCTACTGATAAAACCCATAGTAATTAAAAACTCCTTTATATTAATGCCCTATATTAATGAAATATTTTGAATTCTAGAATAGGCTGGGTTGTAGTTATCTATTACTGAAAAAGTCAGCCATTAAGTGCTTGCAAATGACTTGGCCAGAAATAGCATTTTATCACCAAAGAACAAAAAAAAAAAAAAAAGCTTGAGTCAGTATTTTTCCATGAAATTTGTATTAAATTTTGTTCACAACAACTTATTTCAAAGTCATTCCAGAAGTCATTCTTCCTTATAAATGAACATCTATGTATCATAAACAGTGCCTTGGTGGTTTCTTTTTCAAAAGTCACAGTCAATTTTAGTAGCATATTTAGTAAGCTAAGCTAATGGAGGAAGACAGTTAAGTACATTCTTCATCAAAGCTTGCATTGCCTCATGTAAAGAAAGTACTCTGCCCATCACAACACAAAACGCTAATTAATACTTTTAATTAATTAAGTCCCTGTCTCCTTTTAGTGTTTCACTTCAAAGAAGTTCTGCATTGATATATAAGTGTTTTATTGTCTGTTAATTCTACCAAACTGGTTGAAACCTTTTTTGAGGGCTACTCCCTAATTTCTCCTATCTAGGAAATGTACTGAGAACATTTCTCTTTGGAAATCTTTCCCCTCTGCTTATCACTGCAGACACTGTAATGCACAACCACTTACTATTCTAAGAAACAAAGGCGCTTCTGCAGTTGTGACTTCCAACCTAATCAAATCAAATCAAAGTAGGTCCCCAGCCAGTAGACAAATTCTTCCCACACGGTCCCCAGAGAGCCCTGTGACATGTAAATCACTTGACACTTTCCAGGAGGATGCTGTTCTGTACTATAAGCCTGCAGCACACCATTACTGATTACTACTTCCGCACTTACAGAGACAGACAACATGCTTATTTATACTGACACTTTTAAACTAGCTTATTTTCCCACTATAAAAAGTCATTTCTGTGAGCGACTGCTGCACCAGGAAAGAGTGCAGACTGGGAATGAAGAACACCCTGTTGTCTACAGAATCATTTTTACTTTAAATCATACAGATGGGGTACAAGATACTAAGTCCTCCCAGTAGAGAATGGTAAAAAAATACACACCAAGATGTGCTGCACCTAAATGCATGTAAAGGGATCAGAGATATATAAAAAGTATTTTGTAATACTAAAATAAAACAAAACATGTTGCTTAAGAAAACATGAATTTGAATATGGAGGAGCAAATTAGACATATATTTTATAATTAAACAATCAGAACATAACATCTTGATTAAGTAAATATGGATGACAGAGTAGTACCTTTAGCAGTTAATTAATCTATACTTTTAATTCCACTATCTACTAATTTACAAAAAGTCTTGCAAGAAGGTTGTCAAGAAATCCCAAAAGAATTTTACTACAGAGAGAAAGTATAAGCAGTGCAATGAGTCTGATGTATTGCACAGATGCTGATTATACATGGTAATAAAATTGACAGCTCTTCTTTGCATTTTCCCCATCTGCTTTTAAACTAAATGGCAAAAACAGCTGTCAAAAACCCAAAAAATAGATTTCAATGATGGGATTGAGTGCAGCTCCTGAATCTGAAGAACTGCAATACACAGCCAACACATCTCTCATCACATGCAACATCTGCCAGATTCTGGGGTTTTTTTGTTTGTTTGTTTTTAAAATAAGGAAACAGTAATGATCTCCCTTGCTGGAGGAATCCTTGAGGCTATTAAACAAAGTACCTTTTTTCCTCTCTCCACAACTGTGCCTCTAGAGTGCTTAAATCCACTAAATGTCACTCCTAGCTTTAGCAGCAGCAGAATTCTGTTGAAATCTGTGATATCATCCACATCTAACAAAACAAAAGATGTATTTTGAATGATTAGATTACTTGCATTTCTTACTTTCAGAATCTAATTCTGTGTATTAATAAATCCATTTGACAGTTTCCTAAATATTTGTATATAAAGAATCACTGTCAATGTTGCCCTAAAGCTTGCCAAACTGTTAACATCCAGTCTAATTGTTCTATCAAATATTTCCTCAGGGGATTGATTTTAAATGACAGATGACTTCTTCAGCTGCATTACATGAAGAAAGTAACAAGAATTGCCATTCTAAAGCTATTAAACAATTCATTGAATTTACTCAAAAGCAGGTCTCAAACCTGCATTTCGTTACAGAAAGGGCCATCTCATGCTCTGAACTCTAGAGCATCACTAATGATGATGGGCTTGACATCTCTCCATTGTTACAGATTCAGCCTATAGCAAAATACACCACTTGTTAAAGAATTATTTGGTTAGCACTTTGGCTTCTGTCAGTGTGGCTCCAGTGCAATTAGCCTGAGCCACCCAGAGTCAAGTTAGTCTCTCTAATTAGCCCATTTTTGATGAAGAGTTCTTATACTAGCAAACCTAGTCAAGCTGTTCAGATAAGTGTTTTAAATTCACAAAAAAGTAGATAAAATCCTACTACACTCTTGACTCATCACAAGTATGATCACAAGTATGGATCTGTCCACCTGTTCTAAAAGAGCAGAAACACTACCTTGAAAATCTCTCCACTGTGTGAGACCAACAGTGTGACAGGAGTTTACCTTCTAAACAATATGTGGTTTCACACTACAAATGTGCCATAAAAATAGAAGTTTTTTAACTGAGAATATGTGGTTGCTTACTTTAGCATGTATTTAGAAACGTAATTGATGAAGAAACATTTGAATGATAACTACCGAGAAGTCAGTATCCATAGTTTCTTTTGAAATTACTTCACTCCCATAATTGCTGAGGAAAGTGAAGAGCCATGTGTAAAAATAAAATCTAAGATTAACAACACCTTTGGAGTGTGGCACAGCTGTCAGAGATCTAAGAGGGTTTTTCTGGAAAAGTGACATGGGCCTTCTCCAGCTTCCCTTCACAATGTATAAAATACTCATTTATTCCATGCTTGAGTTATTTTCTTTCCCTTGGCAGCAACAGAGAGGTCCATCAAGGTGCCTCTTCTACTTAACACCCACGAGAAAATTGCACAAACCCCCAAGAGGTGGAATGGTGTTCATGCTGGCCAGTACCTACTGCTAGTGTCTGGAAACCAGCACTGGTTTCATGTGCTTCTTGTCTGGTTGTTGTGTTCTGTGTCTCTATGTTCTCTTGACTCCTGAAATTATCCTGTTGTCTGAATTTAATTAGTTTTCAAGATAGGACACAAGGGTATGAAGAAAGCCAAAGATGTGAACAATGGCAGCATAGAACACATGCTAATAAAGAACAGATTAGATGTTATACATACAAAACCATCTGACAACTCAAATGAAAAAGCTGGTTTTCCTGTTTTGTAAAAAGCACAAAGGCACACGATTTACAGTAATTTTCAGATTAGGAAGATATTTGAGTAAGAGCACGACAAATCATTTCTCTTGTGTGTGTTAAGCAGGAAGGATTAGCTATCCAAGTAGCAAAATCATCTATTTTTGAAGTAGTCAAATGGAATATGGTTTAAGTTTTGCCCAAGAAATATTAAGATAGGAATGCCAAATATAAGCCACAGGTAATTCAGTGAAATCTGCATTGGTAAATTAAATATATTAGGGTGAAGACGTTAATACCTCCACAGATTTCTTTACCTCATTTTAATTTGCTGAACCTTTATTCAATACTCTGCATTATGGATAATGCATTTTTTGTTATTTACAGGTAGTTATTCTGTGTTTTTATGCATATATAGAAGATGTTTAGATTTTAGCAAATTTCTAAATTTTTGATTAAGCACACAAAGCAATTTTATATTGCAATGGGCATAAACTCTGCTTTAACTAAGAAATAATGACCTTCCCAAGATCACAGAAAAGCACAGCAAGAAAACTGTATCATTGACAGATGAACAGTCTAAACAGAGGTCAGTGAGTGACAAATCATAAAACCTTTCTAGTAAAATTATAATATAGTATTATTTTTATTTTCGTGAAAAGATTTTCAATGTTTATGGCCTTATTTGAGATATTTAGCCAACTAGAGAGGGTAAGGGACATTTTTTAAATTATCATGCAGAACATGGAAAACTTCAGTCACAGTGTATATTGATACTAAAATTTTAGTTTCATGTCAGCTATTTTGCAGCAGATATTTTCATTTCATTAGGAACCTTTTTGGTCCTCCTCCATATGTAAAGCTTATGAATTCTCATGAACTCTTATGAATTCTCATGAACAAGCATGTAAGCAATACATTATAACTAAATATTGCATCTGAAGATTATGTACTATTATTATTTGATATAAGCTTTTGGACATAAAAATGCATTAAATTTTATCAAAAACAGAAGCAAAAGTTCTAGATTTCAGTGAAAATTCACTATGTCTCCATAGTCCAATGGTGTAAATCTGATTATCTGGTCCAATGCATTAGCCATGACTGATCTTGAAAACACTGGTCTTAGAAACCTTTGGGAAGGGAAGACAATAAGAAAAGGTTTGAGGAAAAGGACACATGAAGTACAGTTGAAGAGAAGTTAAGAATATAAGAAAAGTTAATTTTAATATCAGGGCAGTGATATGAAGTTGCTCAAAAGTTTGGAGTGTTAGAATAAGAGCTGAGAAAATATTAGCCAGACCATATGAATTTAAGGGGCATTTAGTTACTTATGTATCTTTTAAGACACTTTATTTTAATCCAGCAATTTCTGAAAATTCAAAACCTGACAGTTTTCTGACTTCCTACTGACCAAAGTATGTATCAGTATTCATAAGCAAATGAATGCTATAACAATTAATTTAATTTTTTATCCATAAGTAGACATCATCTTTTCACTTGACAACTGCAAGTGAAGAGCCACGTGTGAAAATAAAATCTAAGATTAAAAGCACCTTTGGAGTGTGGCACAGCTGTCAGCATTTGTTATGAGAGCAATTAAGAAAAGATTTTGATAAAACAAAGAAGTTGCAAAAAGAGCCATAAGAATGATTAAATTATTTTGAAACATTTTATAGTGAGACCAAAGAGATTTAGCTATTTCAGGTAACATCAGAAAGTTAACATATATTTTCTCAAAAACAGAAGACACAGTTATAGAGGATTCTTGCAAACTGCTAAAAAGCAATACAGTGTAAAGAGCAATGACTATATAAACATAAGTATATATAGAAACAACTTGGAAAAACCCTTCTAGAATCTCACTGGATGTGCAAGATTCTTGCTGATGGCTTAACTGTTTAAGAGGTAAATCACATATATGAACGGAGATTCTAAGTCCTAAGAAGACTGATGTTTTGATTTAAACTAAAAAGCAAACACAAACCTAACACAGAAAACCAATCACCAATTTAATGTCTTGTAACTTAATGCATCCTCTCCACAGTATTCCTCATTCCTTTCAAGCTGCAAAGATACAGGGTTTGCTCTCATTTCTGTCCTGCTACATAGACAGCCAAATCATGCTTTGAGCTGCTAAAAATAGAGAAAGCTGCCTTATCACTGACATTTCAGAATTTTCCTGCTATGAGAGTCTTTAAACTGTCTTCAATAAACATGCCTAAACCCTCCCCAGGTGACTTTTCTCTGTAAAGGGCCATCCTTACAAGTACCTTTGTATCTTGATAGACTAGTCTCTCTGTTCAATTGCTACTTATTTAAGACTGTACTTTGGGCTTTTATCTAAGGATTAATATTAAAAGACAACAGAAATGGCGAAACTGTACACATGCCAACTGTCACTGGGAAAGATACTGACACAGAGCTCCCAGTACCCAAATAAAATTCCTCATGTATGCAAAGCACTTTCCCAGTGTCTGCAGTGTGAGCAGACCACTTTATCTTGGTTAAGTCCATTTGTCAAAATCAGTTCTGTCAGATCTCTTTTCCTCTTCTTTTTCTTTTTTCTCTCCTTTCACTTCCTTTTTTCCCCCTTCTCCTTTAATATAATCTGAGTGTTACTGTGAGAAGCAATCTCAGGAGCTTTTAATCCTGCTTAATTTCAAACACAACTCACAAAAATGTAGTTGAGTGCTTGGCATAACACACAATCATTAATCAACAGACTTATGAAAACAAAGTGTAAGGAAAAATGAGATACAGGAAGATGAAAACATCAAGAAAAATAGCCAGAAATCAGGATGGCAAGATAAGACAAGACTAAGAGAAAAAATTAGGAAACTCATGGAAAATGTAAATAATGTTGTCATGGAACAACTGTACAGTTTCTACTTTTGGCATTCAAACATTATAAAGTTCCATTCACATGAAACAAAAACTTTATCCTGAAAGCCATAGTAATAAGAAGTCAGGGGCTTTTCAGTACACTGGATTGTGAAGCTGAACTGTTAAAATTCCTGACTCTGATATGTTTTTTCATTTCACAAATTATGTGGTTTAGGGTCTTTTCTGCCCATTACAAAGACTAGAATTATCTATACAACTGTTCCTTTTTTAACAGTGGCAACCCTGCAGTCACCCTTTCCTCCAGCAAACCTTCCCTCCTCCCCAAAATGCCATTGTAGTGACCGTTATCCTTCTGAAAAAGAAAAAGAATTTAATTAAGTCCTTCCTTTGACTAATAATTTTTTTAATATAAAAAAGTGAAGGAACAATCAATTTAATTCCATTTCTTTTTGCTTAAATAATGACTTGTACAAATTTATGGACATCAGCACAGGTACTCCTTTCCCCCCCTTCCCCCTCCCCCACCCCTTAGAAACACTTATTGCAGGTCTATTTACTTTTGTTTATACATAATATTACAGTAAGGAAAGAAGCTTAGAACCACTTTGACAGGTTGAGCCATGGAAGAGAAAACAAAACCAAAAGAATATAAGAGCAGCAGTTCACAAAGTTAGGTCTAGCTCATTAATGGCTTTTTGGCCTCCTTTGAAATAAGGGCCTGTCACACCATTCTGAGATAAGGTACCAGTACAATTAATAGAATTGCTGCTGGGTTGCTATTTGTACAGTTTCTCACAGTCTGTTTGAACACATGCCAAAAAAAAGTCTCTATTTGAAGGGGACCAGAATTATTTCTGCCGATCATTCAAAGATTTTTCAGAAGGTGAATCCTGAAATTGAACCAAATGAAAAGAGACTAACAGTGACGAAAAACTAAAATATGGAAGGAATGCCTGCATAGAGGCTGATAAATGCTATTGCCATTAGAAAGGCTGTAATTTCTAGCACCATTTAAAGTAATAGTTTTGAACCTTAAGAATGACATTTAATGCCTTTAATACATGAACTGCATGACAAAGGAGGAAAGCACTAGGTCCATTAGGCCACTTAAGCTGCTTATGTCTAAGAGACTGAACATGCCAATGAAAGGGCATCCCCTAAAAATTTCTGTAAAAGGAGAGGGGTTTAAACAAAAAAATCTACACCAACTCAAATTATGATGTTTGAGATGAATTAATGAATAATGTACCAAGCTTTGCTTAAGTCTATGAAAAAAGGCTAAAGTAAGGCATACAAAATAACAAAAGTTGGAAGACTATTTGTATTATTTATGGCCACTGTATTTTGCCTCACAATGTTACAATACCAACATTAAAATAACAGGTCTATGGGAAATATTTTAAGTTCCTGAAATGTTTCCTGCAGGTCACTCATGGTATGAAATCTATTCATTTGAACCAGTGGCAAAGGTACATCTGTGCACCCTTTTAATTGTTGTGTTTACTGTAGAATTCATAGGTGCACTAAAACTGGAGGAGTTTTGGTGCTCAACAAAATATTTCTAAATGTTTTTAAAATACAAATGGAATATGAACTATTTCTTTCTCAAATATTATCACATTGATTGGATAAATCCTGAAAAGTTTAGGTATTCTAATTTGGCTGTGAGTTTATTTAGATAATAAAGTAAGGATTAATTTTGCAGAAAGGGTGTAACAGGTACAGATGCAATTGTACTAAGTCAATACAGATTAAGAATTATATTTACTGACATGCGGAATACTTAATTTTGCTGAAGCTTTATCAAACAGAAGGGAAAAATAGAGGACACCACAGGTTTTATTCTCCTTCCATTTTCACTGGCAGCTACTTGGAGATAAGCAGTCCTGTTTCTGAAAGCATCTTCCCAAGAGGCACTTGGCAGACAATGCACTGCCTGCTGACTGCCTTCATGCAGTGGGAATCGCTGCTTCCAGCCAACTGACTTCTGTACCAATTGAGAAGTCAGGCAGAGAGTATGACAAAATCGTCTCAGCAACACCCTGACAGTCACCAGTAAATCCAACTACACTGGAATGAAACAGCATTTTGGCAACTGGCTCTGCCTCCTCCTGCTCCCGCCATCACAGAATGCCTGCTCATTCCTCAACCACTTCAGCTTCCAGTGCTATACTATTTTTCTTAGTGGTTTAGGCTATCACACCAAACTCAAGAGACAGGGAAGCTGCAGTGCAGTGCAAGCACATGCTCTCCCTGCCAGCTCTGCTACAAAGGTAGCCATCAGCCTGAAAGGACAGTTCCTAATGTCTTAAAACAGCATTCTGAGACAGTAGGGCTATCAAGGCAATGTAAAGTCACAGCATCAGTGTTAGACTAAACAGAAAGCCTTTTCTTGCACTTTTCCACAGAGAGCTAACTCAGAGCTTCAACATGCAAAATTTTACTCAATTGAAACTGCCAATGTATAATACTTAAGAAATTCAATATTCCATTTAAAGGTTCTTTATTTAACACACTATTTAGATACAAGCTAATTTATCAACCCCCTAGGGCAAAAAACACAAGCATACAATTGTCAACATGGAATATACACTTTAAACCTGCAATTTCATGGTATTTATCAAAAGGATAGAGAATAGCAACATTAGTAATACCACTTGGCTTTATACAATATTGCCCCAGACAGACTAAAAATGTAATGAATTCAAAGTGTTCTTGTGCAGAAACATATCAGACAACATTTTTTTTTTAAACAAAGTTAAGAAATCAGTGTTTCATAGGGTACTGAGAAGTTGATTGAGGTCAGGGTTTCCACTGAGAGAAAGAATGGAAGAAACAGACAGAGAACTTGGCAAAAAATCACAAAACCGTGAGCATGTGTTGAAGACAAACTTCAAAATAAACTCAAGAAAAAAATAATGGAATTACAGATCTTTTAAAAGTAAATATGCATTATATTCTTATTAAAAATAACCTGCTCTCCATATAAGAACAAATAAGTAAGAGGCAGATACAGATGGAAAAAACAAATCTCACAAAAATAAGTTGTCAGATTTTAAATACCTCTATAAAGGAGGTTTGACAATAAAGTTTAATGTCAGCTGCACAGGAAAATATTATTCATATGAGATACAATAAAGAAAAGACAAAAGGACGGAAAGGTGTAAGCACCAGAGGAGTTTGTGTACCATGAAGTTGGATGAAGCACAATATAACAGGCTGGTGGTACTCAGCACTGGATTCTTCAAACACCGCTCATAAGCAGGGGAGAGAGGGCAGAGAAACTTGTTCAGAGCAAGGGAATTTGAAAGTATTGTGGATTTTTCTAATGTCCCTATCAATAAAGTATAAAATGTTCAGATGAAAATGCAGTAAAAGATTGACAAAAAAGGAAAAGTACTGAAAAGATTGGACAATAATTGGTGTAGGTAAATTAGAAGTATAATCCTAATTTTCTTGCAGTGTGCAGAGGAATCTGGTAGTATTACAAAGACGAGTGAATAAATAATAATTTGGCTGTTAAAGCCTGTACATCCTTCAGAAAACAACAGGGAGCCAGCACAATTCTCTTTCCCCCTCTCACTGAGAACTGGGGAGCTCCTGCCAAAGCATGTGCTTAAAATGGTGATTAAGGTAATGAAGCCATGTGTGTGGGAACTGCGTAGTGGTGGTGGAAAAGCAGTGCTCACTGTACCCTTCTGCCTTGTGCTCAGCAACTACCCAGTATTCCTAATGCTGCCATGACAGCATGGGCTCATCTCTTCAAGTATTTACTGTCAGCTACCATCTTGGCATACTGACAACATTATCGCCTAAGAAATAATTGAAAAAACAGATTATTTTGTGGGATACAATCATTCTTTTCAAACTAATCTCAAGGGATTGCTATAAGCAACAGTTGCAGAGGACTTCTTTAAAAGTGAAGCTTTAAAATACTTCTTATTGTATGATAACAATACTGGAATGTCACAATCTTCCAGCATGTTAAATTTAGTTAAAAGCAGAGAGGACTGAAGTCTTTCATAGAGCAGCTTTAAAACATGACATACAACCTGATTCAATGCTAGAAATGTCTGTGGATGGGATAATAGGATTACTTTTACCAACTTCTTGTTCCTGACAAAATCGTAACAACTAGAAAATAAGCCTAGGACTCTGCAGGGCTAGTACAAGGTGCAACATGTACTGGCAGTTAAATAATGCAAGTGAGTATTAGGTTGCAAAAGGCAAATGAAAGAAAACTAAAATTCTGTTAATAAAAACCTAATGATTCACTGTCATCTGGAATATTGTATTCAACTCCGGTCATTGAAGGTAAAAAAAAATTACAAAACAAGTATTTCAGAGAAATAGGAGGAGATTAATTACAACATGGAAGGTTTTGGCATCAAAAAAGATTGAATGGAGTTAGAACATCAGAGAAGAGAAGAGATGAATGAAGATGGCATGCAAAATAGAAGGTGACAGGGCAAATTATGTATCTGACTGCATTTTCCTTCCCTCTACAAAGACAAAGGAACATTAATGAAACTTTAAAAAACTGTATTTTAAACTGGAAGAGTTTGAGCACAACTCCCTCCTCCAAAATTTAGTATCTTAACATGAAGATTTAAACACAGTAGGGTTTAAAGCAGACCGGATATTTAAAAGAAAACCCTTTTTTTCCCTGAAAGCTATGCAAATTTTCAAGTTTCAGAGCAACCCCAACACATATTGGGAGCAAAGAAAATATTTATGCTACTGGTATTTTATTTCTGAAGTTGTAAATTTCTGTTTCCAAAATATTCTTTAGGGAAAACTGATGTGGGCCACTGGCCAGGGTGGAGTGCTAGTTTAATCCAGAGTCTCAGACTCCCCTCACTTCGTTATTGGTAAAACCTTTTTCACTCCACAAGCCACCCATTTTCCAACCTCTTCTCTCTCTCATTCTCTTTGATGCTATGAAGCTAAATACACCTCCCACCCATGAAAATCATAAGAAAACTATCACTAAGTATTTTCTTCACATTAAAGCAATGAGTATAGCATAAAGCTTTCTCCATATAACCAGCAAAATATATTTATTGTCAAAATTTATCTCCTCTTCAACGTACTGACAAGGAAGGAGAAACAATCCTGTGATTCTCATCAAATACTTACAAGATCCTCTAATTCTTCCACTCAGTTTACCCCTCAATTTCAGAACATTTCCTTCCTTCCTTCCTTCCGTCCTTCCTTCCTTCCTTCCGTCCTCCCTCCCTCCCTCCTTCCTGCACTTTTCTCTCCTTACCTTCCACTCAACAGGGAAGTGTTATTCTCTCTATGATAAGGTCAGCCTACCACTGGCTCAAATCATATCTTGTATCATATTCTTCTTTCTGAGTCACTCAAAATCTATCACTGAAGTTCAGCTCTGTCACCACACCAACATTCACTGTGTGTGCACCTGTTTAACATAAAATGATTACTAAAATTTGATTTTTTAATGTTCTATATCTTCTTACCCCTCCTGAGAAAAATACTGTGATCTGCATTTTATTTAGCCAGAACCTATGAACTAGATACAGTAGAGAGAGGTAACAGATAGTTTACACTGTCTCAGTATGGACTACATACACTGTACATATTTATATGAGCACACATAGCTCTATATTTTAATGGATTATGGATCTCAAAATGTGAAAAAACCTCACTCTGGAAACTGAATGATGCCTAGCCTAGCAGGAAACATTGAGCATCAGTTTGCAATCTGTTAAATGCCTATAATCTGTTAAATGTATACTGAAGGTGGTGTGACATGGTTACTTTTACCTTCCAGGACAATAAGCTGCTAAAGAACATAACATTCCATGCTTAAAACTCAAGAGCATTTCTTACATATCTAAGAAAAGTATAGTGGAAAAAAAGTCAGTCTTCAGTGTCTGTAATCATTGATTAGCTCCAGTGGTTAGCACCAGAAATATAGTGAGGAATATGTGACACATACTCCCTACTTCTTTCTTGCAATATTTTTCCTCCTCTATGCACATATATGCATATATGCAAGTAAAAACGTTGATATACAGTTCATTAAGTAAACAGTTCTTCCTGGCCACTGTGAGTGGATTTTATGAAGGAGTCACTTTATTTGGAAGCAGAGGGATTTTTCTGAGAGTGGTGAAAGGTAAAATTGTTTGTACTATACAGCTGAATGACTGTATTGGTTCATGTGGGGTCAGCCAGGTCAGTATTAACAACAGTAATAATGAACTGACAGATGTGATTATTATTCACATCCTAAGAAGAAACCAGGGTAGTTCCAACCCTGTAATGTTCAAAACCACAGGTCAGATATTAACAAGCCAATTAAAATCTCATTGTGGAGCCCTAGATTTAAACATTCAAGATCGTCTTGTATAATCAAAATACTCACAAGCTTTTTATTCTGAAAATTTTCTCCAACTCATTTACTTCTAGTCAGACTCCACTAACCAGGTTGTTGTCACAGCTACTTTGCCACTATTTCCCTGGAGGGAACTCCCAGCTTCCCTTCCAAAACACTGCCCCTGCCGATCCCAGAAAAGAGAGATCTTCATGGTGCTGTTCCCCTACCCATCTTGTTAGCAAGCTCACCTTTTACTTTTGCTGCTCACCTGCACAGACAACAATGCAGCAGTAACTTTCCTGCTATGCCCACACAACCTCTCAGCCACATTGCTTTTGGAGACTGTGGGCCCCATAGCACCCTTGCTATGACTCTGCTCTGCAGTCAGGACATGGTAGTACTCTGCATGTGACATGTCACAGGACACTACCAGTGTTCATGCTCTTCTGTACACAGATATGTGGCATTAACACAGTGATTACATTTTACTCTTGCCTTCTCAGATTACCCTCTGAGGATACTGCTTTAAGCAGAACACTTATTATTGGTCGTACAGATTGCTGATCTTTCACGCAAATATACGCCTCTCTAGTAGCAAGTCTGATGAATAAAGTGACTAAAGGTGAGTGGCACAGTTTAACCCCAACTGGCAACTAAGCCTCACAAAGCTGCTCACTCACTCCTCCCCACAATAGGATGGGGGAGAGAATCAGAAGGTTAAAACTGTGAAAACTCATGGGCTAAGACAGAGACAGTTTAATAGGTAAAGCAAAAGCTCCATGCGAAAAAGCAAAGCACAGAATTCATTTGCCACTTCCCAAAGGCAGGCAGGTGTTCAGCCGTCTCCAGGAGAGCAGTTCTCTGTCATTGTAACACTGTCTTGGGAACACAAACGCCATCACTCTGAACCTCTCACCCTTGCTTCTTTCCCTGGCTTTATATGCTGAGCATGATGCCATATGGTATAGAATATCCCTTGGGTCAGTTGGGGTCAGCTGTCCCAGCTGGGTCCCCTCCCAACTCACTGTGCAGCCCAGCCTCCTCTGGTGGAATTGGGCGAGGAGCAGAAAAGCCTTGGTTCTGCGTAAGCACTGCTCAGCAGTTACAAAAACATCTCTGAATTATCAACACTATTCTCAAATCCAGAACATGGCATCATACCAGCTACTATGCAGAAAACTAACTCTATCTCACTCCAAACTAGCACAGAAAGCAAACCTGAAAGCAACAGGCTTTAGAGTCTGCAGGGAAAAGCCATTCACTTGCAGAAGAGCAAGATTCCCAAACTATTTTTAAACCAATTCAGAATGCAGTTTACTCATGAAATATGAGCAGAACATACAAAAATAACTCATAAGATAGCATAAAGGCCTTAAATGCTATCATACACCCGCATATTCTTTTTTATATCTGAAGTTGAAGGTATATACCAAAATTCCTACCCTATATAAGGCATGAATTTATACAAATAACAAAAAACTAATACACAAGAAAAAAATGTTTTCTGTAAATTAATGGAAAAATGTCAGATTACACACATTTCAGTAATGGTTTCTGGAAGGTTCGTTGGGATCTCAGTAAGGCCTTTCCCACGACAGTCCACAATGTTGTTACTACAGGTGCATGCAGTAGGGCAGTGCAAGACACTGCAGGATGGAGCCATAAAGGACTGGTGACCTGCAAAGGAAAACACAACATTTCACTTTTTGCTAAATTTAAGGCAGGACTTCTAAAATAAACATTGTAGCCTATCAGTGCTTTCAAACTGCACTAATTTAAACACACAGTTAATAGTAACATGTTGATACAACCCAGAGAGGTGAAAGATAAGTTCACAACTATTGGGCCAGCACTACATAATTTTTCAACTTCTTAGCAATAACCATTCAATATCATCTCGTTTAAGAAGACTAAGTGTGATCCATTTTTCAGGTATATTTTATTTATTGCATGTTGTTAAAAACTAATTACTGATTTATTTAGTTTTCAGAATGTTGTATAGTACTAAAAAATGCATGTCAAGAGAAACTAATGAACTTTGCTGCAAGCACTGAAGATGACCTGCCAGTTTTGTTCTGTTCTGTCAATACTTATTTGAATATGGTCCTTCAGCTATGTATTGCTTATTTGACAATTGACAATTTTGGAGTCTTCGTTCATTTCATGATGTTTTCATTCAGTCACACAAAAATACACAGAAGTTTTGACTTTCACTTACTCTGTTTTAGCTCATCAGACTTCTTCCTCCCACAATCTACCATTCTTTCTAACTCGGGTGGATAATTTACATGAGTTCCCTCCTGATTTCTTAGTGCTGCATGTTAAACTCCACATTTTATATTGCATTTAAACTTAATAATTTCATATTTAGGTATGTTTTAGAAAGTAAAAACTGTATTATATTTTCCTGCAAACAGATAGATTGCACATTTTAAAATATATAATGCACTCATTCTTCTATCAATTTAATGATACAGAACAGTTGTTTTGTGATGGTACAGAAAGACATAAAGGGATGGGAAAGGCACAACAGCCTTTTCTTTCTTTTTTCATTAAGTTAGGAAAAGCTAGAGACTGTTTTGAAATTCTCAAGGAAAAAAAGAAACAACTTCTTTACTATGAAACCACAATTTAACTTAAGATCTCTCTCACAGTATTTAATGTCATATATTAATATAGGAAGGGTACATTGATAATGTAAGTTGCAGCCAGCGCTATTCCCATTTAAAACTTCATATAACAACTGTCCAAGTTCTAAATTGCTGAAAAGATTTTGAGGCCAGGTTGGAAGGGACTTTGAGCAAGCCTGTCTGGTGGAAGGTGTCCCTGGCCATGGCAGGGGAATTGGAAGTAGATGATCTTTAAGGTCCCTTCCAAGTCAAACCATTCTACGATTGTATGAGACAGACTTTTACAATATAATAACTTGATTTCACATTTATGTTTGTGCTACAAAAGTACAAACAGCTGCCAAATCTAATAACACACACTACTCTTTTTATACTATCAGGAAGGAAATGTTTCACCTACCTTTATTGAACAAAAATACAGTGATTCAGGGAGAAAATACGGTTATTCCCCTTCCTAATAATCAGCATTATAATGATCAGGTTATAAAACTGTTCTTGACACCCAGGCTCTGCAGCCATAACATTTACATGTAAGATATATGAAATTATCTTGTTAGGAAGCCTTTTAAATGTACATAAAAGCAGAATTAGTGGCAAGAATACTGTTAGCATTTGCTGTGTGAAGGTGGCAGTGCCTCACACTTTGATGTCAGAGGTTATTTAATAAGGACAGAACACTGTGCTCTCCACAAAACTCTTTTTAAAACATGGATCTGTGCGAAATTTGGCATATTTGGCAATAGGCTTCTGGGAGTTTGCAGAAAATCAACCAGTAGGAGAAACCCTGCTGAACCACTGAAAAGACAGCAATATTGAAGCTGGTTTTTAATGTTCTTGGCAAAACTTGAAATGGTAGACAAAATTTACAGAAGATTTTCCATCTGAGTGTAAAAATATTTAAATAAGAAAGATTAACTTGCCTTCTTCCTCATCTAGAAGATACAAATAAGGAAAAAAAATTGAATAGAGAAAATGTGATTAGTAATGAACTGTTAGTCATTTCATTATTTCATATAAAAAATAACCTGATGTATTAAAGCATAACAATAAAATTCAGAAAGTTACTTAGGATTTCAAAATAGTATTTAAAAGTCAGAAAATAACAAGTATATACCTGTAAAGTTTTTAAAAAAAAATTCCTTACTACTAATGGCTTTATATTCTCAATCAGTACACATTTTATTTCATTTCCTGTACCTCTCCCCCACAACTATACTTTTAGAAGTTTAGAAAATCTATGTCAATGCAATATTTACACAAAATTTGAGAGGACAGGAGCACCCCCACAAATATCTATAAAAATGATTAGGTTTTTCTTAATAAGCATTCATGCTTGGATTATGCAAAAGCTAACAACAGCCAACATGCAGTGCTAGCAGCCACCCCTGAGCTGTCAGTAGCGTGGCTCAGGCGGGCCTCGGTGGGCGAGCCTGTTTCTCTTACCGCTGCAGACAAACTCGCGCTTCTGGACCTCGGCTACGTTGTGGCCGCGGAGGTGCGAGGGCCCCATGCACTGCGTGTAGAGCCCGACCCGCGGCCGCTGCCGCAGCCAGTCCGACAGCCAGGCCAGGTGGCAATCGCAGTACAGGTTGTTGGAGTGAAGGCGGCTGCAAGGAACAGAACGTGGCAACACCTTCCCATTAGGAAGGACAAACAGAAAGGCAGCCGGCTTGCCCAGCCCTCCCTTCAGCAAGCAACTATTCCAATTTAGGAATAAAATTGTTAATGAGGAACTTTTTACATATTTCATTGAAAGTCTGGGATTTACAAGTTATTAAATAAAACTATACAAGCAGCAAAATCACTTTTTATTTGTGGTCTAATTAACCGGAAGAAAAAAGAAGGTTTCTTAATAAATTAACTTTTCTGTAGTTTCTTGTTTCTTGTCTAAAAGAAAGAAGTAAATATACAAAAGCTTGAAAGCTGACATGGGACTCTTCCATCCAGATCTATAAAAATAGTGAATAAGACAAAAATGTCTCAAGAAAATGCCCTAGAGTGGTAATATAATGTCAGCAAAAAAGGGTTAATAAAAGATTTGGTTTCCAATTAGATATATCTGTAAGTCTGGCCATTATTAGTCTCTATAGAAACAGCCTGAAAGATCCCTTTAACAGGTCATACTCATTTTCTGCTGAAAAAGATAGAGTAATAACTCAGTATAAAGCACCTTCTTTCACATCTCTTTTCTGATTTCCTCTCTAGTTGTTTAATAGCAGAAAGTGGGATTGGCTGCTTTTGGCTGCTAGGCATCTATGTTTTAAGCAATGCCTGAAATTAAAAGACCAAATGGAAGCAAGTGATGGAATTAAGAAAGTTGTCTCTTTGTTGGTGTGATCTGACACAAGACCACGGCTCCTTGCCAAGTGGCAAAAAGCACTTTGCCATTGATAAAATATCAGACAAGTGTATTCACTAAATCAGGTAAATGACTCTGGCTCTTACATTTTCTTAAACTACTGAAAAGGATGTCCATAGCTATAAATCAAATAGTTACTCAGAATCATCTATAACAGGGAAATGCCATTTCGGTCCTTTTTAGCTGATGTACTCAGCCCTAACTAAATAACTGGAAAGGAAGTGCAGGAAATTCAGAATGTAGACAAAGAGTCTAATTAATCCATTAGAAAATAAATCTGCAAAGCAACATGAAATGTGTAACCAACATAAACTAAAATATTAACTAACAATTTTTCCCCCCCATAACTGACTAGAAATCAAAGGCAATATATTTTCCTGTACTAATTCTTGGGTGGGTGCTTTGCAAATACAGCTCACAATACAGCACACTCATTCAGTGCAATCTGTGGCCAGCTGTAGGCAAGAACACCATTGCAAATCAGAACTAATGCCACTGAAATCAATACAGTTATACAAGCATATTCTGACTGCAAAAGCAATGTTACAGCTATAATCCAGGACAATGTGTGTCCAGTTTATTTTGTTTCTAAAATATATTTTCAGAAAATGAAATATCCTAACCAAAGAAAACATAAATATAGCTAATTTGATTAACTCTATTTTATGGTTCAAAAGAGAAACTGTATTTGAAAGTTTGAAAGAAGTACAGAATGCACATTTTCAAGACTCAGGCCTGCAAGAACAGAATGAAATTCTATTATCAAAATCTAGCTGAAGTCACCAAAAGCCCATGGTCAGCATTATTTAAGTACTCTCATATTTGTCCAAGCAAGAATAGTTGCAATTCTGTTATGAAAGCAACAGAACTGCTCACCTGTGTGAAGTTTCTTCAGTGACATGTCATACGTTAACCTGGATGAACAGTCCTACTGATTTCAGAACAGTTATGCAACCCAGCATGGGTAAAAGAAACTAGACAGGTTTTTTGTAAAAGTAGTTTTTTAACATTAACAGCTACTTTTGGGCTCTGATAGAAACATCCCATTCATTTTTAATTCCCACTTCACTAGAAAATCTGTTTGAAAGTGAGTCTCTGGACTAAACCTGGTTTTGCCAGTCAACAGGATCTAGATTTATTTGTAGTCAGTATAAATATACCAAAACATAATTCCAGCCTGTATGACTTGCATACATATTCTTTTCCCTTTGCTTTGTTTTAGAAGCCTGAAGTGTTCCTCTGTGAAAGTCATAACCTCTAAAAATGAGGACCTTATTGTAAATGCTGACACAACTTTAATTATAATAGCACTACTGGATGATGCTATAATTTTATGTTACAAAGAATGTTGGCAAGCCAGTTTAGTTTAATTAGGTCTGCTAGCAGTATGGTAATAAAAGCATAAAGATTTCCCATTTATCACGTCTGACAATCAATCAAAGAATCTCCAATGTTCCTAAATGAAATGTGACCCATTCAATAGCTGAAAGTAAAACAAATTTTTGACTTTCACAAAACATCAATTTATTTCTCCATATAGCTGTAATATGTAAAAAGAATTCCCCCTGCCTTCATCTTTTTTTTGGTTAGAAGGTGAAGCTTTTCTGTGACTGAATACAGCACTGTGGGAATACCATTTGGGAAGAGGGCACGAAACTGTTTTTATAGACTTATTCATCTCATATCCTAAAAAGTTGATGGAAAAGGATACAACTGCTTCTTTATCTCCTGAGCCCCAAGTATAGCTTTGGGGTCACTTGTTAGGTTTACCTTTCAGAATTAGCTTCCATAGACGCACACACAGACTTCACGCTCGTCAACCTCATGAGACATCAATATTTTTTATTTGAGCTTATGCTTGCTTTGCCTGTATATGTATTTATAGATCCCTGACAAAACTTAATAGAGGTAAAAATAAAATATTGAACTGATAAAAAGGGCAGCCAGTTTCAGTGGGACTACTCACAATGTTCTGAGTTTGGGCATATGGTTGAAACTTGCCACAGACAGTCGAGTGATGTTGTTATTGTTGAGAGTGCTGCAAAGCCAAGAAGCACATTAACATGTTAAGAGTTTTGTCACATTTAAAAAAGGCACAGCTAATGAAAGTCATGGGTACTGCTTTTAAGGATGGGTATCAGGAAAAACCCCATATTTTTAGTTATATTTTTCCTCCTTGTTGAATCCCTAACAAAATACCACAGTTTTACCATTACCAGTCCTAAGTAAGAGGTCGCATTAGCCTATGATTCACTCAAAAGGAGCTCCCACCATATTGATAACATCTATGGCATTCAAGCCAAACTTGACATCCTGAGGTAAAAAACAGAGTCCTTGGAGAAAATGTCTTGGTTCTAGGATGGTTCTAGGATGCTGATTTCTCTTTCTAGCTTCTGAGAGTCTGTTTTTTGACAGATGATACAAGAGCTGAATGGTTTTTCCCAAGAATTTTAGGAAAACAAAATGGACTGCACTTAGGTTTTATATGGAATGAGTTGCTATAAATGATCCAGAGCTGCATGAACAATGGGGGAGTTTCCAATATGATAGAAGGAGTCAGGAATTATAACACTTTAACAAACTAGCAATTTAAATTTTAGACAAGGTGTTGGGAAATTGAGATAGGAACTAGAAACAAATCTTAGCCAATTCTTGGCTACACAGGCCCGTTATACTCAGTAAGTGTAGCTTGTAAAGATTCAGAAACTTTATGAATTAACTTGCAGTTAAATATTGTCTTTAGGCTGCAAATAAAATGCAAACAAGCTTTACTCCAGAAAAAGGAAGCAAGCAACAGAATTGACAGATTTGACTTAAAGATTACTCATTTGAGCAGAATGGAGAATGAGCTCTATGTAACTAAAACAGTAATAAATAACTCCACCGAAAAAATCTATTCTCACTTTTGAAACAGAAAGTATTTTCCTTTTTCCTTTTGTTTTTTTAAAGCAAAAACTGTAATTTGTACCTATTTTGAACACATTTTTAAGTACTGTCTGATCTTGAAACACAGAAAGGAAAATTCACAGCACCCTGACCAGGATCAGGCTATATATATCCACATTAACCAAGCAATTATTTACTGGTGCAAAGTGCTGCATTTTACCTTTGTGTGCTTACTCATTCCATGTACAAAATCTTTCCTTCGCTGTGCATAAGGGATCTCCCCTGTGGGTTCTTAGGGATACATAAACAGAAAGAAGAATAATTGATAAAAAGATAAAAAAAACCAAAATGAAACAAATAAATAGGGGAATTGTGGCCCTTTTCAAAACATAACAAAAATGAAACAACAAAAAATGGCCATGCACAAAAGGTGTCTTAATGAATAAATGTCAGTAAATTGTGGCAGAGTTTTCTTACAATGTTCACATGGTAAATGATGGCTCCCACAGTTCTTCCTGCATAACTTCTTACAAGATTTTAAAAGCTTATCTTATCAATGAAGGGGAGGGAAATCAGTCCATATTTCCACAGCTGTTAAGAGAAGGCAAATCTACAAATGTTTTAATTTCCAATTTTGACTGCTTGATGTTTGCCTTGCTATTTTGTATATATGAGCTATTAATTTATTTTTGCAAGAGTAAAAAAATTAAAAATAGGAATAGATGTAGGGAATACATAAGGAATTAAATGATTTTTATAGCTATTTCTCTATAATGATAAAAATGCTTGATTTCATTACAGACATGTAATTAAAAAAATTTGGCTCAATACTTTTACCTAAGTGTTACATACTATAGCAAAGAATTTGATGACTGACTTTTTTTTTCTATTTTGTAGACACTTTCCTTTTTTTTAACATGTCAGCATTATATTTTTCTCATAGTCTGTTTCCCAAATACAGCAGATTTCCCATTAAAAAAAAAAAAAAAAAAAGACAAAGGAAAACTAAAATTTCACAGAAATTCATGGGGAGGAATATTCAGGCTATTTTGTATCTTTAACACTAACAGCCTCTAAAATTCTACAGTTATTTAACCAAGATATAAAGACTTGTTACTTTGGTAAGTGTTTCAAATTGTCACTAAACAGGATTACAACGTATTTAAAAGCTTTACCTCAAACTTGGAGTTTGAAGTAATATCCACTGTCTGTGCTTAGTTAGAATAAGTGACTCCAAATGAAAACGATATGCATAGCCTTATTTGCTACTCAGTGTATATACAGTATGGTCTGATCTACACATCTTACATTCTTTAAGCCATATTGTAAAGGAAGCTTAATTAGATACAAAATCTTCAGTTCTGTTTGGAATATCTATCTCAATTTCTTAAAAAGCCATGAATCTGTACATTATTTTTATCACATAACATAAATCAAAATAGCAAACATTTAGTTGTATATTTGAACAATGCTAATAGACTATGTATATTCATTCACAAAAATTCTATCTACTTTTCAGCAGGCTATTATTTCAGAGGCTTCTTCCTTCTTTTTTCCACTCATTGAAATCAGTGTAAAAATTCTACTCCTGACCTATACTGCAAGGATGACCTTTTAAGAACACTGAAATTGCAAGCATTAAAAAATGCAGAAAACATTTCATTTCTTTTTTTTCTTTAATAAATATGTAACCCTTGCACTTGTAAAGAAAGGCTCATATTAAAAAAAAAACCAACCAAAACAAAACCATAATAAGTAGATTAAGCCATTACTGGAAAAAATATTCTGCCACATATATGAGTTCCAAATGTAAAAATCTCAGAGAACATCACATTTACTGATGGACAACTAATCATCAACTTAACAATTAGATGTAGTATTGAACCTACACTATATTTTACATGGCTTTATACCAGAGAGTTAACAACAGGCTTGTTATTATGTGATTGCAAAGTAAAAAAATATCAAATTTGGCTGCCAGTTTCATTCACTCACAAGTAAAACCAACTAGTGTTTAATAATAAAAAACTTTTACCACCAGCTACTCACATACTCTTCGGTTTCTTAGACATGTAGACACTAGCTATTGCCAGAGAAGCTTCTGTTCTTCAGAATATTTAAAAAAAAACCTCAAAAACCCAAACACAACAAAACCTTCCTCACCCTCCTCAAGTTGTGATTTATCAGGTGTGATTCAAATTAACATGAAGTAACTCACTTATACACAAATTCTTCACTTCTCTTAATGAAGAAAATCCAGAAAAAAATGTGTCATTTTGACTGACAGAGCAAGTATTTCAGGAATGTGTCCTGTGCCTCAGATTCTTTGAGAACTAAGGCATTTTGCTCATTACAGTAACTATTCTCAGATGATAATTTTGTTACCTTTAACCTCACTAATAGCCACTTGAAGAAAGTGAAAAAAAAAGTATGCAAAGAAGAGTTGCAACAACAATCTTCTGTGACACAAAAAAAGATTTTCCTACACATACAAATGTATTTATGCACATAAAACTTAAAATGTTTTAAAAGGAAGCCATTAACATGGACATGATAAAGATCTTAACATATAGCAGTAGTGTTTGCTAGAAAGTGCCTCTTTGAAAACATCCAGATTGTCAAATAGATATAGCATATTGCTCCTTACACTGAGTGTGAAAGATCAAATTGATGTTGAGTATACAACAAAAGCAATCCTGAAAACGTTCAGCACATCAACAGTAATGGATAATTTACAAAATTAATTGGGTTCATTAATACTGCTGCCCTCCCCCATTTTAAAATGAAATATATTCTTTTCTTACAGTATCTGCCAGTGGCTTTTTAAATTATTATTATTATTATGTTTAATGGCTGTCTTGGAGAGTAAAGGAGTATCTCTGCCTCTCCATATCTTCTTACCATTTTATAGCACATTGCAGTGGATTATTTTAAGACATCTTTTCACTAGACCATCCTGACACCAGGCTGCAGCTTGCAGATAAGCTTCTACATTACTACTCCCCAGATGCTGAGCTCTTGCTACAAGTAAGAGATACAAGGAATACTTACAGCACTTCCAGGTCACGCAGAGCCCTAAATGCCCCATCTTCAATACAGCTGATCTGGTTGTAATCCAGTTGCCTGTTAAACAGATTAGGAAGGCATTTGTAAGGGAGAGGCACGCTGGCAAGGAGAGGTGTAAGGGAAGCCTCCCAAAGGGGTGGCAGAGCCAGGCCATGCGAACAGAAAGGCTCTGGCCATCCCTGCCGCCCGCTCGAGGCTGTCGCACGGCGCTGGCCTGCACGCTGCCACAGAAATCCCTTTTTGTTCTCAACTGTCTGCGCAAAACAGCAGCACTGGGAAAGCTCCAGTAAATAATAACTGCACCTTATATTAAATGCCAAAGGAATGCAATTTCATTACATCAAGAAAAGCTATCCATTAAAAGCTCTCAGCGTCATCTTGCTGAAACAATTTCATTAAGGTAAAGGACGGTAAATCACTTAATGTCACACGCATCCCCTCGGTGACCTAACAGAATCCATTTATCAGAGCAGCCCAGCTGCATGTTAATTCCACCCGCCGCGGCAGAGACCAGGGACAGACACGAGTTTTAGGGGTCTCCCTGCGTGTGTGCATGCCTGGAGCAGGTGGGAGGTGTTACCCCCAGGCATGCGGGGGCTTTAGAATAATTACCTCCTGGAATATGTCTACATGTAGAAATAACAGTGTCTGAGGCATTTCCAGACTTGTTTACTTATTTCCTTTAATTCTGCTCCAAATGAAAGTAGTGTTTCTGCTGTAACCTTCAGTATCTGGTTTTCTACGGACTTTGTGCTGTCTGCAATTATATGCAGACAGTATGTTGTAATGGAGCACTTGAATTCTAGACATAAAACTCAGCAATCCATCCCATACATTATTAATCCTTAAGTATTAAGATATGAAAAATTTAGATTCATTTCTCTGAAGAATATTATTACCTTTTCAATTCAAAACATTGATACAGCACATATAGACCAATTAAAAATGTCTGCTTAAATTAACAACCATGCAAGTATGAAATCACACTTTCTCGACTGATAAAAGCTTTCCCTATAAATACTGAAATGTCTTATGCATTTCAGGGCATGACTTGCAAAGCAAAGATGATAAAACCTCACTTTAAAACTTCTCCAAGCTGGTAGCTTGTCAGTGTCAAATAATATACATGAGTAAATGTGTGTGAACAATACTGAGAAAATGAACAAAATACAAATGAACTCTGCCCTTCTGTCTTCAATTATATATTAGCTAGCAGGGCTAATGACACTTTTACTAAAGCATTTTCTGTGATTCTTGTGAATCCATGATAACATTTTACTTTATTAATAAATCATCACACCCACTGCTGAATGTAGTACCAACTTCTATAAAGTTCTTCTAGTTTCATCTGAATTACTACTACAAGGGAATAAAATATTGTCATAATTGTAACAGTGCCTGTGTTTCTGTGTACTGAAAGTTAAATGCAAACTATCAGATGCTGAATATGATATTTAATCATTTTGGTGCAATGTTACAACACCAGTGCTGCAGTGTTGGAATATTTAAGTGTACTTTCTAAGGCTTCTTCAATTTTTACTAATGAATTTCATTTAACAATTAAGCTAATAGCCTTTTTATTTTAAAGAGGTAAAATATATACACAGTACAATTCTCTAACCTCTCAAACAATTTATCAAAGCTATTTAAATTACTACAATGGCATGAAATGTTACCCTTGACACAATACAAAAGAGAAATTGTTTCCAGACAAATTGGAAAAATCTTTTAATGCTATCAAATTTGCCTAATGCAGTCTGCAGGTTAATCTGTAAAAGGGTGAGCTGTATGTTTGCCCATATCTTATTATCCTTAGCTGTCAATGTATAAATCAGTGCTGACACAGCTTCTTCTAAATCATCCATATTATACACAAAGGAAAATCTTCTAAAGCAGAGAAAGCACTTGAGCAAATCTTGTCCTACACAAACTGAAAGGCAGATGTCTTCCACTAGACTGTCAGCAGTTGCGGTGATCCTGAAAACTTTTGGACTTCTTCCTTTAATGAGTCACCATGATCACTACCTTAGTGAAGGGTGAGTTGTTACCATTTAAACCGTCTTACTCTGTTTGCACTGAACTAATGGATTGGTTTCAGTTTGAGGAAGTTTGCAGATGGGAGAAAAAGAATATTCCCTAGTTTTAAAAATTACTGTCTTTGAAAGATGCATTCATCTTTATGTTTTAGATTATCTCCCATCAGTTACACTCATGATATAAAAATGACTAGACACACACCATGAAGAGCAATTGGTGTGATATATATATTTTTGTTTTTCTAAGCTATGAAAAGGACATGATTTTGAAGACTGTGTGACTGGTTTGAATAGCAATTTATGGTAAAAGTAAAGGTTAAGGGTAAGGATACCTACACTGCATATATGACCCAAACAGAAAGTTAGGCAGTATTCCACAACCAGCATAACATTAACTTATGATGTCCTTCTAACAGATATACTGAAGAAGTCTGATTGGGTTTTTTGATTAAAAAAAAATACTCGATAGCAAGTATGTATTAAGATATGTCTTAAGACATAAGCAAGAATACTAGAAATTAAAAGGTACATATTTATCTATTTTTATGTTATGCTTTACAGTTTATTTTAAACATGACTTTCAAAACTACACAATAAAAATCTCCAGTATCATAACAAAACCTTTCTCACGACTAAGCTACTGAGGATACTAATAACCCTAATTCCATTTTAGAAAGCCTTTTTTTCCAAAAGAGCTGCTTTTCTTCTTTTCAAATTATTAGAACACTCTGAGAACCGAAGCTGACCAGACACGGACCAGCAGCTCTGGCCCATTCTCATCCTTCCCCTCTCCCCAGTTTCTCTTCATCGTATTCCTGCCTGCTCCATCTCCATTTTGGATCTTTTCTGTGTGGGATCTCTCCATGCTTTTGTAAAGTTGCTGTTCCTTTCTGCCTCCAACATTCACAAAGCTTCGGCAGTGCCATTCCTGTGAAGCTCATAAAATACCAAACACCAGTTGTCACGTGCAAAATCTTTCCATAATCACAAAGAACTAACTGGACTTTGCACCCATGTCTGCAGCATTACCTGGGTATTTCATATACTTACTAACCTACTGCTACTTAAAATGTCAACGTTTTTGTGAGTTCAGCAATAAGAACTAGTAAGAATAATAAGCATTCAACTAATAATAAAATGTCTGCTTTAAAATGTTTTCTATTTATTGCTCTTGTGGATATATCCTATGCTGTAGAAACATGTTGCTAACTTATATTTTCTTCCCTTCTGGCATATGTTGTCTACCAGATAATGATAAATAAGTAAATATACTTTGTTATCCCTCAAGTAGAACATTTAATGACTAGCAGAAGTTGCATACATTTAAAAACTACTACCCTCATACAGGCAAAATCCATCATCTGACTCTTGACAGAGAAAACCTTCTTTACTCATTCCTAGAGGGTTAAAAGTTGGGACAATTCAAACAATTGTCTGCTTTACTCTCCTGTTCTTCACAGTTTGAGGACACTTTGTGGTCCCATGCTAGAGAGCTACTTTTTACAACAGAACTGAGTTATGTTTCCTATTTCTTACTTCTCAATTTCAGTTTCAAGACAAATCAATAATAATTTCAGAGGAATTAGTCAAAAATTATGTAAACAAAATTATGCCAGAATTTATTCTGTTTTTATCAAATGTCAAAGAACTGCTTGTTTCCCATGACTATTACTATTTACATCCAAGTAACCCATACTTGCTGAACAAACTAGAAGAAAAGGGAGAACAGATCTATAGTTCAGGTGCTTAATCCCCTAAAAATTGTCTAGCACTCAACTTGGTTAATCCCAGAATTATTTTATATTGTCAAATAACAAAAAAAAGTAAAAATGAAACAGAAGAATATCATCAAAAGGAGAATGTGTACAAGATGAACAATCTGTATGTTAAATGACTCAAAAGATACGATCACATTATTAAGAAATAATTTTTAAAAGAAAACGAAACTCTAAAAATAGTATTGAAATGCTATTTATTTTAACAGTCAGTAAGAACAAGGGGTTTTTTTTGCCAAAGGCTCACCAAAGGATCACCAACCTGCTTGGGAACAAGAGGTTTAGGAGGCACTAGAAAACTGTACCTATTCTTTCCTTCATGGCTTTAGAGCTATTTTTTATTATAACAAAAATCTTAGGCATACACAGAATATATTTCACTAACACCCTGTGAAAATCCTTCTTGATGTAAACTTGAAATGCAGGTGGCTAGCGGTCCAGTTGAGATTCTCAGTAAGAGCAAGCATGAGAAATATTGAATTCTAGATTCTTTAAGCATATCTTAGACAAGTGATGCATTTGGAACAGCACTTGTACAAATGAATAGACAACTATACTTCCAGTTGCAGTGGAATTTTATGCGTGATCTTAGAAGAAATAAGTAATTAGAACAGCTTCAGCAGGAAACTATTTTTCAACTACTAATATCTGAAATTAAAAAAAGTCCAATCATTCCCAAAAAAAGATTAATACAAAATTCATTTATGTCCTTAGTGGCAGTTTTAAATGTTTCAAAATCAGCATAAAAGAGGCATCAGGGCAACAAGTAATACCGATCAAGGTTTTGGACAAAGATTAGTATAATGGGAAGGACTTTGATTGGAGGCTGCTGACTGTCTCCCTCTTCACTAATTCTTCATTTTCCCAGGCAATTTAATGGGTGAAGCTACTACATTGCCCTGCAGCCTTTATCCCTGGCATGACAGCTACAGTCTCCCCTGCTTGCTGGGAATGAATGGAACCAAATAAACACAAAGAAGAGAGGAGTCGAAAGAAAGGCCAAAGGCATGATAAGAAAAACAGGGCACAAGATCCTTGCATGAGATACGATGAAAATGTGCCCTGCTGTTTTTGGTAACATTTAAAATTGCATATATTTAGAGCACAATTCCACCATGATATTTGTATATTCATTTCCATCCTCTGCCAAGTATTGATTACACAGAGAAAGAGAAAATTGGAATCTTATAAAATTTTACACACTTGAAATGGAAAAGTCATAATGTCAAAATCTACTCAAAAGGAGAGCATAGCACTATTGTTCTTTCAGTGGTGTCTTACACCTTTATGTAACTGAGTTATTTTTCTTCCTAATTCAACCAGCTTCAAAAAAACCACCCCATCCAAGCTTACAATCTGGGCACCTAAAGCATTTTCTTACCATATGAAATATAAACAAAATTCCTGAGGTTGGGAAAATTTAGAACATCTTTCACATCCAGTGTGTGTGCTATATCACCAGGGAGGGTTATGACACCTTCATTAACATGTATATTAACAAAATTGTGTTTATTTTCCCATTTAGATGATAATTTCTCTTTATTTTTTAAAAAATTGGGTGCCACTGTGTTCTCTGAAGAATCTAATGTCTTGGTGAATACTTTTCTCCCCGAAAAATTAGCAAGTTAAGGGTAACTTTCAGAATTATATTTCCAGAATTTCACGTTTATTTCTCTCAAGTTGCAGATGAGTAGCTATACTTACAGTGTATTACTCTACGTCATTCAAGAATAATTCCTTGAATAGAAAAATTGAGACTTTGACACATTGCAGCTATTTTGTTTTCCTACATATGAACAGCCAAAATAATGGATACTGGTTTTATAGTTTGGAGAACTACTACAACATATGCTTCCCTCATTTTTTGTCACTTTTACTGAAGAGCTTAATGCTTTACAAACAACTGTGCTGCAGTGGTGAGAGTGAACCCAGGGACATTCTGTTTGGCGTCTGTGAGATGACCTCTGAGTTTGTGAGATGGCACCTGGCGTTAGCCTCCCCAGTAGAAGACAGAGACTGAGTCCAAAGAGGGCCACCAAGATGAGAGGGTTGAAGCAAGTGACATTTGGGGATGTTCTGCAAGAACTGTGTTTCTTTGGCCTTCAGAGAGAGGGGAAAGGGGCGACCTTACTGCTGCCTACAACTGCCTCAAGTGAGAGTACAGACAGAGCCAGACTCTTCCCAGCTATAAGACAAAAGGCATAACAAACTGGAAACTGGGTAATTCCAGTTTGATGTAAATTACATTTGTGAGGCCTGAAGGTTTCTCAGTTTGGTTTTTTTTTATTATGAGGGTGTGGCAGGTTGCCCATGTTGTCAATTCTCATAATGTCTTGCCCATTTTGTTTTTATTTTCTACAGATTCTATACTGTGAGTGTTATTAAGATGTCTAGAAAGAAAACACAATGGATGCATTTTATGGAAACAAAACTGCTTCTTCTGAGAAACATCAAGAGGACTCTGGAGCTAACATACTGCAGGAGATTTTAGTGGTATTATCAACCTTAAAGGAAGCCATTTCCTTCAGATTATCTGAATTAACACCTCATTCCCTTTGCTCTGCAAAGACTAGAAGTATACAAGTATCCAAAATATTCCAACTCCTGATTCAGAACAAAGGTATTTGGTGGAAATGAGAGAATGGTGAGTCTCCATTCAGGAACATAAAATACTTACCAGGTCAAGTTCTGTGAAATTTGTTAGCCACTTTTAAAAGAGCTTAATAGAACTACTATTCTGGATGGTTATCAATCATTCCATGTTAAAAAAAAAGGCTCATAAATTAAAGTGAAACTGATGTAATTACTATTGTTACACAATTTTTTTTTTTTTAAATATATATTACAATATGCTCTAATGCAGATTTCTTTTCTCTTTGTACCTGCCCATATCTCATAGATGAGTTTGGAAGAGATGTAACATTTTTAACATTATGCTTAGCTACTGGGCTATTACTAGAAAAATTATCCAAAACTAGAACAAATATGGAATTCTGTTTATGACAATTCTTAGTAAGGACATACAAGTACTTGGTTCCTGGACCTTAGGTTAATCACCTTCATAGACTCATAGAATCACTTAGGTTGGAAAAGACCTGTAAGATCATGGAGTAAACCTGACACTGCCACATCCACCTCTCAATCATGTCTCTTAATGCCATATATTACACGTTTTTTAAATACCTCCAGTTTATGGTGACTCAATCTCTTCCCCAGGCCACCTTCCCAAAGCTTTAAAAAATTTCTGGTGAAGAAATTTTTCCTCATGTCCAATCTAAACTTCCCCTGGTGCTACTCTAGGCCATTTCCTCTTATCCTCTCGCTTATTACTTGGGAAAGAGACTGACACCCACCTGGCTACAACCTCCTTTCAGATAGTTCAATTCCTTCTGGAATAGTGATGCCTTCTACTACCTATCACTTATCAATTGTCTCCTTAATTTTCTTGAACAATGAAATAAAACTTGTAAAATTCTTGCTATACCTTTCTTCTCTAAGTAATGTCCAAGGCTAGATGGAAGGCTGGGGTTTATCTCTCCTTGCCAAAGATTCTGGAAAGGCACAACGGCCTGATCTAATTATATAAATGCTGTGCTAGAATCCACCCAACCCACCCCATGAACTCATTGGTCATTCTGCAGAGTGACTGTAGAGGGATAATAAAGTTTTCAGATTAGGATTTTGATGGCATTTTTTCCCAGGGACAGCTAATGAGGAGATATCTGTAGTATTTGTCCTATCACATTAAAAAATATGCCACGGATATGATTTGGAATTTGTGGCAATGCTATGGAATTTATGATTTTTTAAAATATTATTTCCCCAAAAGAGAAAGGCTTTAAAGGGTAGATCTACTGTTTTATGCAAGTTTCAGACACAATTCAGGATCCTTAGCTTAAAAATACACACTAAGATAAAAATAATATCTCAGATAAAGATTAGCATCCTAATGCTGTTTCTAACTGGAGTTTTCTTACAATGTGTAAGTACACTTACATTCTAAACTGCTGCTTTGCCACTAGAATATTCTCAATGATATTTTTACTACCAAAGTTCCCTTCTGTAGCTGTATAAATTTTCAAATATAAAAGATCATGCAGAAAAATGCAGGTTTCTTGTAGCCAAACCTCTTTTTCACCATGCATAGTGATGGGACTAGTTCTGAAAAAAACTCATAACCTGTCAATTAAACCAAAGTACCAAAGCTACTTTGAGAAGCACTTGCATGTTTAGGAACACAATAGAATTGAACATAATAATTTTTTCCACTGAGGTACGATAGAATTTCACAGCAGGAAAGAACTGTAGTAGGCCAAATTCTCGGCATTCCACTAAATCTTAAAAAGACATTTTCCTCACCAATTTGTGTGCAGTGCTGCAGGCAACAGAATGAAGTAGAGTCCATCACAGAAAGACAGAAACGCAAAGGGCTTCCTGTCCCATCCTCTCCTACTGAGGATACATCACAACCCTCCCTTTACAATCACAGAGCACTGTGTTTACAAAGCAGTACAACTAGAAAGTTTGTCTTTCTTTTTTAAAACTGGCAACTTCAATTAATAAAAAATATTTCAGCAGGAATTACATGAAAGCCTCCTATAATGATTTGATATTTCCCTATATTTATTGATGCCACATAATTTAGCAATCATATTTTTTCACAGTTCCATCACACTGGAAGCTCCACAGTCTTTCTGAAACACATTATTGCATGTCCTCTGTCTTTGTTGGTTGTTTATAAGTGGCGAGTGCTTAGCTTACAGCAGGTGTTATAGCTTTTGAGAGCATGACATTTGATTTCCTGCTACAGAAGTTCAGAACAGTCTTCAGGTTGCTTGACTCGTTCAATCCACTGAACTGACCTACCACTCTGAACAGAAAGTTGAAAAGTCACTGCTTTGCTTTGTCTTGAAATTCATGTATTTCCACATTTAGAAACCATATGAATACAAAACCTGCCCGTGAACATCAAGGTCACTATCTCCAGGAAAGTGTCTTTCTTTCAGAAAAGACAACAGAAGAAAACTGAGCAAGAAAAATAGTCACACAAGTATAAAAACATATGTTAGCAAAACTAGACAATAGCATGATTTTCTTTTATGCAAGCAAACAAAAGGCAAACTTTTAAAACCAAGGCAAAATGATTTTTTCCACTTGAAGCCATAAAATGTTTCAAATTGCCTGACATTCAAATATTAAACTCAGGTTTTATAAACTAATAGTTATAATGCCATGTTGTCTTCAACTCTATTTCAATGTTTTACATTTCCATAAGGCAATTTTCGGATGTTTAAGATGTGTTAAAGTATTTTGCCAAAGCAAATGGTATCGGTTTTATGCAGAGATTCCTTATGTAGCTGTAACAGTTCTTAGAAAAAAAAAATCTGATACAATGAAATAGCACTGTATCAACAAAGTATTATCATCAGAATATATGGAAAGAAGGAAATACTTACAGATTTTTTATGTCTACTGCTCCTCGGAATGCCTTCCTTGGTATTGCTTGAATCTGATTTTCACTAAGATCACTAAGAAAAAAAAATTAAAATAAATGTAAAAATGCTATATATATATATTTAGTTTTGCATATAACAAAAAGGAAATATAAGAAAATAATTTCAGCCATTATGGTTCAGTCAGTATTTCTAATGAAGGTAATTTTATTACATTAACTGATTTGTAATTGAAAAGAAGAAGTAGCAATAATAGTCAAAACAGTTTATCTGTGTTGCACTAAGTAGTTCCTTTAAAAATAGCAACTTATATGCCAAAAAAAAAAAAGCAGAAGTGAGTGTTTTCACTTTTCAACCATTGCAAATCCCTGTTTGATAGTATATTCAGCTTTATGTAAAGAAGACTGTAATCCAGCAAAAAGAACAAATAGTGACCTATTGAGAAACAACAATGAAGCTGTGTAATATCTGAGATCAATATGCTTCTGACTTTTGTTTCAGAGTGTCAAGCACCATATATTTTAAAAGAAGGAATTAATATACATTCTGCAGCAGATATCTAATATTCCTCCCCAAATCCCTGTATGATCAGCTGTACCATGCTATCTGAAACTATTGTCTTTTACAAAAGAGAAATATTATTAAAATGCTTATAAAATTATTATTCAGTAGTGGTTTTTTGCTATCAGTATGAATAAACAGCCCTTTTTTTTCTGAAAACCAGACATATTTTTGGCCTTCACAGGTCAATATTGGAAATAAAATCTAGTGAACTGAAGACAGTAGCAGAAGACACAGAGAAAATAAAAAAGAAAGAAACAAAAGCAAATTAGGATCCAGAACTTTCCATTTATGCTATGCACTATTAACAATGATGCACTGCAATAGAAGATGACCAATACGTTAAAGTCAGTATTGCTGTATCTATACCACATGCAGTTTGGAGGTTTCACTTCAGACAATAGTTTGCTACCCTGGACCAAATACACCTATCACACACGGTACATGAATGTTTGAAGTCTTGCAAAGGGGCTTATCTACTTCGTTGTACTAAAATTATGAAATCGGATCTTCTTTTGGAAGCCCTCCGAGATGCACCTATCTGTACACAATATGGGCAACACAATTACATGAAGAAGCTTTCTTAAGCATCTGAATAAAATGTACAAACAAATCAGATGCATACACGTGTATCTACAGAGGGATTTTAAGTCCATTTGCACAGCAGTTTTCTTGTGGTTAACTAGATTTCATTTTTCTAAAACCAATCCAGGATCTTCACTCCAAAGCATATCAAATGCAATCCAGCTCCTAACAGAAGTTTCTCTGTCTTGAGCTTTAGAGACATCTTTAGAGGGCCTTTTTCATAGAGTTTTTAGAGAAACATTGCAAAACTGTGCACAGCAAAAAAAATCTAGCTCAGAGTAAGTGAACAAGCAAGAATAATTTAGTTGATTAGATATAAATAGTCATGCTTTTGAGATATTCTTTCTCTAAAATGTAATCTAGCATGGGCTCATATTGCCAGTTCTGAGAAATCACTCCTGAAGATCTTTCAGATTTATGAACTCACAAAAAAAAAAATTTGAGGACTTTATAAAACCCCATAATGCCCAACTTTAACAAAATTTATATCAATATAATTATTTTGAAAATAATTCCACATACATTGACAGCAATTTTGTTTTATCCAATTCATTGTTAATTTATGGAAAATCACTTTCTATTTACTAAATCTTTCATAGTTCATGCACCTAATTGCACTGCAATATCTTACGAAGTATACTTAAAACTAGACCCAATTTTAGTATTATTAACCGTGTGTGAAAAAAGAGAATTTGTGAGCTGTGATTTAATTTTCAAGCCACCTAAGTAATCTTGAAATGGGATATGACTGCACTGCTCTGACAATAAATTCAGGGGCAATGAATGAAAAAGCAGCCTTCAGCATTTGTTACGGTAACATGATTTAACAGCCTACTTCCTTGGAAAAAAATTCCCTCATAAGCATAAAATGCAAATATCTATATTTACACTTCTGCTTAATTGACTAATACATTTTACCTATATAAAAAATTATGTGTGAAGTGGCTAAGCTAGCAGTAGTGATTTGTATCATGATCAATGATGAGTTTATAACACAGATATATGTATGTATCTATGTAAGCCACTGCCATACTCATATACTAGAGGAGATAATGGGTAAAAGTGCATCAAGCTTTTCATGGCATTTGATATAACATCATCATTCACCATTTTATAGAATTTTAAAAAGTGAAAGATGAGCAATACTGAGGCCATCAGTGCAAGTGCAAATTATTTTAAAAAACTAATAGAAAATATCAATGGTCAAAATCTTTGTTTCTGTGGGAAATTTTGGCACAAACACAAGGACTTAAAGGACAGCTATTGTGCCAGGTTCCTCAACAGACAATACACTTAGGCTGGATGTGCAAAAGACAGAAGACTAACTAATTGCATGCTAGATTTTCTGCTGGGTCCGCACAGTCAACACCATTTCCATGTAGCACAAGCTCAAGAAAACTGAAGTATAGTGTTCCCTGGTAATTTTAGCTCATTTCAAATGTAAACTGCTTGACTGCAAAGGTTCCCAACCTTGCTGAACAAGGCATTGTTTAAAGCATCCATTTAAATATGCAGAGCTAAGTAAGGTTGGCAATTGTTGTTTTCCAAAAGTAATTTTTTTGCAATGTATCAGCTGGTTTCTGAAACTTTCTTTGAACTGTTTCTCTACCAGAAGTGTAAGTTCATTTCGACACTGCAAAATTCTACTTCTCATAAAAAAATATGATTTTCCTTATAGCAGGAAAATTTTTAGTAGTTATTTATTGATTGCTTCAAGTTTTCATCTGCACAGTGTAAAAAGGTTTCTTCATAAAAACCTTGAGGGGCTTAAACAAACATCCAACTTTTTCTTCTTGCATAAATTACACCTACATTTCACAACTCAGAAGCTGTGTGTGGTCTTTTTTTATTGATGACTGAACCCATTCCACTGCAATTCTTAGACTGCTCACAAAAATGGCCACAAGCAGCACAAGGTGCATTGTGACTTTCAGGGCAAATGGGGCAAAAATCTATTTTGTAGATTAAACCAGACAATTTTGCAGGCCATTACACTACATTGATTTGACTTTGCAACTTATATTCTGTAGTGAAGAAAGGTGCAAAACCCCTTTTCAACCTGATGGTCATTGTATTGCTGCACTAATAACTGTGTGGACTTCATCTTCCATTTCAAAAATAGGCAGCATTTGAACAGAGACTCTATGATGGCAATTGATACCCCTAAAATGAAAGAATGTCTAAGCATTTCAGTAACATTGAAGCCAGGATACAACAAAACATCTTTTATAAGAAAAGATCTGTATTTTTTTTAAAAAGGCATGAACCTGCTTCGCATTAGAAAGCAGCAATATGACCAAGATACTTTAATTGGAACAAATTATCCTCCACTAATATTACAGCCCAAGACCTTACATGAAAATCCAGAATACCTCTGAAACAGCAGAATTAATTTAAAAATACAACTAGAGTGAAAAAGCCAAGGCTATCTGACAATTTCTTTCTTTAGAGCACAATGATCCAGTGGGATGTTTAGACAAATTCATCTTTATGCAGATTCTAGCTGTCATAGAGGCCTCTTGCAACTAAATTGTTCTTGACTCTGTTATATAATTCCTAGAGAGATACACTCCAAGTTATTAAAGGGAGTACCTTAGACATTGAGCTTTCAAGAAAATTCCATGGGGGAACTTTGTGAGCCTCATTTATGTCATGCAGTGGTGGGCAGAGCACCTTCATTCCTCGGCTTCCACCACTCCTCCTTGCTCCGGCATCACCAAACCTGTGCTCAGGGCCACATGTAACTTCAGTTTCTCTGAATGTGAGATGTTCTCAAGGAGAACTCTCATGTTTGTTTCCTCAAGTTAAAAGGTAATACAGGGGTTAAATGGCAGATTTGCACCAAAAGCCACCTGGGTGAGTTAGACTGGCAGCAGCTGACAGAGATTTTTTAGAGGAGGCACAAATGAGCATCACTGCTGCTCTAGATGCACAAACCAGCCTGGGTACGGCAGATTGTTTCAGATAAGTTTAAGATGTATATAAGTCAAGAATTCTTCTGAGTTGTAATATCTGGCTGCAACCTCATTTTCTCAAATGTAAAAAAAGGAAAACCAAACCCATACACCAAACAAAGCTAAATCCCACTATAAATGAAGATACACAGTGGAGAATGCACAAAGATTTCTGAATTTTTGCCCAACTACAGCAATGTTCTGAAAAACTTGCATACTACTTTTTCCTCTCTTAGAAGATCAGGTGTGTTTTTCTAAATCAAAGACTAAATATGCTGCATCTAAATAATTACTTTTTATAATTAACATAGTCTATCCAACTATTCAAACTCATCAATAAAACCAGAAATAGTATAGATTCTCTAAGATCCATGATCAAATAAGTTCTGCAATTACGTGCTTTTGTAAAATAAAATTTCTTTTTAAACAAACTGGATAAAGGAAATTTACATGCAATGGATTCTGATAAGCACATATGCCTCAGCTTTTAAACCAAATTCCAAAGATTAAAGATTTAATTCGGATATTCTGACAAAGCAACTGAACTTGTCTAATTTGACATTATGCCTAAAAGAATGTAGATTTCTGTATTTCACAAAGCAAACTAGAAAAAAAATCAATAACAAAAACAACATCAAAAAAAGCCCCAAAGACCTCTGCCCCACTCTCCCTCTCCCAACAGCTTCATTTTGTGTATGCAGGGTTTTTTCTCTAAGTATCCATGGGTAATGATAATGTATGACACTTGTGGAAATAGCAGGAAGACCTTGCCAAAAACCTTGTTACTACTGAATCCCTCCTAAGAACAGGCGGGAAATGGTACAGTTATATTTATCATATCTACTGGTTAGTAGAGAGATGTGTATCAGGGAAAAACCTCACAGCTTAGAGTCCTGTGAACATTTGAAATTCATACCAATAGAAGATACAAACACGTTCTCAGAAGATAAAACCTTGAAGACTTACATACAGTATTGTTTTCTTATCTGAAGATAAAGCCCTGAGATAACCTGAAATTAATGATCCTGATAGAATGTTTCAGCTCTTAAAAAATGCAAACACTACCACATCTCAGTTATTTTATTACTTACCATGTATGGTTCTCAGTTGAATATCCTATTTACCCTTAAAAAGGAGTGCTCAATTTTTAATTATATAAATTGAAACATCACATAAAATATCTATATCATAAACTGTTAAGGCTGCATCACAGTTTTGTTGTGTGGCTAAATCATTGTTCATTCTGAAACACTAAATCTTTTGAAGATGGCAAACCTGCTTGTAAATTTAATTACTTGTAATTTTATTTTCCTCTATGGTTTAACCTCCCTCTGTGTCTGACCAGTGATATCATAAATCTATACTGCCATCCTGTACTTTGCAAAATACTGAGTACTGGGAATGAGTAATGTGTTCTGATTTTTAAAGGAAGAGGCAGAAATACTCAGCCAAACTAAGTATTGAATGCTTACCAGTTTACTTACACCAGTTTATAAAAACTTCTCAGAAAGTGGCTATTCCATAATCAGCAGCCTGATAATTATTTACATATAAGTGACATGAACAAAGTAAGCCTTGCTAGGTACTTCTCTCTTACTGGAAAACAACAGTCTTAACATTAGCTAACTATATTCTGCATGAAATCCTCCATGCCTGCGCAAGGTGGCAAAGTGTCATAGTTCATGAGACTACTGGACATTCAAAGAAATAACAAGAATAAGAATTATTTAAATTATTTGACTGAAAATCTATTATATGTATTTGGACATGGGGGATTTCACTTGGAATACAAAGATGGTGAAAAAAACCAAACAACAAATTTTAGAATAGGATAGTTCAGTTGAAAGGGACCTACAATTATCACCTAGGCCAATCAGATGATTTTGATGGAACAAGTAACAACTTCTTTTTAGGTATCAAATAGACAATTATCCTAAAATAGTAAAGCTAGCAAAACAATTGATTTATGAATATCAAATGTTCCTGCCCATTTCAGCTGTTTTTATTATGATCAGCTTTTCCTTCAGTGTTCCTGCAATATTTCTGTATCTGAGTACACCTTAAAAAATACAGATGGCAGGGAGAAGACAAGCACTACCTATTCATTAAGGAGCTCCTTGCAGAAAGAGCCTGTGAAACGTGCTCTGGTATAGGCTACTCACCGGATCCTGGACTTGATTAAGACCTGTGAGGTCTTGCATGGTCTGAGATACTTCTCTAGTCACAGTCACATTAACGAGGCACATCATCTAAAACCTCAAAGCTATTCCAGAGCAAGACCTAAGAGCGATTGTTTACTCCTCTGGTTTTGATCTTAGGGAAAGCAAAGTACTCTGCCTCACTGGGAGGCACTGAAGACACCAGCAGTAAAATCTGAGATATGGAAGGCGAGAACATGCTGACACATGATAGTGTAAGACAAGGGAGCCACAGCCCCAAGTTTCAACTGTCTTGATATGTCTCCAGAGAAGTATGGCAAAAGATTATTTCATATTATCATGAACACTGGCAGCTGCCTCTGTTGGCAAAAGCTGCCATAGCCATGGGCTTTCCGATTCAAAGAGGAGAGAATGAAACCCCAAAGTAGATTTTTCATGTTGCAATGGATCTCTGATTTGGATTTTACTCCTAAGATGCCAGTTTTCGACTTCCAAAATTTGAATAAATACGTTTTTCTACTCTGTATTAGATGTCTTGGGTTAACATGGAAAATTTCTGAACAGATGGGTTTTTTTCTGCTCATGAAACTTCATTTATCACTATACAACCATACTCCTAAATTGCAAAATTCCAGCATGACTAGGAATTTAATCTAAGACCTTTTCTGAATGCTACAGAGGCATGCTTCGACAACCACAAGTTTTTGTTGTATTAGGATAAAGTATATATGAAAATTATTTTCCAAACTATGTAATGAGAATCAAACCAAAGTAAAAAGTCTTCAAGAATACAGATGCTACTGAACATTGTGGTGCTATACCTGGAGAGATAGTTCCTTCAAAATTAGTAGCTCAGGTGAACTGAAGATACTGAAGCCTATTGGGAATTCCATCATGGCAGAAATATATCAGATTGTAACACAAGCTTTCTAAACAAACGTGACACAATGTGTTTTAATCTATGACACAACATGTTTTATCCTATGTCCAGAAAATACATTAATATATACAAACAATTAAGTACCTTTCCCATCAGTCAAGCGAGGCTTATCCAGTTAATTGTAAGAATACTGACATATGCTTGGCTTTAACTTTATACAGCTACTGTATAACAAGTTACAGTACAGCATCACTTATTCATGAAGATAATCTTATACCCAAATGGCTTGTCATGTCCTTTTAGCAGGCATAGCTTCCTGGCAGATCTACAGATCAATTATGATGGAACAAGGAAATGTTTAAAAATATATACTTAAAAATACAGTCTAAACTCTTGTTCTGAAAAAGCAAAACAAACAAAGAAATAAAATCAAACAACCAACAACTCTGCTGCACCATTATTCTTTGACTGTGAAATAAACCAGTTAACTTCCTATTAATTTCAATGTTTTTTCCTTCTGTTCTTTAGTAAAACAATCATTGCAGCTATTTCTCTTCATATTGAAGATACAAAAGGTGTCCAATACTATCAGACTAATATGTCTCTATGGCACATATATCCCTTTATAAAGATAAAACCTATAAATTATAATTTCAAACATCAGTCCTGTAAACCATTATTGCTGCTGCTTCCCATAGGAGGATTAAAATTTCATGTATGAGAAGGCTACTACGAGCCTCCTTTTACAGATGGGGAAACCAAGGTTGCATGTATCAGCGGTAGCATGTATCAGTACCCTGCTGAGGAGCACAAAACCGATGAGAAAGATTTTGATCACAGAGTTTCAGGTTCTCTCCGCATCACTAATTTCCATTTGCTCTGTTGACTCCCTAGAGATTCAGATGCTGCACATAGTAGGCACATAACCTATTCTCACGCCAAATCAGGATCACTCCCTGGGCCATGGTGTGCTACATTGCCCAAGTGAGTATTTCACATTTCACAACACAGGGCAATCATCACTGCAACACGGACTGAATTATTAGAGTCACACCAATTCCCATGGTAAGGAATGCAGCTTTTTTTTTTTCCTAAGAATATTCAGACTGAATTTCCCTGCCCACTTTTATCTCTCATTTTTTAATGATAGCACTTTTGATGATATCATTGATGTTTCTTTCATTCTTAATGCTTGAGGTTTTTTAAACGTCATCCATTTATAAATCTGTTACAGAATCAAAATGTACTTTTTATTATAGTTCTGACATACTATTATTTGTATTATTTAAGCAGCAGGTCTTTTAATCCACTTTATCTATTTATTTATTAAAGAAGAGAGATCATTTATGCGTAAGTATAGAACATATACAGCAAAAGAGAAAAAGTAACGCACTACACAATAGTAGTACAGGTAGTCTGGTGATCTCCGGAGTTTACCAGTACCTTCAACCTTAACATTTAGTACAAGTCATCCAAAATTTAAATTCTGATAATTAGGTCTAATATTTTTTTTTTGTTTGAGAAACTCTCTCATACCCATGCAATATAATACACAACTTATTTATAATTTTGAGTATTAGTAATTAGTGATTTCTGCAGAATCTAAATAGCACAGAGTACAAGTACTAGGCCTTTAACTTTTTAATAGGAATACATTTCGGGTTTGGACTAAGCCAAAACCTTCAATCTCAGTCTTGGCAGAAAAGTTAACCCATGGGCTACAAAATCAATTCTACTCTACAGTGTCTCCAAAAGTGTACTTAAATCAATTTGTATACTCAGATACTACTGAAAATAATTGCCTAAGAATATTCACCATTCACCATTTATTCTTTAAAAACCCCAAAACAAAACAAGAAAGGAAATTACATATTGTAGCTCCTGAAGAGGAAAGGACCACCCACAATTTCAGAGAGAACTGACATACTACTTCAAATTTGGCTTCAGCGTAATCCTTTTCATAGAAAAACTTGAAGCTCTTAAGAACACCCCTCACCCCCCAAAGAAAAAAATTGACAATTTTTATCCTCCCCACAGTCTCAAATTGGTCAAGCTGAAGAAAGGCACTGAGTAACATTTTACTGACTGCTGCTTATCATGCATCCCTAATAGCACTATCATTCCCCAACAGGGCCCAAGACAGCAGCACAGCTGTGATGTGTGCAGGCATTGTTGACCTACAGCCCTACTTGCAGTTTGCAGAGTGGGAAATGGCTTTTACCCATGTGGATGTATATCCATATGGTGAGGCTGCACCTCCGGTGCTGTGTTCAGTTCTGGGCCCTGCAGCACAAGAAAGATATTGAGGGACTGGAGTCCAAAGGGCAATGGAGCTGGGGAAGGGTCTGGAGTACAAGTCTGATGAAGAGCAGCTGAGGGAGCTGGGGGTGTTTAGCCTGGTGAAAAAGAGGCTCAGGGAAGACCTTATTGGTCTCTATGACTGCCTCAAAGGAGGTTGTGGATAGGTGGGGATCAGTCTCTTGCCCTGGGTAACAAGTGACAGGACAAGAGGAAATGGTCTCAAATTGTGCTGGGGAGGTTCAGGTCAGATATGGGTTTTGTTTGTGGATTTCCCTCTCCTTTTTCTTTAACCAGTTTGGAATTGAAGGCAAAATAGAAAATAACTTAAATCTTTATATGTCACTTTTTCATACAAGGCCACAAAAGACTGTTTCTTTGTAGGGAAAGGGTGAAGATTCTGCTATTTTCATTTTACTTGTCTCTGATAGGCGATTTGGTGATTAATTTTTAATCAACTATTACACTTGACAGACTTGAAAATGCACTATAAGTTGAGAACTTTAAAAGAATAAAACAAGATTCTGCCAGGTAACTTTCACTTCTTCTGGCACATTAGACACTCAGCATATGCATGGCTGAAACATCCATTTGGCTTGGCTGGGGATCTGCTCACATTAAGAATAGATGAGATGGCATATTTAATTTTCCAAAAGACCTCTTCAACAGTATCTGAAAAATCTATCACTACTTTTCCCTGTAACAAAACTTCCTTTTTAGAAGAAGTTTGCAGCTGTCAACATGTCTTTAATATTTAATATTGTTTCACCTGCTTTGGAATTGAAACTGTAAGCACTTTCAGGAACTGATTGAAAGGTTGTCTGGTACATTGTCTAGTTTCACTACACAGTCGGTAACCCTGTATATTCTCTTCTGAAATATCACTCAGCAAGCTGTGGCAATTTCTGTTTCTTCAAAACAGAGCAGAGCGGATTCCTGATCCAACCCCATTATGCAGAGCTGCAATTCCAATACAGACAAGTAATAATTACATTCCTGGACGTTTTTCATGAAGTATAGCTCCAAACTTTTACTCTAATAATAACCTGAGTAGTTCAAGTCTTTCCTAACAGTAAAACTAACCTTGAACAACTTGTCAAGAGACAGGGAAAAATTTGAAGAGTAAACTAGAAAAGATCTTGCAGACCATTAATGTTGAACAGCACTGTGCTCACTCTTCCTTCGAGTCAAATGATGCAATTTGGGGATTGTCTCTTGAGATAGCTCATTGCTTGATAAGACAGATTTATTGTACAGTCTTAGCTTTATACAATATGTATAGTTGCATAATATATATGAAGCACTGATGCTTCAAGCTTTAAGGCTGTTGCCTGTCAGTGCCAAAAACTATGCTAAAACAGTGAAAGAATCCAAAGCAAATTATTTAAAGGATTACCACAGATGATTTAAAAAAAATCGACAACAGCTAAGCTACCATCATGGCTGCTTATCAAGATGACCAATTTTATGTGACTGTTTTTCTGGTCTTCACCCATCTCTTTATAGATATCTGTCAATTCTTATACTGTAATATCTTTCACAAAACTATTTTGCTTTACTGGGTGCTGGTTTGTTGGTATTTTTCTTATTCTGCATAAGAGTAAGTACAGGGACTAGCACCACTGGGCTTCTGGACCAAAGAACTAGGGCTTTTAGCTGTTCTATGAGAAAACTAATAATGGAAAGGACAAGAAACGTATGTTCATATTATCTTCCACTTCACTGACAATGAACTATAAAACAGTAATAACAAGCTCAATTATTTGAGTAACTGAATGACTGGATTTTTTTGTTTATTCTATTTGTTGTGTGTTGTTTATGTGCTGGTTAACACAATTAAAAGCTCTTAGGAGAAAAAAAAATTGTTGAGAAACTTCAGGGCAATTACTGATACATATATTCAGGTACTCTGGAAGTAAAACTTCCCACTGACCAGGATTAGATTACTTTAATACTCTAGCTGCACATCCCAGAAGTGCCTAGCCTCAAGTTTCTGTTCAAGGGCTCCAGGCTTTTCTTTCTTCTTGAGCCTGCCTTCTATTTCTCTGACTTTTCCAGCCTTTTCCCCCAAACTTCTGTCACCACAATTGTTTTCCCTTTCAGTGCCACACAAAGAATGAGAATTTCAAGAGGTATTTTCCTCTTAAAAAAGGAGCTGAGAATACAGAAGAGGCAATATAACTGGTCTGTAAAGCAAGAAGAGTGCATCCTACCTGGATTCAGGGGCTATTTAGAATTGAAAACCCTTGTAAAAATGGTAAAAATGTATGTAAGTAATAAAAAGAAAATTCGCCATTACAGAATGAATTTATCACAACCAATTTCTTAATCAATAGCAAAATAAGATGAACAACTATGGGTAATATCTGCATCAGAGTGCTTGCATTCTATATTTCAAGAATGTGAAAAATCCCATTTCTTGTTACAGCCCTGTGTGTATGCTGTTGCCACAATACCAGTATGTAAACCACATTAAAATGTTCTAGGAAAAATAATCCATGCAAAATGGAATTTAATATTTTTTATAGAAAAGCTTAAATTTTATTGCTACTTCTGCCATATTTATCCCCCTTTTCCCTCTCAAACTTGCAAAAAGGCTCAGCTGCTTGTACTAGGAATAATTTCCATTCAGACATTTTTTTAAGCTTGAAGTCTACAAAGCTGATTTTCTGTTCCAGGACTGCACTTTTCCACTGACACCATCAAAAAGTAGCTGCTCTTAATTGCACTTTAAAAACCCATCTTCTCCCTTTTCAGATATTTTTCCTCTACCTGTATATTCTCAAGCCTTTTTTTCCCAAATTGCTAAATTCTTTCCCTTCAACCAATATCCAGACTCTCCTAAGCAGCTGATGGAGCTTTGCCTCAAGTAACTACCCAGAAAATTCCACTAATCAGCCCTAATAATTAGGGTAAAGGGCATTTGTGTGGGGGGGTGTGGTGTTTTTCTCTTCTTGTTTGAGGGTTTTTTCATTCAGGAGGATGGGTGTTGTGTTTTGCTGTGTGAGGGCACACAAAGGCAGTTGGATGGAAGGGATATGAGTTAAGCAATTGCAATCAAATGAGAGTGCGGCACACTCCGGATGAGCAAGGGTGACATTGACGTCTCCATTCACAAGATACTACACACTCCAGCAGTGAATAAATGGGTAATTTCAGAAAATAGAGGTCCAGGTGACCACAGAGAGGCTGAGAACAGTTATGGTAATGGGAAAAAAAGACTATTAAATTTACTTTTAAAGACCCCAACAAAAAATGCATAAGCTTCCCTATTGCTTAAGGACTAATTTAAAAATATACCATAAAATGTTTAAATATTTTGATTGACTGCATTTTGTTTGAAGCATAAATGTTAAAAAGGGATTTAAGAAATAAGGCTAAATATAAGAACACATGGCATTGCACCTGTACCAATAATAGCCACTAAACAGATCAGCATCTCAGCCCTGTACAGCTGGGCTTTCTGATAAAGCAGTCAGTGTGAATCCATTTGCACTTCTAGGGAATTCAGGAAGACTTCTGCCAGCTCAAAAATCCTAGGACATGCAACTTTACAACAGCAGGAGCATCTGTATTCGCTCTTTTAACTGACTGTGAACAGATCCCCTCTTAGAACGGGACCGACTCTGAGCCCTGAGGTGACTGAATTTAAACGATATTTACACAGATAGCAGAGAAGGTGTGAGAATTTGCCTCTTCATAGCTCCACTGCACTTGCTATCTCTTGCCATATGGCTAATTCCTTCTCATGCTTATTCTTCTGTTTCAGTTCATGTTACAGTATATTCTTTTTACAGACCTGCAGCTTCTAACATCTGTAGCAAAGGTCCCAGAAATTGATTTACAGGCTGAAACACAAGCATATCCAATCCTGCTCCTACGCAAGGCTATATATCTTTGTTGGAAGACTGACACATGGGCCCCATATGCATCAGTGATAACATAAGCCTTAACATAAGCCTGCCAGGCACAGATGTACTTATAGCTCCAGAGAGATGCAATCTAATGATGGATAGGAATAACCCAATCATACGAACATTTGTATTTGTAAACCCTACCTAGTGCTACAGACAATATGTCTACATTTCACTGCCACATTTCTGCAAGGATATCAAGATGTTCCTAAGGTATGACAGGCATATGATGAAACTTAATGGTATGTAAGATAGAGAGACTGCTTTCTGAAGCACAACTTCATAGCTGGAAGTTCTAAAAATTAATTGCTCTTCTGGCAAACCCAATGAAAGTTAAATTAAAATAGATACTGGAATTTTTTCATTTGAAAGCTCTGGCAAAATAAAGTTAATAGATGGAAAGCTTTCTGCAATTAAAAGTGACAGGTGCATTGCTTTCTCTAAGCTTTTAAATCACATCTGTCAAAAAGCCTACTAAAATGCATTTTTTAAGCTCCTTCCAATGTACTCAACTTTTATGAATCAAAATACTGTAGAATTATTAAAGATATATAACTTAAGTCACAGCTTTATGGCAGTAAAGAGCAAAAATTTCTATAGAGTTAGTCATCTAACATATTTAGGACAATGGATTAAATCACAGAGTAACTCTGTCTCCTGTTTCCATTCACTTCATTTGTCAGCATGATTTCCTACTTCAGTTCCTAACCACTGCATGAGAAACACACAACTTGATTTCCCTAATTTAAAGCTAAGTTTATAGTAAATTCTGGCCAATCACAACTTTGCTTGAATTATCTATTCTATGTGTTTAAGGTGATTTAGGAGAGATGGTTAACAGTATTTGTGCCTTTGAAGAAACTTTTTCAAGACAGAAAGTGTCTTGGAAAGAGGCAGAAAAGTCTGAGGTCAGGTTCTGCTGTGCTTCTTGCAAGTGAAACTATTTTCAAAGAACATGTGTTCCAACAGCGGGAGCAAAACCACTTATTGCATGTCTTCCCCCTGCCCTTCAGACATACCTGAGCCAATCCTCTACCTCTCATTCCTCACTCACAAAACCAGGAAGTACTTATGCCCAAAACTCAAAAATCTTCAACTGAAAACTCCAAACTCTATAATGATTATTTACAGGGGTTTTTTTTTGGTTTGGTTTGGTTTGATTTGGTTGGGGGTTTTTTAGGTTTCAGTTTTCATTTTGTTTTGCTAGCTGTTTTACTGTTGGTTTTGTTTTTCTTTAGTAATCAACAACCAACCCCAGTTTTGATAGGTTAGGAATGAAGTTTACTTAGGGAATGCTTCTCATCCCCACTAATTCAGAAAATAAAGAAAAGCATTACTCTTCAAAGATCCTAACTATCAACTAAATGTAAAGCTGTTACACATTGTAAGATGACCTGTGACAATATGAATTTTATAGGCCATGGCACAGCACCTTCAAAGACAGAGGATGGAAAATTACCCTCAGTGGTACATATCTCTTATTAACCACACACATACAAATAATCTCATCCCAATTCAGGAGAGCACTGATGTACAATTTATCATATGTGCTCAAATCCCAATAAATTCATTGTAACTACTCACAAGTTTAGTGTTATGAAGGTCATGAAATATATCTTTAAATCACAAACAACTTACAGAAAAGCAACACTGAACAGATTTCAATTATAGGCTTCCCTTATTTAAGCATATATGAACAAAGACAAAATTCTCCTCAGGTGGGAAAACAGAACAAGAAAAATAAGTAAATTGGTTTTTGTTATCCATCTATAAATTTTCATCACGCCCGATGCCAAATTATTGTGACATCAAAACTAGTATTTCAGACAACTGGACCATGTGCAAGTCCTTAACATAATTATCATTCGTATTTAACAAAACTCAGGGGTTTGGTGCTGCTTTTTGGGGGTTTTTTTGAGGAATGGGGGTGAATCTTGCCAAGTTCTCAGTTACTCCTGCAAAAAAAAAATTTTGAAACTCCAAAGTCCTCACATGCTTCTCCCTTGCACTCCTTATAGGTTCAAGGGATTTTTCTCAGAGATGGAAATCTCTTCCAGTGGCCAGGTAGATGAAAGCTTTGGAGTGGAAGGTCAGTATTTCAGGAAGATTGACCATTCAACATAATACTACACTTCAAAATTATGTGTCAGGTCTGCATCCCTGCAGAATAACACAGGAACTGTGCTATTGAGAACAGCATTCTGAGGAGGAATCAAAAGCAGTTAACATATACACTGGAAGAGTATATATATTGCTGGAAAAATAAACACAGATAAGGATTCATCCCTGACTTGCAACTGAGTAAGTCTGAGAGCTGAACTGCAGTGCTACTGAGTGCTTCATGCATGAAAACTAAAAATACACCAAAACTGCCAAAGGAGCCAAGGTGTCATCAGGATATGTCTACAAACATTTGCTCCAAACAGGGACAAAAATATTTAAATATTTTCCCTTAGTATCAATTTTAACTAGACCGTGGGTGAGAATGAAAGGTCTGCAGTCTGTGAAAATGAAAAGATCAAATTCAGCATTCAGTAGGGATACAGAATATCTAATTAAGCCCTGGATCTGCAGTAGTTTTTTTCCAGTTTCTGTTCCATATATCTTTTTCCCTCTGTTAACCATCTTCCCATCCACATCTATAAATAATGAAAATAAGCCAAAGTTTCCTCACTGATACGTTTTATACGAATATCTGAATGGAAAATATATCCAGAACTCTTTTGATGAGCTGTATTAATTGAACAGTTTAAACAAACATAAAAAACCATATAGAAATATGGACTTGAAAAAAGGTATTAGATAACCCTCTTGTAAATAGAACTTAAAATACTGGAATCTTAAGGAATAGGAATTACCAGATTCAAAGCCAGCATTAAAAACAGCCTGGTGATACAAAATGAAATCTAAGTCTCTGTGTTGGTAATATTGACTTTACTCAGGTGTTAAGTCTAAGCTTAAAAATAAATGTTCTGATGAACTTTAGGATATGTATTTTATTCTCCTGCATTTGTTTTTTCTTTTCCTTTAACCTAGCTGAAATTTCATTATAGATACTTACTATTTTTAATACTGATTAACGCGTATTTTTATATAGAACAGGAAGAAGAGTCTTACATAGACTTGTGCATACCTATACCAATTTCTCCTTGTTGGGTTTTCTTGTTTTGATTCTACTTTTTTAATTAGGGACACATCACTTCCAGTGGGAAATTACCCTCCACATATGAAAACAAATGTTAACTACGGTACAATGCCTGACCTGAAGAACCAGAAAACATCTTACAGTGTCTGTTTTCCACAATACTTTTAATATGCATTATTTCCTTTTCCATACATACAGTAATAAGCAACACAAAATAGAGATTCTCAATTGAGGCAGAGATGACATCTGAGCTTGCAGTTGAACAAAGAAACATAGAAAAACCATTTGAACAACAAAGAGAAACTGACTGTTTTGTTCTGGTTTTTTTAATAAAATCAGGATAAACCTCTGGGTAAATGTGCTTAACAATGAAAATCACAACAGCCAGGATTACAATATAAGGATTTCATATTACTGCCAGGTATGTACATGTCTAATAGTGAATGTCTTTGTCTTCCTTCCATTTATGAACAGTTAAAGATTATAGCAATAAATCCCCATGCTGAAATAAAACGGAGACTAATCTCAAGATTAGGAATCTAATCTCCATTAGAAATAAGATATAGGTATTTAAAATGAATAGGAGGTCAATTTGCTACAAGCAACGTGACATTCTGTATTGTTCTGTATTGCACATGCAATGCATACTCCTGCGCCACAGGTGAAGTATGTTAAAACTTACAAGCTGACACAAAAAGCAACAGATTGAAAGGAGAGTTTCATTAAAAGAAACCAAATGTGTCAGCAACCATCTTCAAATTGAATTTTGGTCATACAGCTCCCTGGTATTTTTCGCTTTGCTTTTCTAACTAGTTCCCCTATGGATTAACCTCTTCTCACCTCTGGTTGTATATACACTGCAAGATAGAGCTGCTGGACAGTTCATTAGAGAAGCTCCTGCTGTTTCTTCCACTGGAGAGGAGGCACCTCTAAGTTATCATACACAGGCAGGCCCAAGTCAACATATCTTCTAACAACTTCTGGCAGCTTTGATCACACTGGTGGTTCATACAAGTTTCACAGGAAAAAAAAAAAAAAAAAAAAAGAAGGCAGGAACTTTGAGGCATTTCCTGCTACTGCTACTCCTTTGGAAACCAAACACCCTCACTTAGTAATCCATGCACCATACTAGTATCACCGGGCGGGGGCAGTGGGGGACGGGATTTGGGGGCTTTTTCTGTCTGGCACACCTTAAAACTAGAAAAAATATATTTAAATGGAACACTTAAATGCACTGCTAGAAAATTTATGTTTTAAATAACTCCTAGATAGAGGTTCAAACATAACACTAAATCAAAATTAAGTTTCTTGATTCAATATTTCAAATGCCTGTTTCTGAGATGTGATCCACCCCAAGGTTTACAAGAAGCTTTGCTTTTACAGCCTCACCTTTGTAAACTGCTTGAGGCTGCTTCACTTTTCTAGAGTTGCTCTATGTGACATGGTGGCAAAGAACCTTAAATTGCACTTAAGCACTTGAAACAGGCTCCTTCATACCCAGCAACATTTCCCACTACTCAGCTAGGTCTCTTTCCTTGACACCTCTGGTGGCCAAGCCAAAAAAGTCAATGGTCTGCAGCAATGAATGAATACTCCAGGATCCTTTCATAATGGTGTAGCTGATTGAAGCCGTGTTTGAGAGGCCTTACCTCATTTCCCACACATTTTCTGACCCATTTTGTCTGCCTCTTCTCAGAGGGGTTTTGCCTGTTATATTGAGGACTAAGCAGTAAACTAATTATCTTGTTCAAATCCCTTTGCAACCCCTCTAATCCTATTAGTTATAAGAATGTGTGAATACTGATTGCACAACTTAAAACAGGGAGAAACAGAAAAAGAGACAGAGGCAGAGGGAAAAAGCCAAAAGGCAGGATCTGGGAAGATCTGCTAGGCACTTCAGCTTTTCAAACTTGTCAGGACGCTCAAGACTCCCATCCATCACAAGACAGGACAATTTGTAAGGTCCACATTTTCATTTTCTGTCAGTCTTTCGTGTCTGCCCCAGAACTGCTGCTATTATCCGAGGCAGCTCCGAGTCCTTTGCTCACAGCAGAACTTGCTGACCCGTGACTCCAGTTAACAGTTACATTTTCTCTCTTTCCCCTTTCATAATGAACATTTTAATGAAGGGGATGACAATATTACAAGTGTCAAAGAAGCCATATGAAGTACCGGAAATGGATGGATGTTAGTGTAGGCATCTATAGGCCCTATGAGCCCTACTTCTTTTCTTCAAAGAAGCCTCACAAGTCTTATTAAAGAGCCCTCTCGCCCTCTCCCTCAGCTGAAGATACCGGAGCAGTTGCCTCCTGCCGTCCAGTGCTGAGTGAACTTTAATCACTTTTCCTATTTTGTTCACACTGGGGAAGGAGCCAGACTTCAGTGAAAAGCCTGCAGTCACTGTTGATGTTAAAGAGCATGAAATTTATCTGACTTCCATAAAAGATGAGCTCTGCCCTTCCATTCCTGCTTTTGCTAAGCTGGCTGCTCCGGGGACAGCCATTCTCTGCTCCAAAAACAAATATTTGCTTTTAGCGTAGATGGATGCTGCTGCCTAGGAGCGCCTTTCCCCTTGCTTTTTAAACTGTACATTTAGTTGTTTCCACCTACAAAGAAGACTTGTGGTCTTGGGAAAGAAATTTAACTTTATCCTTTAGACATGCTGTTTTGCAAATGAAGGTTTTAAAAATTCAAACAGTTCCTGTTTTACATGAGTAATAAGCTCTGGCTAATTGGTTACCATAGAAGCAAATTCACCAGAATTCTCAGAGAGTAAGAGAGTAAGAGATTTACCTTTTATTTTTTGACCCCCCTTCCCTACAGAAATGTCTGACAGTGAAAACCTAACTCTAGGATAAAATACGAAGTTTCTTTTCTCACACACCCTACTTGGAAATTTGAGACATCATTTATCTGGTGAAAATTATAGTAAGTTGTATTATTTCATAGCATTCTATTACTAGGTTTTAAAACCTTGCTATTTGGAATTGGCTCTAAAATTCCATTATTAATGCTTGCTTTCCTCACAATGGCAAATCAATGACGTTTTTGTGCATATTTCGCAGTGCACATCTTCTCTAAGGATTACTGCTATATAAATAAGTGTTTTCAAAACAACTGACTGTGTAACTTTAGAAATGTGTATTTCAGAAGTGGTAACATTTCTGTGTCATTTAATTACTCACATATTTCAAATTCTGTAGCAAAATGGAATGTAAAGAACCCCAAAACAATTCCAGGAGCAATTTATCTCTAAAACATTTTATATATATAGCAAACCTGAAAAGCAGTAACAAAATTGCATTGATAAGCTTGATAATAAAAAGATTGTGCTAGAAAGGAATGAAAAGTGGTACTGATCCACTGACCATCCACTGTGCATGCCATAACCTACTCTAATCCCCAATTGATACTGACAACTGCAATGACAAGGGCTAAATTGGAGCCGTAAGTGGGAGTAATGGTTGACTGCCACTTCAGTACGTCAGCAATTGCCCGATTAAAATGAATACCACGCAAACGTTCTCCTGTAAAGCAGAGACCTATCAAAAGGAAAGAAGAGCTTCTTTAACTGTAACGCATCCCAAAAACATGCCACCGTGGGCGGGATGTGCGCCCAAGTGCCCAGCAGACGTGAGCTGGCCCTCAGCAGGAGGCAGATGCACAGAGGAGGCTTTTCTTGCTGTACTTTTAGCTGTGACCACCTAGGGGCACTCAGCGTCCTACAAATCCATTGCATATCTCAGCTTTTGATCCAGCCCCATTCCGGTGTAGAGCACAAAACACATTTTCTGTCAAGCATCCTGCCTTATATTCAACTTGAACAACAATGATGAGTATTGTTTATTGATACTTTATTACTGGCAGATAACCAGCCAGACAGCCTTGTTCCCTCTAAATGCTTCTAAAGAGCTTTTTTGATAAAGGCTTTAATATACCATGAAGATTTTCAATCAATAGGCAAAAATATACAGACCATATCTTTTGAGAAAGTGATTTCAGAATTTAAGGCTGGACTTCTTCCAAACTGCCAAGAAACTTCCAAACTGCATGGAAAGCTGTCTAGAGGGAGTTCACTTAATTATAATTCACTACTGCTTTGAAAAGGACATGGCAAAAATGGACAGGAATATAAAACTGAGAAAGCACCATAAGGTCAAGAGAACCGCAATTTTTTCTTCTTCACATACATTCTTCCTTTGTACATTATATTTTTTATATACAAAATGTAAATGCAAACATAACTATTCCTACATTTTGGGATTCTGTGAATTATTAAAAAAAAAAAAAATTGGTATCATTAGCCTTCCAAATTTTCAACAAAAAACCCCTAAATATTTTCAGTGCAGCAATCAGCAAAATAAAGTTTTACATTGGCACAAATGGTTCATTTAGGCTAAACTGCAGCAGCCTACTAGCCAATCCTATCTGATATTTTATGGTCAGGTTTTATAGCATGAAAATTCTGACTTTCAGCCACATTTTTTTCCGTTCAAACAGAGTTCACTTAACAAGCAGAATGCAGACCTGCTGCTTTCCCTTGTGGCCAACTTCACTTGTTCAAAGTCTTTGAGAATCTTGGAACACAGCAATAGCTCTTAAAAGAACTTTGGCCTGCAGCTGTTATTAACTAGCTTTGGACGTATGGACCTCCGTTGACAAGCATCTCATGTAGAGAGGTTAAAAAATTGCTACCATATGCTTTCAGCTTTTTTAACCTACAATGTAAAGGCTCAAAAAAACCCAAAAAAAACCCAACCCCAAACAAACCCTTTCAGTACTTTAAAAATACAAATCAATTTACACATAAGCCAACACTTCTATCTTCTACTGCCTTACAGTTATGAAATATATATGTCATTTTTAAAAGGGTACTGCAGTGTTCCAAAAGGCAAGAGCTGATTTCAATGAAAGGAACAACTGGTTATAGGTACAAAGATCTCAATGGGCTTTATTACTGGACACAAATTAAAAGCCACCACACACTTAAAACCAACATTAAATAACAATAAAAATCTGCGTCATGAGAAAATGTCTACTGCAGAGAAAAGCATTCTCTCCTCAATGAAAGCTAAAGCTAGCACTGTTTATTACACCTTTAGCCTCATGTGTGTATACCTCACGTTAGTTTTTTTTTTTTGTGATCTAGTTCAGATCTGAAGGAGGAGCTGTATGCTCAACTCCTTGTTCCTTTTTTCCAGACAGATCCACTGGTTTACTGAAAGGTATAACTCTCTGGACAAGGACAGTCTCATCGTGAGACCAGAGAACTTTTCTTACTCACTAAGGAAGAAAGGTACCAGTACTTGTACCATACATAGCCTGAAATGGATATTCAGTATTTTTGACTTTGCTGAAATAAACACCCCAAAACAGTTAATTGCTGAACTCTTATGTCTCTGTTCCACAGACTCCCATTTCATTCTCTAAAAACACCTTAACAGCGTTTAGTGAGAGGTTAGTGAGCCTCACTTCAGCATACATCAGATCTGGGTTTGAAGATTTCAGATTCTACAGGTACTGTACAGATTTCCTTACTTACTGGAGGATCCCCACTGAGTATCAACAGGAGTTTATTTTTTAATTTTAATTTATCAGGGGGTTAAAGTGCCTACTCAGACTGTTAGATGAAAAAAAAATACTACCATGAAATGAATCGCCTTATACAAGAAAGTTCTGCCATTCACAGTGTAGCCAAATATCCCAAGCAGTAATCAACAATAAATTGGAGTTATGTTTACAAATCCAAGCTACTGCTCTATGAGATGATGAGAAAACCCAAGGAGATTTACTTTCCCTTCTACCATAATAAGTTTTAACTTCATGTATTTAAATCCAGGCCAGTTTTCCCAAAATCCAGGAATATTCCATGTGCCAAATATGTTTTTTTAGTCAGAGAACAGAATAATCACTGGGAATATTAAAACTACCAAGAATTATATCTAGATAAATGGGCAGGAAACTGTAGATCTAGAAGAAATGCAGTCACTAAGGAAAGATTTTCTGTCTATCATAAGTACTTACAGAATTTCATTACCATGTTGCCTAAATATACATATTTATACATATACATATAACTATACATATTTAATACTTTTACAGTAAAATAAAAATTCATCCTGCAAAGTACATAAATACAGTATTATAATTTCATTTTAAGATAGGGGAAAAAAGGGATCAGTACCAAGGGACTAGCAGTGGGAGTCATCTCACCCATCTTCAGCCAGACAAAAAACAGATAGTCTAGTCTTAATTGTCTACAGAAAGGTGATGACACCTTTAGAAGAAGAGTAGCTTTATCTCTGTTGCCACATTTGAGAATACAAGAAGTTTTGAAAGGCAGCTTGTATTTAGCACCTCAGTTTCAAGGAAGCCAAGACAGAAATCCACACAGACTGACCCTGGCATGCTGCCTAGCCAAGGTCAGAGAACAGTTCACATTAGTTGCGTACTGAACTGATGTCTCCCAAATACCAGGATGGTTCCCTAAGCATTTGTACATTAGGATATGGCATACTCTAAAAATGCTGGATTTTTCTGAGTAGAGGAAACAATCCAGACTCTGTTCTCTAGCCAAACTGGAGCATCTAGTAGAGTATCTATGGGCATCTCCTGAGCTCCACAGCCTGCTCTGAAGTATGACAGGCATCCTGTATTAGAAGACTTACAACTGCTCAAAGCTAGAGTCAACTATCCCAGTCTCACTGCCTCTTCCTCCAAGGGATTTAATTGACAACTTTTAAACCTCAACAAGCTCTATATATTTTCATGTTAATTACAAGAAACACAACCTATTTTCCAAGGGGTGACCAGAATGGCAACCCAGAGACCTTCAAAATAATTTACCACTCAGACCCACTCTTCAGTCACAAGTAGAGTCAATTTTTTCATTTAAATTATTAGCTGGATCAACAGTTAGCTCTTAAACATGCAAATCTGCTTACCACTTCAGGCTCAAAAACCTTAGTTAAATTCTACCCATATAAAAATGTGATGAGAAATTGCTAAGACTTAGAAAATACAATGCTATTGAATAGCCACCTAAACTTTCACCTAAAGCTGATCATCTTAATAAAGAGAACCTGTTAGATATTACTTATATGGCAGCATTTGTCAACGAATGGACACATTGCCTTCTAATGAAGTTGCACTAAAATATTAAGGTGGGGAGGGGTTGGGTGGAGTGTATGCATGAAGTTGATTTTGTGTGCTTGTTTAGTTGTGAAGATTTTTTTAATTTGGCTTTTGGACAAATTCTTAGACCATGACTTCCAGGATTGCACAGCTTTACCACACAGGCACCCCTAAGGGAGGGATCCTCATTCTCCACTAACAGCACAAAGACATAACACAGGAGGTTCATGGAAGTGCTTCATCTCTGCATTCTTCTTCATTCCCTGGCACACAGCCAGGAGCCTGACAGCCTCAGCCCAGGAAACCTACTGGAGCAGGGCAGCCACAGGAGCCTCTACTTTCCCGCAAAAAAGTCAAACACAGAAGTTTGAATTTTTTCAGTTTGGAAAAATGTTCAGGGTGGACCCTAGGAAGCGATAAAAAACCTCTAGCCTAATTTTTGTCAGTGTGAAAAAATATGAAAATATCAAAATCTTTCAGAATATGAAATGCAGGAAAATCCATTAGTGTACAAGTCCACTTACTGAATAATACTTTAAAACACTTCTCCCCCTGTTTTGGCTCTATGCACCATCTGATCATTCAAAAACTAAACCCACATGATAAAGACAGAAAAAGATACATTTTCAAAAATGTATCAACATGTATAGGTGACTAACAGAAAAAACCAGATTATTTTAAAACCTTTCAATAAATATCACATAATTTTCCAACAGCAGTATCAGCCAGCTAAAGAAACCAATTAAAATGTACCTACCCTCCCATACTGACGTAGGCAGTAAAAACAGCATGGATATTCTGATTGGCATTCCTCCCCATATACTATGAGGATTTAACCAGTAGTCCACGGCATAAACTATCTCCTTTTATATTTCTTAAACACATCATTAGTATAAAAAGTTTACTGCTTTTGGAATGAGGACCTTTTAACTAAAGAAAAAGAAAATAAAATAATAAAAAGAAAATAAAAATTCCTTTCTAGACTACTGCTTTTCTATGCTTTTCTATGTGAGACTATTGAGTGACTCACAATTGTTTTACTCTAAAAAGTTGTCAGCATTTACAGTAAGTTCCTTACAATTTACTCAGTATAAGTAATTTAGGGATTTTAATTAAGCTTGGTAAAAATAGGCCACAATTCTTTATTAATTTTGCCACTGTTAAGAGGAGTGTCACAGAAGAGCAAAATGGCTTGAGTAGTTTCATAATATTTTTATATTTTAACTAAATGTAGGTTTTAACTCTCTAATGGAAGTTTCAATTATAAAAGTATACTAGGTCTTAAATCTACTTGCAGGCATGAAGCTAAGAATTTGATAATTACAGGAAACATCAAATTCAAGATGTAATAAGCAAATAGTCGACTTCTTTACAGAACAGACCTTTTTTATTGCAATGTGCAATATGACATATTTCCTATATATTATGGTAAAATGGATATTTTAACAGTAACAGAGCTAAATATAGGAGAAATTTGTGATATAGGAAGAACATTTGTTTTATCTGAATTTAATAAAGACACCATGGCTTAGATACAGCTGTTTTGATCAGTGAAAGCCACAAGAAGTTGAAGTTTGGTTATTGCAAATTTAATTAATTTAGTGAACCCATTCCATTACCTTAACATATGGTATTTTTTACAGAAGCATGTTATATTTTATGAAGTTGTTTTAGCTATATCTACTAGCTTTCATAATCTGGTTCACAATTCACCAACTCCTGGAAAGCATCAGTCCTGATTTGCATTTTTTAAAAGATAATGAACAAAATGTTCTCAGAACAATAGGATTGTAAACATAGGGCAACCTGTGAACTTCTACATTTCCATTCGGATTTTGCAGTACTAGTACCATTTCTAATGAACATTTGAAAAATATTTTAATTCATGAATGATTTAGCATCAGTACAAATCTGCCAATACGAGCAATTCTTGAATGAGAAGAGAAAACAGAGTTCTTTAAAGAACAGGCATTCTTTAATGGATTATTCCTCTGTGTTGCTTCCTGGGTTTAGATTTAAATCAGGGCATCTATTACAGCAGGGACCTCCATTCCTGGGGGGATACTAATTCCATCTCATGCAGCTAAACACCAGGCAGGCTTAGACTATTTATCTGGACGTCAATAGTATCATACAGTGTCACACAACTGACTAAGCAAAGATTGAAAATCCTCTATTCAACAATCATGTCTTCATGGTCATTTGCACAAGTGTTATATTTCATGCTGCACCTATTATAACAATCGTGCAACTATACTTTATGGGTAGCCAAGCACTTTTTAGAGTAAATGCAGCCCAATTACCTGTTCCAACAAGCAATAGGAAGTTATTTCACAGAGACGTGATGAGTAAATATCATTAAGAAAATTTATGAGGGGTTTTTTTCAATAATTATTGTTTTCCTATATATAAATTCTTTTGTTACTTACTACATATTAGCAATCAACTTTTCAGGATCCTGGTATGAAAGCTCTTTGGAGATTTCAGCAGTACCAAAAGCATAATTATCCCTTGTATCTACACAATGTTAAACTAATTGCCCTCACATTTCCCAAGCAACTTCAGAAGCCACGTGATGGTTTAAACTGAGCTCTGCCTTGTGAGCAGAGCTCTACCCATCAGGCTGGCAACAGAATGCAAACATCTTGTTCCTTGCAACTTGCTTTCCATCCTGAAGCACAATGACTCTTTAATACTAAGAGAGAAGGAAAAGAAAATAACAACCAGAGTTGTGTTAGCACCTTCAACAACTGTAAAGCATATTCTGCTTCATAAGAAATCAAGTCTAATTTTGACACAGAATTATTTCTAAAGAAAACAACAGAATTCTTAAAGAAGTGATGCTTCTGAAGTTATCAGAGAAATACAAATGACAAATATGCACAAATGACAGTAACCAAACTCCAAATTCTGAATTTATCCTTTAACATATTTCTTTGACAGCCAGAAGCTTTGATGGGATACCAATAGCAAAACATTAAAAGCAATTTCTTCTGGATTCTGATAAGAGTCATCTGTCCAGCATCTGAAAAGCAAAGCAACGACGAGTTTTGAAATGAGAGCAAAGATGTGTCTTATATGCCACGAGGGCATGTGCAAGTTCTAAAAAACAGCAAAAGAAATAGGAAACTACACCAAGGGGAATTTCAGATCACTTCACATCAATTTTTGCCTGTGGCAGATTTGATATACTGCATTACTGAATTACAAGATGCTTATCAGGCTTTTTTGTTCCTGTCTACAATAGAATAAAACTAATCTATTTATAATTTTTATTTTTACAATCTTCAGAAAAAAATACACAACTTGAACAACTGGAAAGCTAAACGAAAGAGTGAAAATCAATAATTTTTATTTCTGCACCTAGCATCTTTCCAACAAAGAGAATAGAGAGTCACAAACATTCCTTTGGATTAACTTAATTATAACCTTTTCACATGCAGGGACCTAGAGACAAACTGCAATCAGTACAAGTTCTCACCTTTCTGTCTGCTCAGTCACAACCCTGTCTCTCACGTAATTCAACCCCAGTATTCCTGCTAAAACATTTTGAACTTCAAATTTAGTTCAGTGTCAAACATCAGCAGCCAGCCTAGCAAGCACTGACCTAAAGGATTCAATCTGTAATAAATTACATACATTTTAATCAAGTAAATACAGCTAAATAAGTTTGAACGGATAGACATGAAGGAAAAAAACCCTTTGAGTTAGGTTTGGGGTATGCTAGTGATTCCAAGGACATCATCATACATAAAGAGAAAAGCTTTTGAAATACGAAATAAAAGTAGTTTCTAAACATTAATATCAAACTCTTTAAACATGTGCAATCTAGCAAACTACAGAAGATTTCAGCTACTGGTCTCTCAGCATTATTCTTATTTAAACTTAGTTTATAGGAGATGATACATTATTCAAAAATTCCAAGGAAATATACTCTAGATGATTGTGATAGGCTTCTCTACTTCACAAGTTTAGGAAATTTTAAAATTCACTCTGTAACTCTAATCTATTTCAAAGAGCACTATAACACCAAGAACACAGAGGTTTTTAAGTTGTATTTGAGGGTAAAGAAGAATGAATAACATGAATCTGAGTCTCTGAAAAAGGATTTTTCACACTTCGGAATTTAATTAATTAACTAATTAATGACTGTGAAGTGTGAGATGGTGGGAATATGAATCAGAATTTTCCATCATAGAATTTTGTGCTTGATTTCTAGAAATCATTTCTACTGAACAACTTAAAAAAATTTTACTGAACAACTTAAAAAAACCTACCAAAACCAACTAAAAGCTCTACTGCATGTGAAGTCATTGACAATTAGCCTAATTACTTACATGAAAATCTTACTTAGTTAAAAAAGAATTGTATCTTATGCCAGTATATAGATTTACTTAATATTGACTGAACTATTTTCCATAGTTTCATAAAAATTGGCTCAGAAACAGAAATTAAAAGTACATATTTCAAATCGACGCAAGATAGTCCACCAGCTCTAACAATTAAGATGATGCAGCACCCAGATTTAAATACTATTTTCAATAGTTTTTAGTGTTTTAGCAACTTGTATAAAGTTTCAAATAGGGGAGATCCCCTGTCTCTCACAGGCTGTAGAAAGGGCTGAATTAAAACCTTGGAAGGAAAAGCAGAAGACTGAAAGGAAGTACCTTTTTGGCATGTATGGTTAATGAAAGTCTGCATCTACACTGCAAAATTTGTAAGCAGATCTGTCCTACCATCTTTGAGTCTACTAGTCTAATGGGTAGTCTCTTCTGCCTGGGAAATGATCTTGAATGAAAACCATCTGACTTACAAGCCACCATACAACTCTTAAAAGCACTGAGTACCTAAATCAGAATCATATGAGCTCCTGGTGTTGAACTGAAACCAAGCTGTGCTTCAATCTGGCCCTCCAAAATGGCAGAGATTAGACAAATATTCACCAGCTTGAAGAACCTGAGAAAAACACTGACAAAATTATGATCGCGTGTCAACATGTGACCATAGTTAAACTGCTCACATGTGTAATCAGCAGGGACCTTAAACATATTATTTGCATCAACCAAAAAAGAGAGACCTGTCCAAACCATTGTCACAATAAAACTTTGAGAAACAATCCAACTCCAGTATTTTTATGAGGATGTAATCAAAGTCATTAATCAAAACACCATTTCAGCAGAGAATTAGGCCTCCATTGACATTTTTCCAGCAGCTCAAAGGTTATTAGGAAGAGGCAAGTATACCACATTTCAGTATTTTCTCCTTGAAGCCTAGATTACATCTCCTGGAAGTGCCTGACTGAAAATAAATTCAAGTTTCCTGTATTTGTTTAGAGGAATTAAAAAGGAAAGCATGGGAAACAAATACATAAACAAATTTGTCCAAGAGAGAGGCATAAACTTATACTGAAACAGCTGCTGAGAGGCTGCTGTGGACCACAAAACACACAAAAAGGAGGCTGTGAGCAGGGTTGTGGTTTCTAAGCTCCCAGGGAACTTCTCAGGCAAGAGATGGAAAATGACAGGACCATGGATACCAGGCTTTCAGAAGGAACAGCTCTTTGGAAGATGCTTGCAAGCCCTCAGCACTCTCTTCAAAAGGGTGATGATCTTATAAATTTGAGACATTTTGCAAAATTCACATTGTTCCCTAAAACAAGCCACAACTTCAGATTTCACCATGCCATTGAGACGTCTCTTCTCCTTTTTTCAAGGATGAATGAGGAGGAAGGAAAAATTGGGAAAAGCACATGCATCATCCCCTTGTAAAACTGTCCATGGAAATAACTTCAGTGTAGCTGGCCCTTCAAGCTGTTGGAATGCCTCCTCATATATCAAAGTAGGAATGAAAGGTGGTAGCAGGAAAATCACTGACAAATTCCTACTGAGTCAAACTATGTATTTCCATACTAAATTACACAACATCTTTAGTATTATTTTTCCTATTACAAAGAGCTGCCCCTAAAAATAACTGTGATATTTGTAACATCTTCTCCTGGCCATTGTTAAGAGTCTTCACCGTTATTCTCCAAAAATAATATTCCACATGTATTTATTTAACTATTTAAAATCAAAGTTTTAATTCAGGAGGAGAATAGTCCTCAGATCCTACCTTAAATAAAATTTGAAAAATTAATGCCAGTGCAGAATGGAAACGAGGACTAATTTCCCCGTGGAAAATACTTAACACACATAAGACAGTTAATGGAAACAGAACTGTGCTAATGTATTTTACATTATGAATACACATACATATGTTATTACTTCACACTTACATCATGTCCCTTATCTGATAATCCTCAGATGTGTTTAAAACATTAATGACTTTATCCTCACAGAAGCTCTACTATGTTGGAAGCATTTTCCTGTTGATTTCATTCCCCTCGTGTGAGCTCTCTGGGCATGCAATACTATGTTGTACCTGTTTGGAGAGTGCCTATCAATACCATGGAGAAACCCTCATTAGCAAATTCACGATAATTAAGAAGTCACCGTGGAACAGTGAGATTGTGCACTGTGGAAATTATTTATATGCCCCAACTATCATACAACCATACCATATTCCTACTTCTATCTGCTTCTGACCCTTCATAACTCTAAATCAGAGCTGTTTCTACTGTGTTACACACCGCACAAATCTACCATGAAAAGAAAATTCTACTACTTCAGAGAATTTATATCTAAACTTAAAGCAGAAAGACTAGGCAAGGGAAAAAAAGACAAAACATAATGTGATTGTAAAGCCACAAGTTAGTGGTATCTATAATTAAAGCTAATTATTAAGACACTGGCAAGTTCTCTTCTACCCTGCTTGCAAAAATCACTTATGTGTGAAAGCCACTTAACTTGACCCAAATGGCTGACTAACAAAGGGGATCTTAACAGGATAATAAAACCCACGCTTTTTGACAGAAAAAACCCATGCCTTTGAATTATATAAATTGTTTAATTATATATGGTCTATTTAACTGAGGTTTATATAGACAAGAAAAAGATTTTAAATATTAAAGGCATGACTGTTTCTCAGCATATAAATAAGACTTTTCTCTAAATCCCTAGTATATTGAAAATTTACATTATTCTTCATAGGATATCTATGTAGGCAAAAGACACTGGAAAAGATGGATTTGATAAACAAAAAGTAGTATTTCTTAAGAAAACGTGAACATCAGAAGTTAAAATACCAACTGAGAGAGGATTCATGCCCCTCTTAGACTGAACAAGATTTTGTCTATGATGTATATGCTGGTGAACTCAGAAAAGAGCTATCTCCCCCCTCATTGATTTACATGCTTTGAGATTTAAATAAATAAAAATTCACTTTTAGGATGCTATTTATAGTTCTTTTCTATAGGTTAAATAGAATTCCCACCTCAGTAGACACCCTTAGTGAAATATTTCATGAATTAGTTCTAGAAACAGATTTCCAAGAAGCTATAAAGACCTCAGTCCTTTAACTGTCTGGGAAAAAATGTCACACATGATTTTATTTCACTTTATATTTGAAGTTGTTTTGTACAATATGTTCCCATCTTTATCTCTACCAGTGTATATGCCAAAAGAGGATAAACAGCTCTCTTATCATCCCCCAAATGTCAGTCTCCAGGAGGTTATCTTACATCTGGCTCTCAGTGTTCCTCTTGGAAACTGGACATAAATGATTACCAGCAGTGCTTGGAAGGCTTTGGTCGAGCAGCAGCTCTGGTCAGGCTTTGTGACATAAGCCTTCATATCCTTCATGTCCAGAGTCAGAGTGTTCATCACCTGAATCCAGATGCCAAAAACTAGAAGGCTGAGAATCCCAGTGGATTCCATTGAGTATTGCTGTGCCTTCAAAGAGCAGGAAAGAGTTTTATGCCAAATATTTAAAGTGAGCACTTTATTGCCAATCCCTGGAAGCTACAGTGGAGCTATTTCTCTGGCTCAGAAAACTTATATTGCTTATACACATATGTGAATTAACTGAAATAGTGCTCATTAGGCCATTTAAATTTGTAATGGGCACATGAATATTTGCTGGAAATAAGGAATATCATATCCATCTTATTAAGATTAGGTAAAAATGCCCAGGCTGTGTATTCTTTGTGCTTCTGTATCAATTATTGCATTGAATGAAAGAGACCTGCACTTTTGGTTTCAAAGTTTCTTTCCCGTTTTCCAGTCTAGAAATAATTTCATAGCCTCCCTGTATCAATTTCAGTAGTACATAATTTCACAGATATTTAAACCAGATTATATTCCTATTTTTATAAGATCCATAGGTTTCTAAGATACAAATTGAGGTGTTGCATTTTTCAAATTGTCATCATTCAATGAGATTCCAAAGGTCCTTCCTCGCCAAGGCACTGAATAAATAATTATTGTGATTTACTGTAGGGAACAGCATTGTTGTAAGCTCAGAGCACGCAACACTTGTATTGTCATAAAACGAATAAGTGGTATCACAAGACAAGGAAGTGACTTGTCAAAACCCCAGGACACAACAACACAGAAACTCAGTATTTAAGAATCATTTTTCTGCACCGTAAAATAGTTCTGAAGTTCAGTACAATTATATGATACCCAATAGCCCACACCATCAACAGTTCACAGACTGTGAATTCTAGTTTTTCACATGACAGGACATAGGCTTTCTAAGTTAGTGAGAAAGAATGAAGACTGAAATGCTGCACTTGTTGACCCCAGAATTAGAACCATAACCAACTACATCACGTAGTCATACAGATTTTTTTGCTATAAATGCAGATGCAGCTGGATGTTTGTATTCAGCATGTTGCAGCAAATGCGTACATTTACAATAGCTCAAAAATATCTTGCTCCAAAACCTCATGAAAATGCACTTGTAAATTTAAAATTCTTATTCTAAATAAATTTCAGATCTACCCAGACAGAATTGTACTTAAAAAATTATTTACTCAAATGAGTATTCTACAGTCCTTGCTAAGTCAGTCTTCAGCCATGAATCCATTTGTTACAATTTTCTTCAAACTTATTCTTGACTTCAGGTGTTACATAACAATTGATGTAATCCATAAAACAGCTTACTTATAAACAGTTGCAAGGAGGGAGTTTAGTAAAGCCTCTGCAACTGCCCACAAATTAAATGTGCTAGGAATAAAGAAAAACTGTTTACAAAATCAATTTCTGTGAAAGAAGAGTTAAAGAATCCTCTCAAAGAGTTAAATTAAAAACCAGAATTTGTTTCTCTGCAGAAAATACTACGACTGCATCTCCAATCTTTAGAATGCTATTTAATGTACATAGGTAAGATGCTTAAGTGTGGGGAAGAATGGGCAAGCAATACAAAGATAATGATTTCTTCAGTCTCTAGCTTGTCAATTTCATCCTGGAGAAGAATTAGCAACCAGTCATAACAAATGCAGAAACTGTACATTCTGAATATACTGAAAAATGTCCATTTTAGAAGGAATAGCACAGGCAAGGTTGCAACCATATGGGTTTCTGGAAATCATACACAGGAAGAGAGGAGTTTTGGAAATTATAATGACCTAAGTGTCTTGTGAGACATACACAGAATATAGTTTTGACATAATATAAATATATTTCACCCTAAAATTTGTTATTTTTAATTAGTTTCAGCAAAGAGAAGTCCTCACCTCAAAGTAAAATGAGTTAGATGACTTAACACATTCTCCAGTGCTGTTTTCTATTATTTCAGCTTATAGAAATAGAATTATTTGGTCAGGAAGGGACATTCAGAGATCTCTACTCCAACTCTCTGCTCAAACAGGGATCAGGTGGTTCAGGACCACATCCAGTTAGGTTTTGGAACACCTCCAAGGAAAGAGATCCCCTAATCAATCTGGGCACTTGCTCCAGTGTTCAGCCATCCTTCATGGTGAATTTTTGCCCTCTGTTACATAATCAGAATTATATATATTCATCTTCTATATTGCCTATTGTTCTACTGCTGTGCAGCTCTAAGAGGAGCATGGCTCTGTCTTCTCTGCATCCTCTGATGACGGTGTTGCACACAGCAGCAAGGTCTGCCTCCACCTGCTCTTATTCATGCTAACCAGACCCAGATCCCTCTGCCTCATGCGCCTCAGCCTCCAAACACTGTGGTGTGATCTTCTTCTAATGAAGAGCCCAAACCTGGTCACAGTTATCGAATTACTTGAGAATACACATTTGAAAAGAGTGCTGCCTGAAATAAAGCTTTAAATAGTGCCCTTAAAGGAAGACAGCATTAGTATCATAAAAAAAAAATTCAAAATCTGTATCCTCTTTCAGTTTGTATTTTCATCGTTAAATATTTCAAAGATTCAAAATTATTCTAAAGAAACTTAAAATACTGGTTAGAAGTTTTGAATAAAGTATTACGTGTGGTCGTAAAGAATATAATTCCAACCAATGCTATGGACAGTAATATGCCATCAGAATTTTAATAAATCCCAATGAGACATCTTTTAGGCACTAGATAAGCAAGACATCAAGATGACTATAAGATATTATGAATGCCAAACAGAATCTCTATGGAGATCACTTCAAAGGACATTTTCCTGCATCCATAAAATTAAGTTTAAATTATGTGCTGCATGGATCTTTTGTATGTGTTCCTGTTACCATGAACAACCAAATTCCATTACAGATGTATGAGCAATTGTTTTCCATCTTTTCATGACAGTACAAAAATTCTCTTTAGATAAACTTTCATTTGTCTTTTGATTTTACAATATTAACGCTGATAGACATTAAAGGTTTGCTGGAAAGGACTGATAGAGCATTTCTATGATCTTTTATTTCCACTCAGACTTAGGATATAATCTTTAATCTTGGTACATAGAAAACTTCCCTTGATGCAATTTGGTATTTTGCCTAGGAACAAAAATTGCAGAATCAGGTCTGCAATTTGAATTATTCTGCCTTTTTTTTTTTTTTCTTTCTATAGCCAGTTTCATGACTGTGATTAATCGACTTTAAGGCAAATAATGAAAGCAACACATTTGAACTGCCTTTTCCTTGGAAGTCAGCTTATATATTAACAGAAAATAAATTAAAATTCTTAAATTACAAGTTAAAAGAAGAACAAAGTAATGCTGAAGCCCCATTATTTGAACATTGTGGGATTTGTTTTTAAACTGTTTCTTCTCATCACGGGTCAATTTAATTAGAAGTAACTTCTCAGAACTACCTATAGTCATGAAACTAGACAGAAAACCTGAACACATGTAGGACTTACAAGGCCCTTCAGTTCATTCTTACTCTTCCTTAGGGCTCCCCTCTAGAAAATTAAGACTGACCTTTGCCAGTATTATATGACTTTACGCCAAAAACTTTCAGCAAGAATTGTCAAATTTTACAGATTTTAAGATGTCTTTTACCCCAAATGATGCATTTCTCCCATGCACCTGGAACTTTACCAAGATTTAACGTTCAGGGTTGTTATAGTTTCACACTTCAGTTAGGCCAGACAAGGATAAATCACAAACATTTTGCTCCTTCTACTTTCAGTGGTGACTGACACTGGATTAAAATGTTTCCTGTTTGCAATGATTTCAATGTGCAATTCTCAGAGCTACAGAAAATTGTTGTACAATTATGAATTTAACCTACAGCAGATGATGCAGACCTTGGTACAGTAAAACATTCAAATACATGCCAATTTTGACATTCTGCAAGTGTGTCATCAAATGATAACTTACAGATAGATGTTCAAATTTTTAAAATATTTTTTCAGTGTCCTAATCTGGGAAGCCTTTAAATGTATGCACTCAACAGGACTTCTATTACTGAATTCAATAGAACCAAGATTTCACCCTCTGATTCACAGCACCTATACTGGATTAATCACAGCAGCTAATTTTAGGCTCCTACACATAACCTTGCAAGAACACCACCCTTCTTAGTATTTATTAATGCAATCTTTTCTACAAAATTGTTCAAATACCTTTTTTTAAACAGCAACAGAATGAGAAAAAAACAAAAACATCCACTCTCTTGCATTCTCAATCTGTTCCTGTTTTAGTTTCTGTCACAGACACAAACTGTTTTCAGCAATAGTTTTTGACTAGATTTCTGCTGGTGTAACCAGACACAATTTAACAAACTTCTGTTACAGGAAATTATGAGAAAAAAATATTGCAACATCTCTTTTGAAACCTAATTTAAATATCCTAATCCTGATGTTTTTATAAACTGGTCTAAACAAAAATCATAAGCACACATTACTCTTCCTTTACCTTCACTCCTCCTTTTCTTTAAAAAACTAATGGAGTAGCTTGCCTTTCCAGTCAACAAAGCTCTTTTCATCAAGCCATGCTGACTATCTTTTCCTCCCTTTTTTACCCCCACAATGAAATTAGTATCTTGTTAGTATATTATAGAAATTAGTATATTTCCTGACACACTCAGCTTAGTAAATCTTAAAATGTATGTATTTCTTCTACAAAGGTGATTTTCACTCTTTCCAGTGACTGCTGTTCAGTGTATAAATCAAGATTTGAAAAAAATTTATTTCCTGAAATTTAATAAGCTTACGATGTTAGTATTCTTCTAGCCAATTCTGTGGAATGCCAGTTTTCAGCTACTGGATCCACATTTTTCTATTCTCACATTCTTAAGTTTTAGTCGCATGGAGAATTAAAATCTCACTTTTAATTGCTGCGGATCATCTCACCAAGTTTATTTATGCTTAAATCAACCTGTCAGTGGATAACACTATGGAACTTTGTGACTTGCAGAATAGAGACTGCATTTGAATTATAAAGCTATTAATTTTGGCAGAGGTGGGCTCTTTTTTGGCCAACATTTGTGGTAATCTCATTTGGTGTATCTGGTAGACTTTCCACTCAAAATGCAACTTTGCTTGCTCCACCTGTTCTTTCATGTCCCCTCAAGCATCTGCAGCTCTCATTCTCTAGCCAATACCATTTAGAGGGCAAATTCTCTGCTAAAGCAACCATCTGCAACATCTTACTGATCCCTTCCTTTACCCTCTACATATATATGTGGACCCTAAAGTACTACTCTACTCACATGTGCCAAAACCCACATGAAATTTCTATAATTTTCTTCCCGATCCTGCCTCCATATCCAGCTGCAGGATAAATTAACCTTCACTATTTATGTATGTTTCAGGAAAGAAGTAAGCAGTAAGCAATCCTTTGAAAATCTGCAGGAATAACAATAATGTTATTTTCATCCATTTACAGCTGAACAACTGAAAAGAAATTTCATTCATAAAATGCATTGGTAGTATTCCTCTTTCTTGTATACACAATGATCTGTATGGTCATACTCTTGTGATTTCACAGTACTGTCATCTAAAGAAGTAGATGTCTATAAATATGGAATAGTCAAAAAATTGATTTTTTAAATTTTTTTTCCATGTAATAGGAATAAGCTCATTTTTTTCCTCAAGTTAATTAGCTTTCCTATTTACAAGGAAACACCATGTTTTATTACCATGAAAAGATTATTACTTGGATAAAATATCAAACAGAATAGATTTGTAAAAGTGTTGTAAATAATTTTCCTAAAAATAACACTGGGTATATTTATCTTGGATACAGCCAAAAGCTTAAAAGGACATTAAATTAACATTCTCTGAAGAGTTACACGAATTTAAAATTTCTTTCAACTCCTGTGGGAAGAAGGAAAATAAGCACTGTTATTTCTATTTTATGGCTAAAGAAACACAGACAGAAGTTAAGTGACTTGCCCATAGCAATGCCGTGAATCAACGTCAGTGCCAGGACTAAAATTTATGAGTTCCTTTTTCCTACCAAGAATGCTAAGACACACACTGCTCTTTAAAACATATACTACTTAATATTTTTTACTATAAAAATATGCAGTGTGCACCTGGAATTGGATTAGTACAAATATGAGTTAAAGGTTTAGAGTCCTTTGCTATTAGGTGAGTTGGTAGATGGATAAAAATACTCATTTAGCTACTTCATTACAGCTTTACAATTACAATTTTAGGCCAAATTAATACTCTGCTAATCATCTGCCTTCCCTTAAAGCTCCTCCCCCCTTACTTGAATGACAATCAGTAACAATCGCTGGCATTTAAAAATTGCTGCACTGGGTGGTCTTCATTCCTAACCCAGATATCCATATACATGTATTTCAAATAACTTACCTTACTTCTGCTTAGTCAATATTCCTATTTATAAATAATGTTAGGGTATTTTTTTCATGTGAATCCAGTAGTATCAGGAGACCAAAACTGAAAGGAAGTCAGAATTGCCTAGCAGCACTTAACAAATGCACAGCAAGAAAGGAACTCAGGTAGATAAGAGTAAAACAAGTAAAGAGGAAGCAAAGCAAATTGAAGTTGTTCATTCCAGAAGTCTCAAAGATGGTCAGGAATTCAACCCTACTTTCATTGCTGTTACTGTTGCTAAAAAGACAGCTTTGCCCCTCATCTGACATGCATGCTTCTCCTCTGAAGGTCCAGTTACCAAATTTTCCTTTCAATCCCAGGATGACCCCCTCCACAGGGTAGCATGGAAAAGTTCAAAATGCAGTTCTCATTGTCAAAGCTGTGCCTGGATAACTTTCTAGTGCTGGCCCAAAGTCTGTGTACAGTTTAACATATGTATAACAAAAATTAGGCAGAAAAATAACTTTATCAACAACTAAAAAAAAATGCAAATCTGGGCAAAGGAGCCAACAAAATTCTATCAGCGCAGAAAGCTGTAGCACAGTTTACTATGTCTAGGATTAAAAATACTTCACTGCATTATGCTGGCAATATTTCCCTCGAATGCATTCTTAAAACAAATTAAACCCCAACACAGAATTATTTCACATAGCAACTGGTACTTAATGTTGTATCAAAATGTAATTTGGAGTTTAAATTAAAGCTTGTTAAAATGCTTATCTGAGAGATTTACCCAATCAGCTTGAAACATCAGTTAATCGATGAAATAGTGATAGCAGTGTTGTATAAGTACAGAACCACCTACCAAAACTAAAGAAAATACAAGATAAAACAATCTGTGAGTACTACCTATTTCAGTATGAACACTTTACAAATCTGCAGGAACCTCATCTTGCTACAGGGGATAGGACATGTGATATGCAATATAATCCTCCAGAAAACCAAAAAGGATCTTCTCAGTACTGAAAAGTTGTGAGACTGAACAGAAGGAAAACAGGAGTTGTTAAAGGGACGCCAAAGAAAGATACAGCAAAGAAATGTGTTCAGTTCAAGTCAAAACATACAAGAAAGTCACAACATCTCAAAAAAACCGCAAACACTGAGTCACAAATTTCTTTCCTACAATTTAAAAACATTGAAAAAACTTTTGAGCAGTTTTTTCTGACCATACTACTTTTCATGAATTTAGGAATATTTCCTTCTTAAGCTCTATGCCTTCTTACACACTGCAAACTCTAAGTAGTGACAGCAGTAAAATCTATTTGTACTTACAACAATGCAGTTTAAACCAACACCTGCTGCTAATTTAGCAAAACACAGAGTTAAACTCCTTTTGCCTTCACATCTCTCTCTTCCAATTCTAAACTTATTCTTTTTCAACCCTGCTAAAAATCAATAAACAACTTTTAAGATAAAGAAATAAATATTCAAGAATAAGTACTCTAAGAAACTACTGCCTCATCATCTTTATGTCAATAATGTCATTTAGATTCTTTGTTTTTACTTGTTTAAAAATCGTCAAAACTTCTAAACCTTAGAAGTTAGGTGCTAATGCAAAACAATAAAATATCTTTGGGGCTTGATATATGAAATTTGACTGAACACCTATATTCTTCATTCAAGAAGCCCCTATACAAAACATAGATTACGAACATTGCCCAGTCTGATGTGGGGCTGCTTCTGTGTGACCAAAGCCTTCCAAGGAGAGCCAACGACAGTGCCCCAAGGAAAAAAAAATTGTCACACTACAGAAAGGTTACATCTAAATGGAGACAACATGCTTGCGGTAGAGTTATTTTGAACAGTCTCAAAAGACTGTTCATCACAAATCTCAAGAGTAGTGTAATTTAACAATAAGGTTGTTTTGTTATATATAAACTAATCATAATTATATTAACTTACACTGGCCAGTCAGGCAGGAGGGAAGGTTCAACGAAACATTGTACAAATGGCTTTGTAACACTTTAAAAGTCCTCTCAGACACACTACCATTCACACAATTGTAATTTTATTAAAAATACATCACACCTTTATTTTAGCAGAAATGTGATCCTGTTTTAAGGATGAGTTGGTGAGGAATGTAAAATTACATTAAAAATACTTTACAAAAAAGAAGTTGCAATTTTAATATGTATTTATACACATCATAAAAGATTCTCTTCTCTTCGACTTCCCTTTATCAAACCAACAACATACCAGTCTCTTACAACACAGGAAAAAAAACCAAACAACCCAACATTAAATACCTGAAACAAAAAGTTTTACCATAACTGACGTTGACCTTATAGGAACAAATACCTATCACAGAAGGCACTGCAAGTGTCCCACAAACACCAATAATTAATTCATTTCACAGCACCTTCTGAATACAGTTTTTCATCTCATTATGAGGTGCTTCAAATTTAATTACTTCATATTTTACATTATTACTTCTGTTATAAGATAAAAAGCTATTTGGCAACCTGCCTGCTTTGATCAAAGTATCTGATTTAAGAGCAAAACAAAATGAAAATTGAACATTAAATACTATGGCAACAAAAATTTCTGTGTGCACAAACATACTGGATTTCTTAATAGCATTATTTATATTAATGTCTGTTTTTATACAATAGCAAGTATTTGCCTTTACTTTTCCTTTGTAATTTTTTAATCACCTCTTATCCTGGTGCCTCAAAATTACTGGCATAAATTAAAACATAATTACATGCAGATTTCTTCCAAGCAGAAAAAAGAGACAGTTTGGGAAATTCCATCACATATGTAGAGGTTTCTTGTAGTTTACTATATGTTTACTTTGCAGCTCTATAATCCAGCCATGCTGAATGCAGCATACAAATTATCAAAGAGGAAGAGGTCTCTGTGGCTTCATCAGGGAACTGTAGAAGTCATGTACAAAACTTTTATTAGAAAGATTGTGGTATTGCTAGCCAGTTTCTCAATCTCATTTAAGATTTTCCAGCATTCAGAGACAGATATATCAGGAACACAACTACCTGGGACAGAAACACAGACAAAATAACTCTGAGGAACACAGTGTCTTTCCTAACTTTCACCAAGACCAGTCATGCCCCTGAGTATCCACCACCACAGTTAAATATATTTCAAACACATCATTCCTCATTCAAACATGCAACAGTTTACCCACAGACTGAGCCTGAGGAGTTGCAGACCCCAAAGGGGTATTTTGGATTGCTAACTATTTACCTAGAAAGTGGGATCATTTGTTTAGTTTACCCACACAAACCCTAGAGATAATGAAATTTTTTACAAAACTGATAAATAACTTGATATAGGCAAAAATTCTTGCTTCACGTGTTAAAAATGGTGTGCCTATATAGGTGAATTTTATTCATATATAGATAAACGTGTAAACAGACACGCAAACACACATATACATTCTCCTTCTCCACAAAAAGTCTAGATTACCAACCTTCCCCAAGTGAAAAAAGGATTCTCTGATATAAATGCATTCTCAGACTATGGCTGATTTGTTTAATAAGTTTCTAGACATTTTTTCTCAACTTTCCTACAATTAAAATCTTAAAAGACATTCAATGACTTGATCAAACAATAGACTTGCTTAATCTTGAAGCTGCATTTGAAGGGGATGATAACAAGGTTTAACCAATTTATGAGAGTGAAAACCCCCATTAGTATTTCCAAAGTTGAAGTGAATTTTCTCATACAAGAGATCCACTGGTTTCCATAAGATATGAATAGAATATCATTATTCTATACAAATAGAACATCATTATTCTATATGCGTTATTTCTGCAGCACTGATTCCTCATGTGGAAGACAAAAAATTGTCATATTTTATGTAATTTCCATTCAAGTCAAAAGAAAATTATTGGAACATTTTTGTAAGCAAAAACATGATTAGTGTTCCCCATATAGTTCTGTGTAACTCAGATAGGAAAAACTTTTTGATCATGGCCAACAATTAGGTTCTTCAGATGTTAGTCTCCTTTGAAAAGAAGGTTTCCCTGTGTGTTGTATTCATGGATCTTTGTAAATACCACAAATTGGAATGAAAATCTGTTTAGCTAAAAGGTTCAAATGCAGAGGAGTTGGTGTTAACACTAACAGAAACCTGCCCATCACACTGTTTTGAAAGACATTGAAACTCAACAGCAGACATGTCTTTGGAATGATAAACAAGTAAAAAAAAAAAAAGAAACCAAACACCACAGACCACAGCCATCACTAAATTCTAATCTTGTCTTCTGCTCTACCGGCAGTTTTCCAACCTTTTCAACCAAAGAAATTTTTCAGATATACTCCTCTTTTGAAGTATCTTTATAATTCATGGAAGAAATCCATGAATCCAAGGGGAAGAGAATGAACAAGAAACCCATAGAATGGCTATCTACAAATTTCTGAAAATTGTTGTCCAAATAAGCATATTTTCTTTTGAGCTATGGCCAATAAGCATGGCAAAATAATGCTGTGTTCCAGAAGCTAACCCGTATCTTTAGACTTTGCCTTTGAAGAAAGGTATGTTCTGTCTTCTCCAGGAATATTAATTCTTTTAGAGACAAAGATGAGGCTGGCCTTGGTGATCATCCTACCCCTGCTTTCCCTTTCCTAGACCAATACTACTGCATAGCCCTATTCCCTCTCCCCACTTCCCCCAGCAAAGCAGTTGGCATTCTGCATATCACCTTTATGGTGATGAACAAGTAAGTTAAGTGCTCTCTGGATGCATTTCAGTATTTTCTGTGCATGTTCACATCTAACTTTCATAAACTATGTGGAAAGATTGTTAAAAAACCAAAACAAAACCGAATAAACAGGAAAATAAAGGGGAAAGTAGAGACATTTTCTGTGCTTTATATGCTTTCTGAGTAAAATGAAAGCATTATTTCACTTTTGACTTCAACATCACATTACCAAAAACTGAACTCAGGTACCAGAACAAACAAAATTAAGGTGTTTACCACTAACTTTTAACTGATGGCTTTGCCCTTTTCCATGATGGCAAAACCTTCCCTCTTTGAGCTGCAGAGAATATATTGGTGTCCATACCAGTCTCAGTCCCATAACCTCCAAAAATCAACAGAAATCAAAATTGCATAACATAAGAGATTACTTTTGCTTCATAAGCTTAGAAATATGAACTTGTGTAAAACAAACAAAATTTGATTCCTCCCTGTGAATTTCTTTTTACTCTGAATACAGATTGATATGGTCTTTCTATCTAATGCCACCCTTCCTTGCCTTTAGCTTCCTACAATAAACCTACAGCTATTACTATTTCAAATTTATTCTTATTACTTCAGAATGTTAAATTTCACATCTGAAAACAGGGAATGTTTATGCTGAAAAAACCACCTCCACACTAAGGCAGCTTTCTGTAGTATTATTTCTCCTATGCTTTTTGCTTTGGAACTTGTTATTCTGAAAAGACTTGTCAGCATTAAACTTTAAAAAAGGAGTTTTTCATTTAACATTCATTTAAACATTTAATTTCAGCATGTTTTGATGGAATATAGTTCAGGGAGAGAAAAAACAAGAGATGTGCAAATGTGTGTGTCCTGTTAAAAAAAAACAGGCAGCCTTAATAATAAAACCATTACACCGTCTTATGATGGCAGAGCCCAGAAAACTCTTAAGGTTTGTATCTTTTCACAGATAAGTAAAAACTCCTCCGAGCAAATAGCATTAATTATCGTTACTAATTAAGTCTAGACAAGCTAGATCTCTTCCCCTGGAATGTTTTTGCCAAGCATTTAATACCTGCAGACTTCAGGCTGGGTGACGGGCTGGTAACGCTTCATGAGTTACCCCAAACGCAGCACTCAAAGCTGGCTGGAGCTTTGTGTTAACTTTGCACCTGCGCAGGGCCCCCGGCTTCGAGAGGCTGTGTGGGATCAAGTGCTCCTGCCACGGGGGTCAGTCAGCTGTATCAAAATCACAGCAGACTCCCTCATAACAAAGTCTCCTTTTTGTTGTTAATTAAGACAGTACCAAAGAAATAAACTTACTTATTCAGTCATGAGGGCTGAATGCTCCCAGTAGGTAGCCTTTTCACAATTCAATTTCCCTGATGGGACTCGAAGAGGAAATGAAACAACAAATTGTGCTCCTGATGATCTAAGCAGAAGCTGCAATTCCATGGGGAGTCCTGCTAGGTCAATTAGTTCATCAGGCTAACAGAGTGCAAATCCAGAAACCAGTGTCCCACCAACAAAGGTTTGAAAAAGTGAAGTTCAAGGCCCAGTTGTAAGGCACTATCCAGTAGATATTATTGTTAGGTTTGGCAAAAGCACATTTATTGAGTATAAAACCAGGGCAGCAGTACTCAAAAGCCAGGGGGATATGCCTGTCCTGCCAGATTCATTATTTTGAATGCAACAGATGCAGCCCACCTTTGCAAGATCTCTAATGAATGCTCCTGAAAAAAGAAGTTCATCTCAACAAAATGTTTCCTTCTTAAATTAGTTATTGAAGAGGTAAGTACCTTTAAGCAAGCCTTTCTCTGAAAAGTCAAAGTGCACTGCTGCACCTGTTGTTTTTTTTTCTTTTAAAGTGTTTTGATATTCTGTAAACTCAGTATTATTTCATATTATATTCTTATTGCATAGTATTGTTTTACAAAGCTGTGGCAAAAAAAATTAACAGGACATTATTCTTACTATACCACCCAACAACATTGTAATGCAATTGACAGCATTTAAATATTTTTAAAGCCCCACTTCAAGCAAATGTATCAACCTGTGCCAAGTTTTTACCCTTGATATTTTGAATAAGAACTTGATACTTCAGTGGTAATTTTATAAATTGCAAGCACTGTTTCTGGTGCCACAAGGACAGGCTTCAAAAGAAAAGGTGGTCTAACAGACTGTTGAAACTCCCAACTTTCACCTATAGTCCTGTGAATGTCCCAAAATATCCAAGCAGCCATTTTGTTGCTGTAACCTATGGGATCTGAATTACAGAACTCATTTTTACCAACCTCGCAGCAGGACTCTGGGATTAACAATTCTTCTCAGTTTGGGAACAGAAAGGACTATAAATTCCAGGCAGCTGTACTCCTTACATCTGCATACATTGCTGCAATATAGTTGTCTTACTTGAATAGTCAAACACGAGGCAGCTGAATCTGCAAATTGTTGTCAATCCTGTTATGTTTATAAACAATTACTGCATTTTCTGCTGCAAAGCCACTCTAGATTGTCCAAGTTTTTGCAGAAATAACAAAAAATAAATACTCTTTTTTTTTTCCTTTACTGGTCACAGTTGTAAACAAAGATGTGTAACGAAAAGTGGGTTATTTGATTCTAGTTTACTTTATTGCTATCAGCTACTGCAATATTAGACCTTGATGCTTTATTTACAGAACTCCCCACTGACAAAAAATAGCACTGTATAATGAGTAGACAAATGCATTTCAAGAGCACATCTTGAAAGCTGTTTTTGTAAAACGCCTTCTGGCTGCAGTATTTGAATGTACTGTATGCTGACAATCAGTAGGGACAACAACACAGATGTGCTTTGTTTGGCTCCTAATGGATTCAGTCCTGAAAAGCATTAAAAAGAAAGAGTGGAGAAAATTTAAGCTTTACCTTTTCATGAAACTCTGATCATGCACTCTCTTTCTCCTCTGGCCATGTGGGTTGAAATAGGGCAGAACAATAATACAGGCTATTTATGAGAGAATGCATTCTCTTTTCTTTCGAAAAAAATATTAAAGCTACAATATATATTCACAGAAAATTATCCTTAGATTGTTATGTTTAATTTTATTTTCTTAAGAATAGGTTAATTTCATTTAAATTTAAAATCATGCACTAAAACATTTAGGTCAAGACTCTTTAGCTTGTCTATCTAAAAATAACACTTTGTTTGTAAGTCCTGTAGAGGTTGTAAAACTTGTTTTACTTAATTAACTTTTTATAATTTAAAACAAATGTTTTTACTTGCAGTGTCTTGAAATAATTTGAGTGCTTCTACATAGTAAATATAAGTGGTGGCTGAAAGAAATTCACAGCCAATGATCCATCGTAAAGCCAGTCCTAGCAGTTAGTTTTAATGGTAATGCTGTTGCCAGTAAGATCATATTATAAAAGATATCAAAGAAGCACCTCTGAACATGATTATTTCATTTTACACTGGAAATCTGCATTTTGATGCAAACATAGACTACCACTAGATCTGATCAATTATCCAGGTGTTCTGACATAAAACTGAAACTAGAAAATATGGTAACTTTACGGGAGCAATTGCTAGTGATCATGTTCTATGAAAACATGATCTCTGTGAAGACTGCTGTTTTGAACAAAGCGTACCTTTTCAAGAGGGAATTATGCTGACTTCAATCCCTTTTAAAATTTTCTGGCAGGAGAACTGGTGTGACAGTGTACATGAGTTGGTAAGTGTAAAGTAAACCTGACCTACAAGTTTAGCTCCTAAACTTATACAATGTCACAATTGCTTTCTCTTTTCTAGGCACCATGCTCAACTGTCAGCTCTAAGAGTCTGTGTTACATGTGCCTGAGAAAACAGGCATGGAGCACCTCATGTGAATCAACAGAGAGTATGTAAATATAATACAAACATCATTATCACAATCCTGTAGTCTTCCAGATTGCAGCAAAGAAGAAGAAATAATGACACAGTAACTTGTGAAAAAAATCTTGCTAATAACAGGTTATGCTGTTAGTTTATATCAGATGATGGCTTTGTAAATATTTATATCTAATCCATTTTCACATACCACAGTAGAAAGGATGAAAAGTGGAATTAGTAACCTTAGGTCCAGATCTTTTCTTCAAGTAAAACAATATCAGTACACAAGACCACAAGTTCTCTACTAATTCTCTTGCGTTTTCTTACAAGGAAGAGGAGGAGAGGTTCCAGACACTTTGAAAAGGCTGCTGTCCTCACTGTAAGAACATTCAAGTGACCTTTTCAACTGATGATACTTCCATATGACAGCTTTCAGGAGCACTAATTAATGCCCTATGGTCTTCGCATTTGTGTGCCTATTAACAATTATTAGCTCACCGGACTTCGGATGATTGCTTTATTTCCATCTACAATAGATCCTGCACACCAAAGCTTCATCTGAGAACCACTCAAACAACTGTTTGAAAACATCTCTCATAAATGTCAGGCAACCATTCAATTGCATTTGGCATCATTTTAAATGACAACTAAACCATGCAAGTGGAAACTTGCTCCAAATAACAAGGTAATCATAAGATGTTGGGTACTTAATTAGAAACTGCTCCGGGTCCTAGATTCTCTGCTGCTTAGTAATGACCACAGCTTCACCTGATTATGGACTTCAAATTCAGTCTAGCAGACAGATAAATTCTATAAAAAGAACACAAACATGAAGAATGCTCTCAGGAAAGTGGACTTCTCAGGAAAAAAGTTCATGTTAAAACACGATGTCTGATGGACTCATCAGATCAGTTGACAAAGGCAACATCATTAATGGAAGCGACTTCTACAGACTCTGTAACGCAGGCAGTGATATTACTTTGATCTGGAGCATAAAAGAAACTCTTCTGAAAATACATTATTTCTAGTTCCAGTATTTTTAAATAGCGTGTTGGAAAAATGGAAAGGAGAAAACTAAATGAAATGAGAAAGCAGGCTCTTTAATGACAGTACTTCAGATGCTCACATTGCATACTCAGCAGACATTTTGAAGGTTAATTGAGCACTGACACTGCGAAAAATTTAAAAGAAGATCCTATACTTAGAACATGAAGATAGATAACCTATAGGAAGCAAGGTACATTTTTAACAGTAAACAACAAAAAAAAAATTGGAAAACCTACTGGGGAAAATTCAGCTTTTCATGATGTATTTACATGAAAAAAAAGCATTTTAAATAAAATTTTATTTTTAACATCCCTTTTGAAAGTATGCTGAGAACCACTTAGGTACTTGAGAACAACATACTAGCCAATTCTGAAATTTTATGCTCCTTACCTAAAACATCCAGTAAAATTGCCTTGTATAACTAACCAGCAGCAGACATACAATGAAAAACACAATCAATTTCTTAAAAAAAAATTTAAAAAATAATTATGCCAAAATGTATTATTTGTCATGTTTATAAATTTTGGAGCAATGAGACAAGTGGGATTTCACTTGGTGCTCTAAGCTCCTCTCTGTTTTCCTGTCTGCCTACATGTCCACATCACACAGTTCTTAGTGTTCACACAAGTCATTTCAAGTGTCAACAATATTGTGATGGTTCTTGGATGAGTCAATAAATTATACCGATTTACTTTAAGAAAAGACTGAAACACTGATATAAATGACAGCTTGGAATATAGAGATGATTTCACAATAGAATAGAGAAAATATCTGCCTTTGTTATATGATTATCATGCTACTTATATTTGCAAAATAAACTTCAACAAAGGAACCAGAATTAATAATATTTTTTTAAATTTATATTGAGATTTTAAATCTTGAGCCCAAAGTACCGCCACAAAATTAGGTGTGTCATAGTAGAAGTGAAAAGAAGCAAAACCCAATATCATGTACACCCCCAATATCATTACACTTTCTTCAACTAGCAATGAAGTGGAGTAATAACTTTTTATGATTTCAATGTGAATAATCTGAGCCACTGGATATTCCACAGGAAAAATTCATAGGTCTTCCCCACACCCACCTCAAACCGGATTTATTCAGTCTAATGCAGTCAATGATAGGAGCCATGTAATTTGGTGCCATGCAATCTTCAGATAGCTTTATGGAATATACCATATATTATTCCCCATTTCATATGGATTGGTAAAACCTGTCTTTTCCTTGGTTTTCATATACACACTTGCATTTTTATTTCCCTCAGAATATAATCAGAATTCTATTAAAAGAACGCAGGAGATTACTACTTTTCAGAGGCACCCACACTGTTTTCAGGAAAGGAACCAGTGCTTTTACCCAAAACTTTTTACAAGCTATTTTTAAAGATGCAGAAGTAAAAGGAAAGAAATCTAATACTAAGTTTTTGACTTTGATTTTACTTTAAAAGAGTTAGAACAAAATGCTAAGTACTAAGTAGTATTTTAACAAAGAATTGTCAAAATACTTTTAGAATTCAGAAATGTTTGTGGGTTAAGAATTGCTGAACAACACTACACCAGTTCTTTTATTCCGTGCATAAGTATCCCCTGCAGTGCCATAGGAACTTCTTGATGTATTTTTCAAAAGGTTTTCAACTCAACCTACCAGGTGGTTTTAGGAACTCAAATTCTTGTGCTGAAGCCCTGTGCCAGCAGTTATCAAAGAATGTGTGGCATGCATCCTAATGTTCTTGCTGTGTGATCAGTCTGTTTCTATATTTGTGAGCATATGTATGTGTATTCCAAATCTTGTGACATTGAACATGGAATGGTGTAGTGTTTTACTACAGCTATGTACATAGCAGTCTCACCAACAGAGGCTTTTCAAGCAACCATTAACTGACTTCACCAGAATGGTTTGAAAAGCAGGCTTTTCATTTCTAATGGTTTAATAATAATGGTTTGGTTTTTTTTCCAAAAGAGATGTAAAGTTTGGTTTAGTGCTAAAACAGATTAATTCTCTCAGGTTTCTACCTCCACACCATGGGAGATCTGACTAGGTTAAATATTGCCACGGTTTAAGCCCAGCTGGAAGTTAAGCACCATGCAGCTGCTCACTCAACCCTCTCTCTCTCCCTGGCCCAGTAGAATGGGGATGAGAATAAAAGTAAAACTTGTATGTTGAGATAAGAACAGTTTAACATTTGAAAATAAAGTAAGATACAATAATAATGGTGAATGACAACATTAATGTTAGTAAAAAGGGAAAAAACAGTGATGCACAATGCAATTGCTCACTACCCACTGAGCAATGCCAGACCCCTCCTTTCCTGAACCCAGATCAGCACCACTTCCAGGTAACTCCCACCAGTTTAAAAATATATATATATATATATATATATATATATATATATAGTGTATCTTTATTTAAATTATTAAAAGAAGAGCATCAAGTAGTCTAGTATTCTGTTCTTCAGCTCTTGTAGTTACCTGAGCTTCCAATAAATGTATATACAGCTATTAAAAATGAGAGCCATGAAACATTAAAGGAAACCTTGGTCTTTATCACTGGATACCGATCATGTTACAGAAAGTAATTATTACAACTTCCTTTTAATTGGTTCTAGTATCTAGTCACAGCCAAAAAATCAACTCTCATACAACAAATATCTAACTCCTTGACTTCAATCTGAACAGGAATGGGGATTAAGGAGAGCTCCATGATGCCACATCAAGGGGAGTGCATATTGTGAGAAGCTTCTTGCTGCTCACCCTGCAAATACTGGGTAAATTCTTTAATAGTGATACCTCTGGTACTGAATACAGCAGCTCTACGAGTAGCAGCAACTAGACCAGGCAGCTTTCTGGAAAGTCTTTTTTCCAGAAAGGGTAAATTCAGCTCCTTGAATTGCCTCGAAAATTGCTCGCAGCGAAGCTACACTGTAATACCTGGGTGTTTGCTCTTGAAATTTTGACTGCTGACAACTATGGCTAAGCATCTGGGATCAAAATTTACTGCAGCACCCATATATTGCTCTATACCAACTCCATCTTTGCACTTTCATCAGTTAATATAAAAATCCTTCATTTGAATTTATTCAAGTAATTTTGTTTAATGATCAGCTCACCTAAAGCTGGACAACCAGAAAGTGCTTCTTCCCTTCCAAAGCTGCATATATTTGAGATGCTAGAGGATAGCACTTAATACCTCTAAAAGCTGACAGAAGAGTACTCAGTATCCAAACCTCTATGAATAAGACGCCTTCCCCCTTCCCCCACTTCATGCTTATATTCTTTTGTAGAATGAGTATAAAGTTTCTACTAATAAACAATTTTTAAAAGCTAGTCCTCTGCATTTTAATACACACACAATTTTAGCAAGTGTAGTACATTCAGGTATATCTACTACTTAATGTGTGCAGAGTTAATGCATCATTTTTGGCAACATGTGAAAACATTGTAAAGATTAAATTGTATACATTTCATAACAGGTTTGAACTATTACTATCAAGTATTCTCAGGGGAGAAAGACACACACCAGACACTAGAGAATAAAGCCTTTACCTATAACTGCAAATAACACTGCTCAATGACATTCACCTCCCAACCACGTGGGCTTTTTTGGGCAATTGTCTTTATGAGTTCTACCTCTTGCCGAAGTTCCCTATTTGTCTCTAAGTAACTTTTTTCCACCACTGTAAGATACATTGTACTTTCACACTAATGACAAAATCTGCATGCATCTGGCTGAAAGTTAGCGCAGGTATCTGTGGCTGACTTAGGGAAATCATTTCTAGCACATAGAGAAATCCACTCCTCACTATCAACATGTTTTTCTGCCTAAAGTCAGCTCTTAAGAGCTGCAAAAGGTAGTTTAAATGCCTCTACTTAGTGTATGAGTAATGATTTCTCAATAGATAATAATTTCAGATCTATGAGGGTGGCTCCAGAGCCAGGATGAGTAATTAGAACCAAAAAACAACCATTGTTAAGCCTCCTCCCAGTACTCTTATCTGTGTGCCATCACTGTTGCTTACAAAGCAGCATGGAACAGGAATATGGGAAAACCTAATACAAACCACGACTGATGCAATTCTTAAGAAAGAAAAACCTAACTATGGCTAGCAGAAAGTATCCTGCAAGCTGATAAGGAAGTGTAGGCAGAAATAAAAAATTGAAACTTGTGTTCAAGGCTGTCTGGACAACTGAATATCTTAAAGCATAAAAGCACATTAGCCTAGCAAAAAAAAAAAAAAAAAAAAAAAAAAAGCTCAAGTAGGGTTTAGTTAGCAATTTCAGTGGTTAAGTTCAATTTAGAGTGGGACAGAAGCATAGCCAGTTCAGCTTACAGTTCCCCCTAGCTTAGCACCAATCCTGATGAGTGCTTCCACAAAGAATCACCAGCCAGTTGAAGGAGGTGACTGTCTGTCCTGCTTTGCTCTGCACTCTGCTCACCCCGAGTGCTGCATGCAGTTGGCTGCCACAATAAAAGAAGGATATAAAGAAACTCAAGGAGGGCCATGAGGTGAAGGGCTTTGAGAAGCCGCGTGAGGAGTAGCTGAGGTTGCTTGGTCTGTTCAGCCTAGAGAAGAGGAGAGTGAGGGGAAATCTCATTGCAGTTCCAACTTCCTCATGAAGGGAAGAGGAGAGGCAGACACTGATCTCTTCTCTGTGGTAACCAGTGACAGGACCAGAGGGAATGGCCTGAAGTTGTGTCAGGGTAGGTTCAGGTTGAATATTGGGAAAATGTTCTTCACCCAGAGGGAGATTGGGCACTGGAACAAGTTTCCCAGGGAAGTGGTCACAGCACCAAACCTGACAGAGCTCAAAAAGGGTTTGGACAACACTCTCAGGCACATCGTGCAATTCCTGGAGTGCCTTGTGTACGGCCAGGACTTGGACTCTGGTGGAAAAAAAGTCTTTAGTGTGAGGGCGGTGAGGCACTGAATCTGTTTGCACAGGGAAGTTGTGGATGACCCATCCCTGGAACTGTTCAGTGCCAGGCTGGATGGAGCTCTCAGCAACCAGGTATAGTGAAAGGTATCCCTGTCCATGGCAGGGTGGTTGGATCTAGATGATCTTTAAGGTCTTTTCTGACCCAGGCCATTCTACGATTCTATGATCCCTATGGGTCCCTTCCAACTCAGGATATTCTATGATTCTAGGAATGATTTAGTTAAAATATTATAGCATACTGTGTAACAGGTGCTCTGAAACCAACCCAAAAATTTTAAATTAATAACACAAAAGGCAGCACATATATACATACTTGAAAGACTTTGTAAAAAGAGGTGAAAATTAGGTATCCCAGTTTCCAAAGTACCTATTAATATGCAACACTAATCAACATACAATTCAGAGCTGTTTAGAAGTGGTTACGGATCATCTCCTTAATATTCTTTACCTTGCTCTTTAGGCATTCTGAAGAATAAACCATGCACACATTAAGAATTCTCAGTATAAAAACAAGCCGCTGAAAAGCAATCTTTCAATATTTATGTTTCACTATTACACCACAAAAAACTGTAAAAATACACATACATCTACAGTAAAAATAGGAGAATGCAAAATAATACTGAATTATATTAACCCCTTTTCAGAGAGCACAAAAGGTCCTAAGATACATTTCAGTCTTATTTATATAGCAGAATATTAAAAAAAAAAAAAAATTCATGCTTACTTGAACTCCCTTCACTAGATGAATTTCATAGCTATGCGATATTTTCAACTATCAGTGTTGAAGCTTTATTCTTATCTAGGTCATTTGAAATGTATAGATATGTGATCTGTATGTACAGTTGTGCATATAGATATCCACAATCAACATCAGCTCAGGTTTTACATCAGTAACACAAAACTGAAGAAACAGGCATAAGGATGCACAAATATATCTGCATGTTAACAGAATACTAATAAAGATAGTGTTACACTGGGGTCTAATTGTTGGCAGCTTTAATTTAATAACAAATGGAGAGCAAATTTTCACGCCATGCTTAATCCACCTCACAGTGGACTATTCCCTGCAGTGTCCATCCACAAATGTACAGCCACCTCCCCTGCATCAGGTGTAACAAATAGACGGTCCCATCAGACAGATCCACAGAAAATCTAACCATGTTTTCTTTCAGATTGTCTGTGGCTCCAGATCAGTGTGCGCCATCTTCTCTGTGAGAGGAACTCAGCCACAGGCTCAAGAAGCAAGCAGAACAGCAGCATTTAGAAGCAAAATGCCTTTATTTTGGATCCACCGCCATGGGAAATTATATCCCTAGCAGCAAACGTGGCTGCAGAAATACGTGGCAGTAAATCACACAAACACGGGATCAACGGCAATGATGTGCTAATGCACCCTGTGCTCACAGCGATATCCACTGAAGTGCGATTTATAAAACCATAGAACAATGCCATCCCTGTGCTTCAGGACCACACAGACTTGCAGCCTTTCCTTTCTGAAATCAAGTGTAAACCACGTTATTCAGGTAATACTAGCTGGACCTAATTCTCCCATGAGTGCCTAACTTGATCCAGCTTTTGTCCTTCTTATGCCTTACTGCCAGAACTTGTAACAGATTTTGGTTTTTTAGCATGAGTACCTAAAATGTATGTTGTGAACTGTTAATATCAATAAACGAGAACAAAATACCATATTATCTTCAACCCCTGCCTGTCTGGATTTGAGTCAGTATACTCATGGGAGAGGCTTTATGGAATAATCAATAAAGAAGTAAAAAAGCACAGCATCTTCTCTAAAGGAGAGAACAGAGGGCACACAGCAATTTAAAAACCATGCCAATAACAAGAAAGGAAAAACTAAAGTGGAAAAGGAAACCCAAAACACATCCTCTCAACAGAGCTCCCAGCAGAGTAGAAGATAAATCCATAAAATCTAATTTTTGGTATCCAGCTGAGATGTAGTAGCAAGCTCTCTCTAAGCACTCAGTGCTCTGCATCAGATAGGTACAGAACAAACATATATAGCTGTTCAAATTAATCCTGCATAGACCAGTGATTAGTAACCAAGTATCCAGTGATCTGCAATATAATAAGGTACTGGTCTGTTCTGCTGCAGGAATAACCAGCAAGTCCTACTCCCAATCTAGGCAGGTTATCCTCTAAGTGCAGGCTTATTCCCCTCTTAACAAAGTGCACAGAAACCCTTAAGCTTTCTCTCTTGCACATCATGTTATTCTTATCAGAGTTTTTCCCAGCTCCAACCTCTGCTCACTACCTAGGCACTAACAAAGTGCACACAAAACCACAGTGCTGCTACTGTCCTCCTCTCAAAAATGGAAGAGTCAGGAAATTACTCCTGGAACACCCACACAAAACAGATCTGTGAAATGACACAGAAGCTTATAAAACTACTCTGATTACAGAAATACAGAAGGATGGTTATAATCATCAAAGACTTCTAAATATAGAGAGGAGGATGACACTGAAGTGAAATAACAGACTTCAAAAATGTTAGATTTGCTAACACATATTGTAGTGACCTTAGTTTGTTTTGTACTTGCAGAGCTGAAAAAAGGAAGGTCATGATGAGCTGTCAGAACCTAACAGCACACAGGCATGAGAGTGCTGCATCAGAGGCCTCATCCTTACTCCAATTAAATTGTGACACAGCAACATCGATTTTAATGGGCTCAGGGTAGGATCTCTGTTGGAGTTTCTGTCACCATTGACCCAAACCAGAACTCAGATGCTTTGCTTGAAGCAAAAAAACTGGTGTCCACTAATCCCTGAAGCCCGTCTCTTTACAGTAATCCATTTTTCAGGAACATTTTCTGTGTAAATATGTCTATTTTTCAAGCTGCACTCTCTCAGAAGTCTTCAAAAAAATCAAAAAATTTTTCTGTGGCATGTAATGATAAGTTGCTTGTGAATTTTTAAAAAATTTTAAGTCTTACTTAAATATTAAAACCAGGACTTAAAGATACACCATAAATTATTAAAGGAGAACCCAACTTTAAAAATAAACATAAAATCAAGACATTGCAGTCTATGTATACTTCAACATAATTTCTCCAGAGTTAAGCTTTCAATGCATGCAACACCTACACAAGACGGGTGAGTTAGAAAAAAACATAGGACTTACTTTTCTGGTTTTGGCCATATGTTTAAACAATCATTACCAATTTTTGTCATTTAAAGATCTAAACTCCTGAGGAGGTACAATGGAAATATCCAGTACTCAAATGTAATCATCACTCAAGTACGGATTTAACAAACTGTATTTCAATGATTTGAGGTCCCACTACAATGAACAAACAAAATGAAATTATTAACGGAGTTTTTCACAGTTATTTGTTAATTAATCATTGTATTCAGAGACGAAAACTAGTGCCACAGGACATTACCAGAATACTATATCTGATGCATATGCATAGTTTTTTTTCACAGATTCCTTGTGGCAGTGCTACCTTTTCAAATCCTGCTCATGTTTCATATCATTGCACACCAATGAACAACTACAATTGTGCTATTCTTTGTACATACTAAGGGACATAGATAAAGTCTATACAGTAATCTTCTGGTATTTTTTAATATTACAAATTGTAGAAGGAAAAACCCCGCTGTGATCATTGAACCATGTCATGATCCTTCCTAGGAAATCTCTACAGAGATAAAGATAACACAAACTGACCTTTAGAAATCAGATGAGGGACACAGCTATCATAACAATGGTAGCTGAGTTCAAATGCTCAGTCTACAGGGAACAGGAATACTCTACAAATAATTTTTTATTTCTTTATTTATTTAATCCAAGTGGAAATGTTTTTTTCAAGACTCCACTTGAAAGCTGGAGGCAAAAAACAAAGATAAATATGCTCACTAATTACACTAGACATTGCATTTTTTATTTTTTTGAAATTTAAATTAAAAGATACTTCCAAGATCTCCATTCAAATTAGGAGATCACTGTTGAACAAATGTACAACAGGTTTCATCATTGTCAACAGCAATTTAGAAGCAACTTGTACTTAAACATTATTATGCTGGAGAACAACAGGAAGCAGAAGCATGGGATTCTGCCTTCTACGCACTTTCAGAGACCAGATGACACAACAGCATGCACAGAAGCTCTGCCTGACTGCTTTTCAAAGCAAAAAGTGCAATGGAAAAAGCAGTCAGTTTTTCCTGATTTTTAAAGAGTTAAGTGTTCTCCCTGCAAGCTGGTACCCTGAAAAATGGAACATCCACAGAAAAACCCATACATTTGGCAATCTGAGTCATTTTTATATGGAATGACAAGAGGTGGGGTATTAAGCAATCATATAAATGCATTTGTAGTACATTCACAGCCAGCTAGAATGGGCGTATTGGTAAACATAAATTCTTGCATCTATACCACTTGATTCCAAGTTGTGTTGAGTATGTGCATGCAATGAATGAAGTGATACAAGTGATACAATGAAGACACGACATGAGAAATAAGATGCAAGTAGTGAAATAACCCACTTGACATAAAATGCCAGAAAAAAAATCACTTCCTGTAAATATGCAAAAGCAACTAATAATTACAATCTTGTTTTTGTTAATATGTGTTACCATACATTAAAAATGTTTCATCTTGTCTTAACTATGATAATATTGACTGTCTCTGATTTAAATTCAAAAGATACACAAAAATTGTAACTTTTTATCTTTATTAATATGGAAATATAGCTTATAGTAGTGAAATTTTTTTTTATGCATTTCCATCAGCATATTTATAGGTGCCTAAATATAAGCAGCTTGATGGCTTTTTTTCATACTACTATCAAATTCTTCTGTCAGCAGCAAGTACTGAGTGCCTAAAAAAATTAATAACTAAAAGATATCTGAATTTTGAGTCGGAAATAACAGTCATATTGAAAAATTTCATTATTCTATTTAGAAGCATGCATTTGAATCAAGTTTACCATTTGCAAACTGAATTGCTATGGATAGACTGTGAGTAAAATGCTACTGGTTGACACATGAATGATTGTACATAAAAGAACTCTTTTTAGAGATCAAAAGGAGATTGCTCTCTTGAGCAAAAAAAGTATCATTTTCATAGAGAAGTTACTACAAGTTTTAAGAACCTTTGTCAAGGAGAGATGTATCTGTTTATACAGCACATGTGAATGCCTCCAGGAGAAAAGACAGATAACTCATCTAAAATTATATACCTGCAAGGTCTTTTGGTTAAGCATTTCTATTTTCCTTCTGTCATCTTTCCTGCAATAATGACATCATGGGTTTTGAAAGAAGACTTATGTAATGGAGAATACTGTAGAAAAAATTGCTATGCTTTTTTTTTTTCATTTCTTTGTCAGATCTCCCTTGCACACCCATAAAGGAGTTTACCGGTGTCTCCCAATGCTCCACAGCATTTATGAATACATAAACAATGTATTTAAGGTCTGAGTAGATGATCTGAGAAAGCTAAAACAAAGCATAAAGCAGGAAAAAAACTGCATCTCATGTTACTGTGATGCTGAAGAGGCCTCTTGGTTATCTGAGGCACTTTGCACATTATTAAATTTGAGGACGTTTTGTCAATAGAGTTTGCAGATAACATAAAGGCTTGGTGAAAGCATTTATGTTTTAAACAATTTAACTAATATTGCTCTATGAATATTGCAAAAAAATGAATTTTCACTGGTGAAAATGTGTTGGGTTTTTTCCCCTCAGGTCAGGCAAAAAACTCAAGTCCTGTAGGAAGACTTACCTTCACCTCAGATTTTGTTGGAGCTATGTCAGTTCATACAATAATGATCTGGGGGCTTTTTCTTTTTTTTTTTCCTATGGTGAAAGATTTTCCAGATTAAAAAATTGCTTTTAGCCTCAAATTATATTTTTGGGGTAGACCTTATCTCTTCTGCCAAACATTTAATCACATTGTTATAATTTTTTGTAAGCCTGCCAGATCTACACCGAAATGAAGATCAGACAACTCTCAGACAATTAAGCATTCTTTGAAATACCATTAAATAAATTAACTTAAATTGACTTTCAGAAAACTATAGGACAAAAACCACAAATTAATAGCAGGAAAGTTTCAGGTATCAGTCTCTTTCTATTTCTCCTGTTCACTCTTCATCAGAATGAAAGAAGTTAATAAGTAGTTTAAGTGCCTTTATTAAAAAAAACAAGTCTTCCATGTTCTTTATGTGATCCTAACAGACAGCCTCACACACTATAAAGCCAAAAGGACCACTCTTTTCATTTCACACTCATTTCCAACACAATCCTCCAGATTTGCTTGCAAAGTGCCTAATGCTAAGAAGTGCCACTGACAATACTGATTTTAAGTTAAAATCCAATTATCTTTTAAAAATTAGCTTGCTTGCTACAACTTCCAACTGTTTCATGATGTACCCAACAGTTACAGAGCTCCTCAGCAAAGTACTAAAAAACTTAGATACAAGTAATCTGTATTTGCAGATTAAAAATACCTTTCTTAGCAGCTGTGGCTTACCATGATTCTCAGTTATCAATGAAATGAAAAGTAGGTTGAAAATCATCACTGATTTTTTGATGTTAAATGAACAAGGTTAGGCCATTCTCAGTTGGGATTTTGTAGGTAGCACCAGCCATTGACCATTGTCTAATATCATATGTAACCATTTAAAGCACAGATTCTTACACTTTTAAGATTATTTGCTTCTGAATTGTCAGGACTAATAAACATATGGTGTCATTTTAGGTTCAGAAGGCCACTTACTCTCTCTTTTGTTGACTCTGTTCACCGACATGTGATTTCTCTGTGAATCATGAGCATTAACTTTTGTCTGGACAGAAAGCTCACTTACAAAGGTGCAGGGATGCAAGGAAAGTCGTCATCTCTCTTTGTTTTCTCCCCAAAGCAGTCTTCAAAACCAGAAACAGCCAAAACCTCTTGCAGAGCAAGCTCCCATGAAAGAGCCTCCTGGCCCCATTACAGTGTTAAAAGGATGAAATGAATGTGTCTAGTCTCTGTAATCTCTTTATCACCAGCATTGACCTGTTCACTGCTGAGCAGGTCGATGATGACTAGGCAAAGATATAACAAAAAGTCACCATTCCTAACATTCCTCCCTCTCCAGAATTGCTGGTAAAAGATTTTGCTAGCTAACATGTATAAATCCCTTAACAATTAAAAAAAAAAAAAAATTGAAAATGTTAATAAGAAAAATCAACATACAATGGCCATGAAATGGAACACAAACAACTCCACTGTTAAAGAAAACTGGATTTGTTGGCACAATGTACAGAGCAGAGAACGAAGAGCTGATTAAGTAAATTAATCACTTATGCAACCAAGTGGAACTTTAACTATGGAGCAATAAAAACACCTCATATAAAGGGCAAAAGCATTCAGGATATCCACTAATTCAAAAGACTGTTAATCTTCAAACTTGCTAGTTAGAATGAACCTCCCCTCTTTAAACCCTGGGGGTTAGATATAGCTCACATGAACTGCTGAAATGAGAAAATGTAAGGCATGTATTAAATATCCCAGAGGCAGCAGTACTTAGTCCTCCAACAGCCATTCAGACTAGCTCTTTATACCTGAATGCTCCAGTGAACTCTTTGTGTTTGCTATACTAGATGGCATTTTTACCATGACATCAACAACTATATATCATCCCTCTTTTTCTCATCTTAGGTGGACTCTAATTTTCTGCACTTAATACAGATTCATCTGTAAACCTGCTTTTTCTAAAACTGCTTTCATTCTCTTCAGGAAGCAAAACAAGGAATATGTAAGAGCATGTACTTTTTATAAATTCCAAAGAAAAATTTTTTTAAAAAAAATCAAGTTTATATTAAAACTAAGAAAAACTGAAGACTTGCACTTTAGATCAGGAAAAAAAACCCCAAAAACCCAACAAAACTAACCACAAATATTTATAGAGGGAAATAGGACATCTGAGTTCAAAATGATATTTAGTTATGAAATCAAGGGAGCAGCAAAGGTAGCCCACCGAGCTTCCAGTGAATATGTACACTTCTACAGGGAAACTAATCTATGCTTCTTTTATAGTCAGAGAGCAACAAAAATTTATGGGATGCAAATGATCAAAGCAATTTCAGATTTTATCAGCATCAGAGAAATTATACCCATTATTCATGTATACCTTTGACTCCTTTTTCTCCCAACTGATTTAAAGGGAGATGAATAGCTCTAATTCAGATGTCTTTGTTGCAGACAACAGCTCTGGTCCTTAGGCTTCATGGGAGCTTGTCTTTCCAGTCTAGCAATTAAATTCCGTTTCAGTGTACAACAACACTTAGTTATGGAAATTTTTATTTGATTTCAATAGGACTTTGACATCTACGGGTCTTAAAACTGCAATCACACTTCAGGACCACTAACTTTATCAGCTCCTAGATCTGCTCAGGGCCCTGCACATACAGAAACAAAGTGAATAATATTCAGCCATAGAAGAGTGTTAAGAACCAAAAAACTGAACCACAATCTATATATCAGGTGTTACCTACCACTTATATGGGCTAAAGAGAAGTTTTGTATATACTTTTAAGGGTACATGAAAGGATATACATGTAGAGGGCATTAATGACAAGAAGTTCTTGTTTATAACCTGCAGATAGAGAAGTTCCTTAAATATTCAAATTCTCATTGCACTAATCCTCCTGAATTCTAATATGTTTAACCCATTTAGGCTCATGGATATTTACTGCTATAATTTATAATTAGTAAAAAAGTTTATGTCTTAATGCAACCAGTTTTCATAGCTGTTTTACCAGTAGTCAAATCCTAGAAGGAGATGGAAAATTTTTAAAATAAACTAGAAATCTATAGAGGTGGTTGCTGTTGTATTCTATATGAAAATAAAAACAACCTACAACTACTGAAATATAAAAATATAAAACCTTGAAAGATTTCAAGAATAGAGGGAGGCAGTCCTACATAATTTTTTGCTTACACTCAACTCCTTATCAGTGATACTTCCCTCATAACCTTCACAGGAGATACAACATCCCCTGTAATGCAAAACTTTCCATACAAATAAATACATAGTGCCTAATAAAAAATAGCAGTGTGTTATTGTCTTTTTTTGTACCTTTGACTCTTCCTCACTTCCCCCTCTCCATTTTTGTGATGGAGTAACACTAACTCCTTGAGCTTCTTTCTTTCATTTGAAAATTATGCCCAGGGTATAGAACTACCCTGCAAACAAGGTAGAGCAAAAGACATTCATGCAATTGACTTATTGCTCTTCACATACAACATAAATGCACATGACTCCTCCTCCTTTCTTTTTCCTCAAGAAAAATGTTTGTGTTTCAGACTACCAAAAAATATTTTCAAAAATTTTTATTTTCCTAAACTTAACTTTCCAATAAACATGTGATCCTATATGAATTCTTACATAGGTCATTTAAACTTCCTGGAAGTAGACCAAGTTCTTCCTTTTCTTGTGTGGATTCGTAGTAGACTACCTTTTCCATGGACACTTTGGGAGATGAGAAAGACATTTCCTCACTGTGTTGGGCAGGAGAAGCCTACAACCCACCCCACAGAGTGCCAAGGAAAGCCTTTTCCCGCTTTTGAAGCTCACGTAGCCAGGAAACACAGACTGCCACATGACATACCAGGAATCCTTCAAGTGCTAACTGTCCAGTCCAACAGCATTCACAAACAGCCAGCTTTTTCTACCCAACATCATCCAAGAACAAGTCAAAAGTGTTGAGGTTTAACCCCAGCTGGCAAGTAAGTACCACACAGCTGCTTGTTCATTCCCCCTCAGCTCTCCCCCATGGGGAGAACAGGGAAGGAAAACTCGTGGGTCAACATAAGAATAATTGATAATATTCAATTCAGCTTAATAATTGAAACAAAGTAAACTATACTAATGATAGTAATAGCAATATTAATAAATGTAATGGAAAGTAGAGAGAGGGAGGAATAAAACTGAAGCAAAATAACTGCTGCAAACTACAACTGCTCACCACCCACTGACTGATGCCCAGCTTGTTCCCATGCAGTGATTGGCTGCCTTCCTGGTAACTCCCCCACTTTTTACTCTGGACATGACATTCTATGGAATGGAATATGCCTTTGGTAAGTTATGGAGCCTGAGAAGATTCACATTACAGCCTTGGCAACATAAAGGCAAAAGAATCAGGTCAGTAAAACAACATAGTTTAACCTAATTTTTAAAACACTCTGCATCTTTTACATGCCACTGAACAAGTTTCTTCACAAACCATCCCTGTTTTCCACCATAAAACAGCCATTTTTGTAGGGCTTTCCTTGCCACCTAAAAGAATAGTGGTTTTTTATTTCATTTATTGATTATTTATTAACTCACAACAGCTTTCCCAAATAACTCTGCTAGGAATACTTGCATGTTGTATAACTAAGTTACAGAAACTAAAAAAGGCCCAGTGGAAAACAGGTGGCCCCAATTTTACTCATCACTCTGGGATATAACTAAAACTCAAAACAGCACAAAATTAAGAAAAGCAGATACAAATTCTTCCAAGCTTACTTTCTTTTCTAGTGTAAAATCTAAAGCAATGATGATATATATATGACCCCCAATTCTTCCTGCATTTTCTGTGTACAGACTGGTAGGCTAAATATTTCTTCCATTTTTTAAACCTACAGAGTATGCTATACATTATGCAAGTGTTTTACATTATAAAAAAATTACCACACATATTGGATTCTGTTTTATAGCCTCCTCATTGTTTAGTCTGTACAGCTAATAGTTCTCTAATATTTCTCTCTCACTCAATAAAAAACTTAATCCCAAAGATTTCCTTTTATTTTTAAGCAGGACATTTCAAAATTGTGTATGACATCTGAGCAAGAGCTATACACAAAGTTTCACTTCATTTTACTGTCCATAATAACCATTTTTCTAGTTGTTTTACATTCATATGCACACATTTTTCCCAAAAAATGTGCAGTACTTGCAGTACTCTACATCAGAAAGCTTCCTCACTGTACCAAAGCTTACAATAAAAACAGAAGTATGACATTAAAAAATTCAAATAGGCCCCAACTAATGGAGGCCAAATCCAAGAGCAAAATCTGTGTCTCAGTTTTTATTCACTGCTTTTGGAATCTATATTAATTCAGATTTTTTCCTCCTTACATCTTTTGATTACTGAGAATTTTGCTTCCCACTGTTTCAGACAATGGAGGCTTAGAGAGCAGAAACAGTTTCAAGGGGTGGTGCACATTTAACTACCACTTTTCAGCCCTAAAAGCACACACTGGCTTTTCACTTCGTTTGGACAAAAAGACAAGGAGGCTAATTGAAAACTCTTATCTTGGCCCATTTCTATTGCTTTATCTCAGTTAAGTACAAAATACAGCTTAACGCAGGAATCACTTCATAAAATTCTGGTCTCTGAATACAGTTATACTTAATGACAATTCTTTGATCTGGCCTTCAACATCTATTACTCCAGTTAAAAAAGAACCTTTTAATTTGGCACACAATGAATCTTTAACTGCAGTTGTATTTTAAAAACAGAACATTAATGCATTCATAACTGTGCAGTTATTACCACCTTCCTTTAAACTCCTCTTCTCTTGTAACAATTCAGAATCTATATGCTTTTGGGTGCAGAGTGACTCATTTTTCTTTCAAATTAGTAATGAGTAGTCTATGATTTACAAGATTTTACTTCTGAAATAAAATCCGTACTTTTTCCTTTTTTTTGTGATAGTTTGATACTTTTATATGTCATTTTTCCCCCACAGTGTTCCTACTAATCCGATTCTATCTTGCAAGGATGTGAGATGAATCTATTTAGAATTCAAACCAGTAGTGTAGGTCAAGTCCACTAATAAATTCAATAGCAAAGAACAGCAGAGGTAAATTCTCCTTCCCTTGACAACAAGGTATTTTCAAGGATATATATGTATGGGAAGGAAAAAAAAAAAAGCAGTAACTGCAATCCCCTATTTTCAGTGAATAAAATATTCCAGGTTTTCCTTTCCAATAGGCAGAAAAATTAACTTGGGTTTTTTTTGGTAAATGGAAGTGAAATCACTGATTACTCATTTACAAAAGTATACTGAATTTGTTTTGAGCAGATGTTTTTCTGCTACATAAGAAAATTATTAAATGCTTTGTTCTAAGTATTGCTGTATTTATTCTTGATAATTTTTTACTTTTTGTTGTTGTTGTTGCTTCGTGTGATACCTTGACATGCTTAGGTAATCTTTCTTAGGTAATATTGCTGGAATAAATGGAATAAGATCTTATGAGGCATCAGTGCAACAGGACATTTACTAAAATGACAGATTCCTA